>NC_069789.1:43022506-43325536 GCF_027406575.1 Nycticebus coucang
ATGATAATTGCAGGGGGGCCGTCAGGGGGGGCTGCAACGTGTCTTGGAGCACCCCTGATGCACCCGCAGCCAATTTTTTCTCTTATCTTTTTTTTTTTTCTTAGTCAATTTGTTGTCAGTGGTGGGGATGTCCTGGCTTCACTGACCTCCCCTCTCCTCCCTGAGTTCTTCCTCCCTTCCCCATAAGGGGTCACCCTCCAGGTTTCATGTCAACCATTCATTCCGAGCAGATTGGAGTTTCACCTTCTGTCCTTATTGGCCAGACTCTAGGGGTGTGAATGAACTGTGCACAGCCCCTGATCTTAAGAAAAAATGAGATGAGACTGGGTGCAGGGACTCACTTCACACCTATAATCCCAGCATTCTGGGAGGCTGATGCAGGCGGATCACCTGAGCTCAGGCGTTCAAGACCAGTCTGAGCAAGAGTGAAATCCTGTCTTTAAAAAAACTAGCCAGGTGTTATGGCAGTGGCCTGTATTCCCAGCTACTGGGGAGGCCGAAGCCAAAGGATCATTTGAGCCCAAGAGTTTGAGGTTGCTGTGAGCTGTGACACCACCGCACTCTACAGAGGGTGACAACGTGAGACTCTGTCTCAAAAAAAGAAAAAAAAAGTAAATACAGACTGGCCAGGTGGCTCACACCTGTAATCTTAGCACTCTTAGAAACCAAACCAGGTGAATTGCTTATGCTCAGGAGTTGGAGACCAGCCTAAGCAAGAGTAAGACCCTGTCTCTACTAAAAATAGAAAAGCTAGCTGGGCCTGGTGGCACCTATAGTTCCAGCTACTTGGGAGGCTGAGACAAGAGGATCACTTGAACCCAAGAGTTTGAGGTTGCTGTGAGCTATGATGCCATAGCACTCTACCCAGGGCGACAAAGTGAGACTCTGTCTCAAAAAAAAAAAGAGAAAAAAATGAGATAAAGCAAATGCACATTAAATCCACTGCCTGCCTGGACAGCCAGGCCCTCCCTCTGCGTGAGGGGCCAGTAACAGTAACAGCAGCTGGTGCGTGCCCGGATTATATCGTGTAAGCCCCACAAGAACTGGACAAAGTAGATGCTATTTTCATGCTAAATACTTTTTTTTTTCTTTCTTTCCTTTTTTTTTTAATGAATCAAACTGATCTGGAAAAGGAAAGGGAAAAATATCCTGCAAATGATTTTATATTATTTAAGTAAACTTTAAACCAACTTTCTTTGAATCTCATTCTTACAGAACTGTTACAACTACTACAAGATCATCATAAATGATGAACTGCAATGTGGAAAGAAAGGAAAGAGGGGAGGGAAAGGATTCTTGTGCCATTTCACAGTTATTTTCGGGATCTAGAATGGGGTACTTTTTCATCAGTGCCTGTTGACTAGCTACCTTTGTAGATGGGGAAATCCAACCCCAGGGTTTCTTCCTGTAAAATGCCTTTCATGGGAAGTTCTTCAGAAGCCTACAGTTGATTTTGTTATGTCCCTGACTCATGGGATATACCATATATCACCCAATCTTGCATGTCCTCTGACACGTAGCTGTGTGAAAATCCTTCAGCAAAAACTCCCAATATTGTGGATGAAGGGAGGAAGGCTTTGTGCAAGGACTGCCACTTCCTGGTAAGAATTCCTCTTTGCCCGGGAAGCCTGTTGGTGCCTCTGTGACAATGAAGGTCTGTGAACACCGAAGGTCACTCATAACTCCCATGGGATTCGGTGTCCACAAAACAGAGGTTTCAGGTTCTATCTAAACATGACTCCGTTCTTGCTCAGACCCTTCTAAATAAATCCCTGACTACCTCCCATGAATCCAATCCTAGGGGTCTCCTACAATATCCAATAGGCAGAATCCAAAAGTTCAAGACTCCATGGCATAGTTTTCTTTCCTCCTGGCTGGAAATTGCCTTTCTTTTTGCCTCTTATTCACCATTGAAACTTTTCCTCATCACCCAATGTTTAATTCAAAAACCCAACTATTTTCACAAAGACTCTAAAAGCAATTTATAGTAGGCTTGTGTCCTATAACAACCTCCTTCTCACCCCCCCATGAACATTTTCAAAAATTGAGATGAGTGGCCAAAAGAGAAACAGCACTTCACACTTCATATGCTCCCAGGGCCTGTAAAGGACTGTGCGTCACAGAATAGAACTCCAGCTGAAACTGGAGGTGGCATCTGAAGGTGACCTTAGCACCGTGCTGGGAGCAGGAATTGGTAACTTTAGTCTTCGTTTCTTAATCTTGATTCCTTTACTCCAAAACTGGTTGGATTCTTCATAGGCAAATTACTTCTGTTTTCTAGTTTAAGATTTCAAGTGATGGAAAACCATCCTCTGGACTCGGTTCCTGTGCCCCAATGTCCAACACAAAATAGAGCCACTCTGACTTTCCACAGAGCTCACCTCCTAATGCTGAGCTGCTTTCCAAGCAGTTTGTTTAAAGTTTACTTAAATAATATAAAATCATTCACCACTTCAGTTTGGAAGTACAACCAACTGCTTACCACTGGTCCCTTTCTCAGTCTCACATCAGCAAGCACCTTGACTGAATCCATGGCCCCGCTCAAGTGTGAATGTGTCTTGGACTGAGACCGGGAACTGGCAGGTACCCTTTAGGTATTGTCTTGGGCTTTGCTGCAGGAATTGCCTAACTGAGTCAGGAAGTCTCAAAACAAAGTTGCTAATTGCCCTGATCAAAACAGGATGAAGGCAGGGCAAGTTCCAACTGGTTAAAACCAAGATGGTAGCAGAGCACTGCCTTTCCCGTGAATAGTCCTCCCCTTATATAGCCCATCGATTAAATAGAAAGACAACAGGAACCAAGAAACTGGTTTTCTCTTCTGCAGGGAGAACTTGCCTCTGCTCTGCCTGGGAAGTAGACTTTCTAACTTTTTATAGCTTTTGAATAAATCTTGCTTTCACTTTATTCTGTCCGCTCGCTCCTGAATTCTTTTTTGCAAGAAACCAAGGATCCGCTTGGACGTCAAGTACCTCCCAGCATCGGGAGTCACTCTGCTGTGCTATCTTCCTGGTGACCATGAAGGGACCAAGGTAGCATGCCTATTGCCATTAAAAAAAATACTAAAGACACGGGTCAAGGTCTCAAGGCCCTCCAAACTCTTACAGATTCAGATTCTCTCTCCAACTAGGCGACAGATCACCAAATAACCTTGGACTACCTATTGACAAAACAAGGGGGAGTTTGTACCCTCACAAACATATTTTGTTACTTTTATAGTTGCCTCTCTGGAGAGGTTTAAACCAGGACTAACAACCTTTTACAAGAAGCCACAAAATGCCAGAATCATATCCACGGGGAATATATGGTCCATCAAAAAACATCTCCCATCCATTCTGGGCCTGCCAGTCAGTGTTTTTACTCCTTCCTCACTGGGTTCAACCTTCTCGTTAAATTTGTCTCTTCTGGGTTACAATGGTCATGCTAAGATAATACTAACACAAGACTTCCAGACCACCAGCCAATCCAAAACATAAGTGCATCCTGGCACTGGGCCCTTTGGAACAGGTGTCCAGAGATTTGTACTCCTCCCCTGCTAGACAGGGCCTATGCCCATAAAATCAACAGAAAGAAACTAAAAAAGACGAACCTTCAAAACCTGCGTGGTGAAATGAGACAGGGAACTGGAAGACACTGCTTTAGGTATTAGTTTGGACAGCTTTTTTTTTTTTGAGGCAGGGTCTCAAGATGTTGCCCTGGGTAGAATGCTGTGGCGTCATAGCTCACAGCAACCTCCAGCCCTTGGGCTCAAGTGTTCCTGTTGCCTCAGTTTTTTTATTTTAGTAGAGATGGGGTAGTAGACCAGCTTTCACTCAGGCTGGTCTCAAACTCGTGAGCTCAAGTTATCCACCCACCTTGGCCTCCCAAAGTGCTAGGGTTACAGGCATGAGCCACCTTGCCTGGCTAGACATTGCTTTAGATAAGACATTGATTGCTACAGGCTTGCCTAACTGAGTCAGGAAGTCTCAAAACAAAGTTCCTAATTGCACTGATCAAAACAGGATGAAGGCAGGGCAAGTTCCAACCGGTTAAAATCAAGATGGTAAAAAAAACACCTTCCCTTCCATAAAGATTCCCCCACTCATATAGCCCAGTTCCTTCAATAAAAAAACAATAGGAACTAGGGGACCAGCTGTTCTACAGGGAAAACTTGCTTCTATTCTGTGGAGTAAACTTTCTAACTTTCTCTAGTTCCTGAACAAATCTTGCGTTCATTTTGTTCTGTCAGCTTACTCCTGAATTCTTTCTTGCACGAAGTCAAAGACCCACTTGGACGTCAAGTTGCTCCCAGCATTGGCAAACATTTTCCTGTGTCAGAAGCACATACACTCCATGCTGGGGGTGACTGCCCACTAACAATATTAACCAAAGAGCTTCATTTCACACCTTTGCTTTTATAATTTTCCACCTTCAGCTCAAAATATTGCTTCTTGGATGAGACTTAACCAAAGCATAGTCACTCAAAGCAAAAGGACCAGTAGCTAAATAAAGGTTCTTACAAAGGATGAGGGGCCTCCCCAAGGCAAGATGGCTCATCAGTTTATATCTGCAGCTTCCTTGGAAGACAGCCTTGAGCACTGCAGGGTGGGGGGATGAAGACAGCAGGTGTGGGAGAGCTGTTTCAGCTGAGTTGAGGGGGTTCTAAAGGCAGCCCTATCTGGTAAGTGCAGGGAAGAACCGCAGCCAAATCTCACTATGTATTTATGTTGACCTGCAGGAATCCCTTTAACACGTACACATCAGAGGAGAAAAACATGAGGAGTGGCACATGTGCTTCTCTGGCACCTGCTAATTTCTTCAATTTGAAATGAATTCTTCCCTACTCCAGACCAACATTGCCCCACTATGTGCATGCGCACGTGTACCCGCCCGTGCTCTTAGTGGCCTTATCTCATTTACTAGCTCTGTTATTGACACATGAAGCGCAGTACAGACGTCTGGAACTCCGCCTCCAATCCCTCATCTTTCAGGAACAACATGGAGAGCTGAGCTTATACAGAGTTAGAGTTTGGTTCTGTGATCTTGTCACTGGCACCTGATGAAGACGACATGTTTTAACACAAAGAGATTTGAGATTTGGGATCCCGCAGATCCAGATTCTACTCCTGGCTTTGCCACGTAAAAGTGTGGCCCTTGGCAAATGTCTTAAGCTCTCAGGCCTCAGTTTCCTTATCTGTAAAATGTTAACAACGCCTAATTTGTAGAGCATCTGGCAGATTAGAGAAAGTGAGAGCCAGCAGATGAGGCCGAGCATGCGGCATCATTTTGGCTTTGCTTGATGCATCACCATTCCTGCCTCGGTTTAACTGAAGTACTAAGAGGCCCTGGAGCAGAACAGAAGTGATCTTGGACAATCCACCTAATTCTCTGAACATCACCTTCCCTGCCTATAAAGGGGGATTCATAATAGCTTCTATCTCATAGGCTAGTGAGGCTAAGACAGAATCTTGAAAGCAAAACATTTAGCACTGTGCCCTGCCCCCAGTAAGCACCTCAATGTGTTAGCCTCTAGTATTTTTTCCTAGATTCCAAATTACCAGCCAAAGCACTGTTTCTGGCAAATGTTTATTCACCGTCCCTGCTCATTCGGGGATTCCTCCTAACTCTGAGCTGCTTTCCCAGCAGCCTGACCTGCCCCGACTCTATTCAGCTCTGCTCTTCATCTCCAGATGAAGCAAAAATCTGGTAAATATTACACTTACAAGGTAACAGGTCTGGAATGCTTGGCATCCCAGGCGGAGTGCAGTTGCTTCTTGGCACCCAGACACATATACTCTGCGGCCTAGGGCCAAACTACATTTGGCCGCTTTGTGCAATTCAAATAAAGATATTAAAAATCCTCCAACTCCATAAACATTTGTACTGTTCGCTAATCAAAGGGGTTAGCTTTATAAAAAAAAAAAGCATTTAAAAAGAACTTAGCATGCTGATTACTCTCCTCAGTTGCGGGCCCCAAGGAGCATGGTAGATGTGCACCCTACTCATGGGTCTAACTCGGTTTGACAGCACAGTATATATTTTAGGTCAGGTGGAATCTACTTCTAGAGTGGAATGCCTTGCCTCAAACACACAGACTGAGGTCATTTTCATTCTGGAAGTTGTAACTTAACTATTATACTACATGGCTACTCTGGGGTCACATGATTGGTAACTGACTTGAACTTCCAATTAATGTAAACTTTGGTGGGTGGGTGTCCCAGCTGCATCACTTAATAGCTTGGGAAAGTCATTTAATCTCCTTCTGCCTTGGTTTTCTCATCCGTGAAATGGGGAAAATATTAATACCTTTTATTGCCAAGATCAAATGAATCAGTATCTCTTAAAGTGCTTACAAGAGTACCTGGTGTACATGTAAGTATTGTTATTATGTTATTATGCTGACCAAATGCCAAGTACAGGACAAGGATTAGATACAGGTACTTCTCAAAGGGTAACTAGTCCCTTACATAAAAAAAGCTAAATGCAATTGGACATTTTTAGACCCATCTTTCTCCATTAACTAAAGGCATGTAAAGGAAAATGGTAAAATGAGATTATATCTGGTGGACTTAAACTTGATCTTCCCTGACCAAATGAATTTCTCTCAGGCACAAGAACAGAAAAAGGCTTCACCTTTACCTTCCAGATATTTAATCTCAGGACTTTTAAATAAATACCCCTTTTAAATGGCAATGTTGAGAAAAAACATGAAAGCTGAGTTTGAGCATTAGGCATGACGTTTTCATAAGGGTAAAGAAAAGATACTATATTCTCTTGGTTTGCTTGTAGAACTAACGTACTAATGAGGCCAGATTTCCCCTGTGGGTGGAAGAAGATCATGTTTCCAGGACTGCGGGTGATCCCAAGACCCTGCGGGCAGACACCCTCCTCACCTGAGCAGGCTGGGAGACGCTGCGTGGGAGGGCAGTGGCCACAGACCTCAGAAGGAGGGGGGCGAAGGCTGCTCTCACCACGCGGTCCCCACACCTTTCTTTCTATTACTTTCCTTTCTTCTCTTTCCCCCTCTCTCTGTGTGAGCTCATGGCTCATGCCTCAGGTCCCTTCTGTGTAAGAAAAAGAAAAAAGAAAACACCTAGAGGTGAGTAATGAATTACAACCAAGGAGGGGTGCCAAATGGGAGGCCTCATCTCAGGATCAGCTTCATTTCAGAGAAGATACAGGAAGAGGCCAGAGTTATAGTAATAAAAGAGAAGAAAAGATTTCAGGCTCAGCGCCCTAGCACAGTGGTTACGGCGCCAGCCACATACAACGTGAGTGACAGGTTCAAACCCAGCCTGGGCCAGCTAAACAACAATGACAACTGCAACAAAAAATAGCCGGGCATTGTGGCAGGTTCCCATAAGTCCCAGCCACTTGGGGGCTGAGGCAAGAGAATTGCTTAAGCCCAGGAGTTTGAGGTTGATGTGAGCTGTGATGCCACAGCACTCTATCGAGGGCGACATAATGAAACTCTGTCTCAATTAAAAAAAAAAAAAGAAAGAAAGAAAGAAAAGATTTTTACTCAGTAAGACCTTCTGGAACCCCAAACGGCATGCTTTAGAAACATCTGTCCTGCTTCCCCATGAACCTGGGCAGAGTTTCCCCCCAGCCACAGCCTCCCAGGGTACAGGACAGGACTGGGTTTCCCAGGGATCAGGGCTGGGGCAAGGCTGAGCAACAGAAGGGTAAGTGACCAGCAGAACAGGAAGACTTCTGTTCCCTGTACCTAAAGAAGCCTAAGTATCTCCCAATGTAAAGTATATGGGGGCAGGAGCACTAAATTGAATGAATCACAGTGCTGATTTGGGGGTGGAGTTGGTGGGGAGGGATGTCCTTGTGGTTAACCACATTTTACTGGGTTTTTTTATTGATTGCAGTTGTATTGAAAGAGACATGACTCACACATACCATATCCAAAGCCACGTAAAGCACTAGGTTCTAATGGAATTTCAGCATATGAAAATGCCATGAACTACACTATGAAATGTAAAAAGTTCCGCTATCAACATAGATGTCATTTGCTTCTGTCCTCTAACAGCTAAAGAAGAGGCTGATCTTTCTATTTCCTTTTTCACTCTATGCCTGTGGCTATTCACTGCTCAGGCGTGCATGTGGTTCAAGACATGTTAGAGATCACTTCTCCTAAAAGCTGGTTTCATTAACCAGCCACCTTCCTGCGTATTCCTATGGCACACTTATAAATGTCATTCAGAGATGTTTTCTTTTTCTGCTTTATGTAGGGTAGTTTGCAGATTTGTCTCCCCAAATGAGCTATAAGCTACTTGAGGGCTGGAATAATATAATAAGAGCAATAAGACAAATAAAACAACAGCAAAAGTTACATTATTAGTCTTTGGAACATACCATCTGTTGGGTACCCGCTTGAATTATCCCACATAAATAGGGGATGAGAAATTGAGGCTTAAAGAGGGAACTTGTCCAGTGCTGGATAACTGGAAATAATAACACCGCTATACCTCAACCTAGGTTATGGGATCTGGGTGCCTTCCCTCTGGGGCTGCTGGTGCGGCCTCTTCCAGGAGGAATCCATCCTATTTATTTCCTGGTTTTTCCACCTGCGTAATTCAGGCACCAAGCCCTTGAGGCAGTATGTGCTCAGTGAATATTAACGGAATTAAATGGAACAAAACAAAATCTTCCAGGTCATTGTTTTCAGGAAACATCTCAGCAGAGCTTAAAGTAAAATGACAAGGAATTGAGATGGGTGATGCACCACCCTTTTCTAGAAATAGTTATTAACACACACTTTAGGCAAGTTCAGAGAGTCTCTGGCTCTCCTAATAAGACAAAGAATGCCATTCTGTCTTGCCCACTGCTTCTATCATTTTTTAAAAAATTTATTCTGGTAAGAACATTTGACATGGGACTCACCTCCTTAACAAAATTTTAAGCGTACTATATATTATTGTTAATTATAGGTACAATGTTGCACAACAGCTCTCTAGAGCTTATTCATTTACTTAACTGAAATTCATGCCCATTTATTAGTAACTCTCTCTTGTCCCTTCTTCCCAGCCCTGGCAGCCACCATTCCTCTTTTTGATTCTATAAATTTGACTACTATTACAGATACTTCATATTTTTAAAAACTATCTCCATATTATTTTCCTCTGAGAAACTGGCATTACTTTTTATTTTCTTATACTTTGAAAAAATTATTGCTCACCGTTCCCAGTATATGCCAACATGATATTAGAAACATGGGCTAGAATTTCTAGTTTGTCTGTGGTTTTCAGAATAGGAAAGCAAAAAAGCTCAAAGCTTCAATGATCGCCTTAAATGTTTTTCAATGAATGAATGAATAAATAAACAAATGAAAATTTGTTCAACCCTACCGTATAAAAAACCTTTTTATATTTAGATGATTCTTTCTTTAAAAAACCATTAAGAAGTAGGGTTGTTCTTTCATTACATTCTTTTTTCAGAAAAAAATGAGGTTCAGAAAAGGTAAATGACTTGCCCAATGTGACACAGACAGCATTGTACCGTGTCTCTTTTCTGCAAAGCCTGTACTAAATCGTAGACTAATTATCACACCCATAAGTCATTGCTGGCTCGCGAGTGAGTCGCTTTCTTGGCTTATCAACAGCAGGTTGGGATCAAAAAACCAAAGGTTGACATCTTCTCAAAGTTTAGAGGAAGGGACCACCGTCTGTTACACAAAGCAAAGGAAACAGAAAGGCCTATTATATGAACTCGTCTGTCTAGACAGATGACTAAACAGGGGTCCCTCCAGGGTTAGACTTGAATTTCCTCCATTCAGCCTGTTGGATATTTAGCAATAAAAAAAAGAATTAAAAAAAAAAACTGTTTAAAGGCTGTAGTACTAATCCAAGCCCTCCTACACTACCCAGAGAATAGTTTAAAAGTATTTCAGTGAAGCCTGCTTGTGTTAAAGTTTCAAGCAGAAATCAGACTGAGACAAGAAGAGCCCTAAAAACACTTTGGCTGTCTGGTTACCAACTCAAGAACACAGGCCTAAATGTCCCTTTATAACTCCAGTGGCAGCAGTTTGAACTCACAGAGGGAACAGGGCCTTTTCCAGGTGTCCCTGTAGCAGGGGACAAGAATGCATCAAAGTTGGGCTTCTCATCTTTCTCATGGGCTGGCAAGCAGCCTCTCTCCCCCTCCTTCTGTGCCCTGGGGATGCTGAACTTTTTCTAACTTACATTAATAATACGAAAAATGCTACTTAGAGTGAAGAAAATGTCATCATCGTTTCATCAAGGCTGAGAGATATAAACAGAGGCTGATGATAATAAGATTTCTTTGAAAGACCTACTAATATGCTTTGCTTAATGTACAGAAAGGTAGGCAGTCAGGAGTTGGCTAGCAGACCCTGGAGCCCCATGGAGAAACTAGGAGCATCCCAATGGACTAAGACTGCTCTTATTTCCCAAGAAGACCTTAGCAAAATACAGGGCACTAGTCCTATTATTGTCCATATTCATTCACACCTTCATTTAACAAATACTAATTGGATATCTCAATCTGTAAGATTCCTTCATGATCATGATGATTGAAAGGGCTACCAGGAACTGACTATGAAATTTCTAGGGTCCTGCCCATTGATAGATGCTGGTACTTTTCCAGTCTTTTAATGGGCTTTAGAGAATTAACACAGTCATTTAAGTCAAAAGTAAGTAACTCAGACTTATAGTCTGCAGAAAACAACAATGACAAAAACAGTTGTCCTATTCAGAGGACACAATTAAAAAACATCAGGATTTTATATTGCACTCTCATTATTACCCAGCCCAGGCAAGAGAACAACTGCGAGCATGCGCTCAAGCTCCATATAAACTCACAGAAGAAGAAACTATCCATGTATCAAACGAGGAATACTCATGAGCTAAGCTCAGAGCTCACTGCTTACTTCCAATGCCAGCATTGAAGCCCTTGGGTTCTGCAGCCTGCCTTAAACTTTCATCAGTTTGTAGGAGAAAAAATACTGCACTTAAGAGAAAAAAGAAATACATCTAGACGTATCTCTTTTTCTTTATCAGAAAAGAAGAATGACTCCCTACTGTACACAGACACATATGGCTCGCACTCAGCGGAGTCTCCTTTTCTGACGTCTCATTTTTTTCAAGCACATTTTTCTTATGTGAATGTAAATTTATCATCTTCGGGGAGTGATTAATATGATGAGCTTTCGAGTCAGACAGGCTAGGTTCAAGGTCTGGGTCAGCCACTTGCTATCTGTGTGACTGTGGGGAAATCACATATGATGTCTGTAAAACTCAGTTTCCTTATTGATAAAATGGAGAATAATTTATAGAATACAGTGTCTATGTATAGTGCTAATATGGAGATTAGCCAAGAGCTTAATATAACTATTCAGTAATTGTCAGCATTATTAATCATATTACTATTAAAGCCAGAATCCACCCTCCCCATCCATCAACAACCCAATTCAAATAGATGCCTTTTCTTTTGTTTTTATTTGTTTGGGTTTTTTATTTGTTTTTTGAGACAGAGTCTCATTCACTCTGTCACCGTGGGTAGAGTGCTGTGGCATCATAGCTCACAGCAGCCTCAAACTCTTGAGCTCAAGCAATCCTCTTGCTTCACCCTCCTGAGTAACAGGACTATAGGAGCTCATCACTACACCTGGCTAGTTTTCTTCTTTCTATTTTTAGTAGAGATGGAGTCTTGCTCTTGCTCAGGCTGGTCTCACATTCTTGAGCTCAGGCGATCCTCCCATCTAGACCTCCCAGAGCGCTAGGGTTACAGGCGTGAGCACTGCACCAGGCCAGATGCCTTTTCTTCATGGAGAAATTCAAAGTATAACATGGATAGCTAGACAGAGCCACACAATTTTATCAAGAACTATGTAAACCCCCCCAAACAGAGGTTCTCAAATCTGGCTGCACATTAGAATCTCCTGGAAAGCTTTCTAAAACTAAAGATGCCAGGTCCTACTCCAGATCAACTGAGTCAGAAGTTCTGGATGTGGGCCCCAGCCTAAGTAACATAAGTCATATGTTAAATGCTCCCCAGGTGACTGTGATAGATAGTGAAGTTGAACCTCTGCACTAGGGCTCTCAGAAGCCATAGCTTTGACAGTCAAAGCTCCCAACAAAGGACTAACCACGTCGATATCTGAAGCCCAGGCCAAGTCTCTGTCATGGGTTAGCTGTTTAACTCTACCTAGTGGGTGAGCGGTTCTTAATGTTTCACCTGCTCCCTTCCTGACAACAACACCAGTGTGAATGATCCTTACAGTCAGAGTGGCCACAGTCCATTCAGGTCTCCTGAGTACAGGCAGTGGATGAGGGAAGTAGCTGGCTTGGGAAAACAAGCAAGAAGAACCAGGATAACAGAGAAGCAACCCCAGCTGCCGACGTAAACACATACGGAGTCAGCTCCACTTCAGAGCAAAGATACAATCCAACTGAATATTAGAAAAATATGGTCTGACCATTTAGATTTCAGAAGGATCCAAAACCAATTTAGACTCCAGCCGGTGGACAAAGTTCACATTCAGCAAAACAGCTCCAGCAGTTGCATCATACACACAACAGGGCAATTCAGAAATACAGATGTCCAGCCATGTGCAAAACAATGCTTTCATTTTTTTCTTCTCTTTCCCACCACTGACCCTGAGAGCAGGCTGGAAAAGCCCAGCATCTGTTGCTACTAAGAATAGGCTGCAGAAATGACTATTTATGAACTTGCGAGCACAAAGCTACCTAGCGCGCTCGGGGGTGGTCAGGGCAGATTGCTGTCACTGTGTTGAGGGTCACGCTGCAGATGCCCAGTGCCAGGCAGGGTTCCTTTTACAGGTTGTTCGCAGGATACAACAGGTAGGAGCACGACTATAAACAAACTACCTGTTGGGTCCCTGTCGGGAGACCAAAGTTCAGGGTAGGCAGGTCAAGGGAACCACAAGGCACACAGTGTTTACGTTGGCGTGGAACTCACACAAGAGAGATAAGGAACAGGAAAGTCATGCCCCTTCTAGCAAGCCGGTGAACCTCTACAGGTTCTCATGGAAACTTAGCCTGAATCCTTGCTGTGAACAACATCTACCAGATCCTGCTATGCACGTCAGGACCCCAGGGGCAGTCTAAGACTCTAAGGCTAAGGGATGTCACGTGTTTTGAAGGTAAGCCTGAATTTCAGAGTTTCCCCAACAGACATACTTCACCTAACACATGGGGACTTGCTTTAGAAACCTGGTACACCCAACTGTACCTTTTACACCAGACTAACTTGTTTCCATTGGAGGAGTATGGCACTGATAAAAATAGAGGGAAATCAACCTACAAAGCACTCACTAAATAGCCACTATGAAGCCCCCCGTGGTTCCACAGATACACCAATCATGGGGAGCCAATGATGCCACGCCCACAAAACAGAAAGTGTTAACATGGGTGAAATCTTTCTCTCTTCTCCAACTCCTAATGCACTATATCACTTGTTTAAAATGTTGGCTGTCCCTGTCCCCTGGGTGTACCCCCACCCATCCTCTCCCATTTGTCCCCTTCCTGCACGGCTATGCGACTTCCCTTGGCCAGTGGAATGTATGCAAGGGTGACTGCTATGTCTCCTGGTTCTGACCTGAAGTTGGCATTGCCCTGGTCTCAGAATGGAGAGCTCACAGAGCAGAGCCACAGTAAACCCGCACTAGGCCATCTCACATGAATGAGACATTGAGATTGAGACAAAAGCTCTAGATAGTGGCCTTGAGTTTATTAAAAAGAAAAAAAAAAAGCCATATTCCACAGAGTCCCATTGATACCACAGCACATCATTACAATGGCTCTGGTGTCTTCTGAATGCATCAACTTTGACTTACAAACACTCGATGCTGTGCCATTGCCCTGTTCTCCCGTCTCAGTATTTCAAAGCAGTTCTCTTTTAAGAATACATCCATTTTTTTCCCAGACCACACTAGCATTTCTTGCTGTTTTGCGGTTCACCAACATGGCAGTCCTGCAAATTCACAGAGGAAAGGACACGGAAGGGGCCCATTCTCTACTTCCAGAAAACATAAACAGCTGTCTATTGCCACAACCTCAAAGGGTATCTTTTCCCTCACCTCTCTGGGCCAAGTTAAGCAATTCTTATTCCGGCTCCTCTGGTGTCTTACTTGTAATCAGCCACCCAGTGTTGGCATTTTGTTTTTGCTAGTTGGTTTGGTTGGGCTGGGTTCCTCCCTGAGCTGCAGGCTCCCTGCATGGGACCTCTGCTTTCTTCCTACATCTATCCCCTGGCACACAGTAGACACAGTTGACCTTTCTCCTACACATGCCAGTATAAAGTCTTGCTATTCAAAACTGAAGAATTAGAAAGCAAACTCTGGTCCAACTGAAATGCTTTTTGAATGATAAGGGACATTAGCTTTAAAAATACTCTGTGACCTCATTTCAAAGTTTAGGCAAAAGTCCTTCTATTTCATGCACACGGCACAGCTGGACAGATCACGGATCCTTCCAAGTCTGACTTTCTGTTTCACACAGGAAAAGACAGATTGTCATTCTCCTAAGGCCAAAGAATGGTCACCTATGAGTTTAGTGCCATGTGTCTTGGCCATGGAGTCAGAGGGCCAGGACTAATCATTACAACAAGAACAGACTGCCAACAGTTGCCATTCCATACACTCCAGCACAAGACGGGAGACTCAAAGGGCTATTTTCACACACAGAAGGATGCAGAGCTGGCTGGTTTTCAGAAAGGAAGGAGATGAGTTGCCAATAACTCACGACTATTAATTAAAACCAATCAAACAGAAAAACATATTCTACATACAAAACTCACTGTAGCCTGCCTACCAAACTAGTTGATAAAGAAAAAACTCAGCACAAGTCAAGTTTGTTTGAGATTTGTTTTTTTCTGTTTTGGAGACGGAGTCTCACTCTGCCACCCTGGGTGGAGCGCCCTGGGGTCAGACTCCTGGGCTCAGGCGATACTTCTGCCTCAGTCTCCCCAGGAGCTGGCACAATGGGGCCCACCACCTGGCCTGGCTTGTTTTCTATATATTTTTTTATTTTTATTTTTTTTAGAGACAGAATGTCACTTTACCACCCTCGGTAGAGTGCCATGGCGTCACAGCTCACAGCAACCTCCAACTCCTGGGCTTAGGCGATTCTCTTGCCTCAGCCTCCCGAGTAGCTGGGACTACAGGTGCCCGCCACAACGCCCAGTTATTTTTGTTGTTGTTGATGCAGTTTGGCCGAGGCCAGGTTCAAACCCACCACCCTAGGTAAATGGGGCCGGCACCCTACCCACTGAGCCACAGGCACTGCCTTGTTTTTCTATATTTAGTAGAGACAGGGTCCCATTCTTACTCAGGCTAGTCTTGAACTCTTGAGCTCAGGTGATCCTACCACCTTGGCATCCCAGCCTGCTAGGATTACAGGTATGAGCCACGGCACCTGTCCTTGAGATGTTGTTATGGCTCAGTGTCACCTTGAAATACAGCTGTACAATGTCATTAATGAATGGCAAAACGCAAAATGCAATGCCTTCCAAAGACTTCCTGCTTCCACCTTGGCCACCCTAAGTACATACCATTCTCAACTTAACAGCCGCGTGACCCCTTAACTAAAACCCACCCTTCTCTCCATTTTACTTAGAGGAAAAGCCACAGACCTCACTACTGGCTACAAGGCCTCACATCACCCATCCCTTATCATCTCTTCTAATCTCATCTCCTAGGACACTTTTGATAAACCTTGCTATTCCCTCTGCCAGAGTAGAATAGAATAGAATAGAAGGCCCTTTCTCCAGACAGCCCCAGGTTACTCTCTGACTTCCAAGTCTCTGCCTAAATGCCACCTTCTAAACCACTTCTTCCACGCCCAGCTTATTTAAAATAGCACTCCACCTCCGCCTCCCCCTACCAATCTCTACTTTCTTCTTTAACATTTATCAAATTCTAACATTCTTATTTAATCTTTATTATTGTCTATCTTATACCATCAGAATGTAAACTCCCCAAAGGGCAAGGAGTTTTACTATTTGATTCACTGATGGTATCACCGATAGCTAGAGTTGTGCCTGATGTTAGCAGATACTCCACAAATACTGTTGAATGAACTCATATGTTATAAGAATGTCCCCTTGTTGCTCTTGTCTTCTCATAATCTCTGTATACATTTGTCATTTATTTTAAAATTATATCTATATTTATAGTCAATGCAGAGCTCTTTTAACTGAAGGTTTTCAGGAAGTGAAAGTGACCACTACCCAATATGAAGGAAGATACAAAATTCTTCTCATATTTCAATAGCCAGGTGAGCCATTTAGTGACGCAGAACATGTAGGAGAACCAGGTATTTCTCTAAATAGTTCAATGGCCAAGAAAATTACAGTAGTTATAAAACAGTCATATCTTATGTTTGGATTCAAAGTATCGGGTGGTTCAAAAACACCATCAACACCAGAAGGCCCAGGGTTGCACAGAGAAAATGCCAAGCAATTTATCATTAACTTTCCTTTTTAATAGCTTGGTCACATTCTCACCTACTCTAATGCATCTTCAGAAAAACACCATTTAGAAAGAGAAACCTGCAGTTACCCGAAACTGAGTTTGGCTGAGATAGTAGAGTTTACATTCCATTGTTGGCTAAGGCCTTACCCCACAGAATGGGACTCAGGCCATGAAGAGTCAGTAGTGCTTTCACCAAATGCTACCTCAGGGGATTACACTCTACCTTATACATCAAATAACATGTTACTTACACATTAAGCATTAAGCTTCGAAAAACCCCTCCCACTCCACAGTTGCCCGGTTGAAGGCTACTGAGTGCAGGAATTCACTGCGTCTGTAACTTCCGAACTAGGCCCCTGTCACCCACCCCATATGAGTAATTCACTTCCTTGCACACTCACTGTCCTCCTCTGTGGTGAACAGGGAGCAGGGCTACGTGTGATGCTATTAACTACAAGTCTACCTCAATATTTATACTCATTTGGGAAAATGGAAAGCAAAGGGCAAAACCCCAGTGGGGCTGCGGGTTCATAATCCCACACTCGGAGGACCAGCTGATCAAACACAGGTCCTGCGGGACCTGCCTCCCTGCATGTGGTTGGCTGAGCAAACAGATGGGCATAATGAGAGCCTCGCTGCCTGCCGGGAGCAGCTGCAGGCCTCAGCGAGGTCAGAAGCACCTGCAGCGCTTGTCTAAATGTGCGGACTCGGCAGCTCCAAGCAGCCTGGTGGCTCTGACTCAGCAGGTGTGAGGTAGGGCCAGGGAATCTGCTGGATGCCTCAGGAGACACAAATGCAGACCATACTTTGTGAAACACCATGTCTCCATCTTAACTGAGCTACTTTAAAGCCTCTGACTCAGTAGAAACTTTTTTAAAAAATTAAATTCACCTTAATGACTGTTAACCCGCTCCTTCATAGAGCGGCTGTCTCCACTGCTTATCCAATTATCCTCTGGCTTCTTCTAAATGTTTAGGCAGACTACCCTGGTCTTAACCAATATTACTGGAGATAATAAATTTAAAAAGAGAAAAATGATTCTGCAGTCACGTGGGCTGTGAGCAGCACAGACTATTTTATCCTCCAGGGTATTTTATTTAAAGCTGATAAAGCCTCAGCACTGCCAGTCTAATCACTGGTGTCAGAACACGTCATTATCAACAGCACCCAGGTTAACGAGTGAGAAAAGCAAAAGGCGCCACAGGCCTCACGCTCCCTCCAACCAGTCCCAGCGTCTCCTTGGAATGGAGAGGCAGTTCACTCAAGGTGACAGGGATGGCCCTGGAGCTGCTTGGCAGGGGCTGGCTCCACTTAACAAGTGTTCAGAATCACGCTCAGCATGGAGAAATTCACCCTGACCCTGGACGCTTGCCCCCTGGCATACCTCACTTACATTTTTACTCAATTACTATTTCTAAGAACAGAGACAAAAAAAAATCCAGGGCCCCACTGCTCAGCTGTCTTGCATGGAAGGTCTGAAGGGGTCTGCAGGGTTCTCCCGCAGCCTGTCCAGGCAGGGTAGGGCGGAAGGGCTTTCCGCTTACTGCGTGGGAATCTACATGGAACTTGTGCCTTACCTCCCCTTCCACACCCTTGGAGATATTCCTAATTTTCCCAGACTCTCGGACGAGCGGGGTGGGTTTCCAATGTTTTCTCACCAAAGAAAGAGAGAAGCTTACAGCAAAAGTGACCAAAAATAACCCCAAGTGAGAAAGAATGTCTGCAAAGAAAAACCACCCAAAGAACCGGGGGAGGCCTCTCAACTTTTCTACTATGGGAGGAAAAGATAAAAAGGAACTTAATTTAAAGTAGCAGGTAAAAAAGTTAGAAAATTAATGGGTGAGGATTCCAAAGGAAAAGCAAAAAAAAGGAGGAGGGAAGTGGTGGTACAGTAGCAGCTAGGCCAGACCTAAATTCAGATTTTTGCTGTGTGACCAAGGACAATTGGTCACAAACCACAATTTCCTGAAAAATGGCGACTGTCATCCTGGCCCTTCTGATCAACCAATGTGGGGAAAATCAGGATGGTACATTTTACATGCCAGGGACATAAGGAGTATTCAATAAATGTTTTTCTTCTCCCATGCCTTCCCTTTTCCTTTCCAAATAGTCACTCTTTTTGTGGTAAAATATAAAATGTTTAACTCATTGGTTTAGATAGTGAAATCAAATTAAAATTTTGAGCTTAAAAACAAAAATATAATGTCTCACAAAAGGGAGCTTTAAAATCATGTATTTAACCTTTTCACTCTTTTTATTCACATTGCAGCTACTAGCCCCTCTGAGGCTTTCTGTACTAAAATAAATGTATATTCTCAATGAAATCAGTCCCTTTTGAAGAAACCCCCGCTTAGGCTACTGGAAATAAACTACAGTGATTTCTAAGAAGCAATGTCAGGCACAGTAAATTGCAGAATAAGATATCCAGTGAACCAGGTTTCTCCTAGGATAATAAAAACATTTCCTTTGTCTCTCTCCAGGACCTCCACCCACACAAAGAATCCACACAATCCAAACCACCTCAGAGCCTCAGAAATATGTATGAACCAAAGCCAGGACTGCAGGTCTTGAGCACGGTTCAGGGCAACTTGAATGTTAAGATCACTCATGTCCTATTTTTTGCTGTGGACTCATTGTCCAGCACACAGTAGGCATTCAATACATGCTTGCTGAATTGAATAATGATCCAAATTGGAAAAGGGTGCAGACCTTCGGCTGTGGTGATCCTCAGCCTATCAGGTGATGCTGGCTCTGAGGAGTTTGCATTTGGTCTGAAGGTCAGGGCTAAGCAGGTTGAGCAAGTGGTAGGCTCCTAGGTGTAGTTAACTGAGGGCCTGACCCATGACAGTCCATTTCCTCATGCAACCCAGACATGTCAATACGAAAGTCACAAATAACAGCATCAACATAACTCTGCCCAAGGGTCTCCCTCTGATTCTAGAATCTAAAAGGAGAAAAAAAATCTCCTTTCCCTTTAATTTAGTAGAGGAAACATTAACTGAGCAACTACTGTGTGTCAGAAATAAGAACACAGATATGAAGAAAAAAAAAAAGGAACATTCCCTTGACATTCAAATCATACTAGTCAACCCTCCAGAAAGCAGCTTCCATGAGGGTCAGGAGATCAATATTTCAAATCATTCTGTGACCTCTGGAACACATATCTCATTACCGCCCCCAATCATGTTTTCACATACTGCAATCAAGTCATTGTATTGCTTCGAAGCTCTTCAACAGTTTTTCTCATATAAACTCAGACCACAAAATTCCAAGCACCCTTGTGGCCACTCAGCTACAAGGCTGCATTTCAGAAT
Source organism: Nycticebus coucang (assembly GCF_027406575.1). Taxonomy (NCBI): domain Eukaryota; kingdom Metazoa; phylum Chordata; class Mammalia; order Primates; family Lorisidae; genus Nycticebus; species Nycticebus coucang. The sequence goes on from NC_069789.1 coordinate 43,042,259, forward strand.
CCTATCTTGCCTTTGACAAGTTCCCACAGGAAACAAATACTAAAGATGGACTTGAGATAACTATGTCAAACGAGGAATAAAGCAGACAAGTGTACTCACCAAGGTACCCACAGAGCACCTGGGACTGTCTGGTGCACAAGCTGCCCACTGAGCCAGAGGGTGTTGTAACAACTGGGCAGACAGCTAGGAGTTTTAAAAAGCACAGTCATTAGCTATTTTACTGAAGAGATGCCTAGCACAGAACTATACAAAGATTCAAAGCAGAAGACGGACCTACTGAACATTCTTATCATTCCCCCAGAAATATAAGGTTCCTGCTAGCTGGGGCCAGGGGATTACACCCTAAGTATCTGTGTAGGATTCTACATTCTAATACCAGATCTTCTGCATTCCCTTAACCAGCAGTCAGACTTCTGAATTTGGTTTTCCCTTTAGCATGCTCTAGTGTTAAAATAACAATGTACAATTTATATACCAAAATGGTAAAATAAATACCTTGATTTATATTAAAGATGAATAAGAAAGTCCTTGCCCTCCTTTGACAAAAGACAGCCTACCTGTTAAGAATAAAACTTTGTTTTTCATTTGGCTGGCCTAGATTTCAGTGTTCTTAAAACCACCTGTCACCATTCCTAACCCACACATGAAAACTACTTCTTGAATGAGTCAAAAATACAATTGTATCTTGGTTTGAGGTTCCTTAGCTATAGTTTTAAAAAAGTAGAGCTCTTTGAAATGGATTGAATATATACTTCTACAATACTTACTACATCCAGAAAATTTGAACTTGCTTTCTTTAAAGTGACACCCAACCCAATTTCTATATTGCTCACCATATTCTTGGAAAAGAAAATACATCAAAAAATACTTCAAACTGAAGAGAAAAATACAGCTGGGTGTTCAAAGGCTTGACTATCTGTGATAAGGTCAACAAATAGAGGACTTTTGCATGAGAAGACAAACATTAAAATTCCCGTTCTGTCTTTTGTTTTCTGTGAATTCTCAGACAAGCCCCTGAATTTGCCCAAGTCTCCATGTCTGTGAAATGAGGCAGGCACCACGCTAACCTGAGAATTTTTATAAAATTGAAATGAAATGATATATATAAAAGACATTGACAAAGAAAAGATGATCAAGGAATGTAATCGCATTAGTTATGTAACTTACGTGATAAAAGAAGCCTTGATTGACCTAACTTGAAAACTTCTTGGACAAGAGGAAGAGGCCTGTTTACAGACACCTCTCTCAATTTTTTTTTTTTTTTTGCCTGATCTGTGGCTGTCACTCTATTTTAAAATGGATAATGAAGGCCTTTTCCATACCCTGGCACTTACCATTTCCAACGTTCAGCTCACTAACAAGAGCCCAGTGACAGATTTTCACACATAGGCACGTTATACCTTCTAGCCCGAGTGCTCTTTAATTGAGACATGGGGCTCTGCCTGGCCGGTGCAGCACGGAAGATGAAGACCCAACACTAGGGCTCCTTTCTATAAGTACACGCTGCTATCATGTTGCCACCATATGCTGCTTCCAGCTGACATCTGCTCACATATGTTCCCACCAATAACCAACCATGTTGTTTATTTTTAGAGCCTCTTCACAGTCTTACAGCAAGAAATTCCCTCCAATAACCAGTCAGCAAAGACAGGAAGCTACACTGGATATAAACTGTTTGTCACAAGATTAGCAAGTCAAACAAAGTTTTCTCCTTCATATCTGACCTTTAGAAAGAGATGCTGAAAGTTATCTTAAACGAAAACCTCAGAGAAGACAAGCAGAGAAAGGCAGATGTGCAGAGTGAACCACTTGGTGAGCAATACTTTTTCTTCCAACTATAGCCCTTTGCATTTCTTGGGGGGATTTAAGTCCTTTTCCTGGGAAACAGCACCTTCTTCAGGCCATTGCACGCTGCTGGTGCAGAAGAGGGGCGATCCTGCTAAACAGAATTCAGATCTCTGAAATTGCCCAAGGTCACACAGGTCACAGGAAGTCTGTGTGAGAACAAGGTGAGGTAATTGTTGTCATTTGCCATTTTCAGCATGCAGCCCCCAAGTATGCACCTTTGGTTTGCTTTCACTCTGCTCTACCGTTGCAGTATTAAAGGCCTTTCTTGTCTTCCTTCTTTTTTTAAGCAGGGCCAAGAACAGGGAGCTGTGGTGCTGATCCAATGCTGTCGAAGTTAAGAGGATGAATTGGCTGGAGATAGAAAGATGCTAGCAGTGATTGTTCAGGCCACAGAAAGCAGTCCTTAGCTTTAAATGATCAATTTTCAATAATCTACCTTATTGAAGTGGCACTGTGGTGTGGGTACACTTTATTTAGAACAATGAGATTTGGATATATGTGAACACGCTTTGTAAAATATAAAACATTACAAAAACCTGAGACATTTATAGCCTCAGAAACAGTTTTCTTGAGAAGAATCTGGACACTCATTAATTGACAATGGGGGACTATAGGTCACACAAGTCCTAAGTTAGAAATCAGTACTTGAATTAAATTTTATGTCGGTAATTTACAAAATAACTAAGTGACTATGAAGTGAACTATAAAAGTGTGGGGTGTTCATTTTTGCCTGTCATGACACAGTTAAGAAATAATGCAACAAAACAAAATACAATACTCAGCGTTTCCAGAGTATGTTTCTGAACTACTCAGATGCCTTCCTATTAAGCGGGCTTCTTAAGCCCAACTTAAAATTACCAAATATTTATCTACATGGGGGTGGGGAACAAAAGCCTGAGAATCTGCATTTATAAAAGCACTGCAGGTAACTCTACTGCATGGTAACATTTGAAAACCATTGGTGCAGGTCTTCGTTACTTACAGGTTAGAAAGGCCCTTTACAAAACCTCCTTTGACCTCAAAACCACCCAAATGGTTGGATCAAACAAAAATTATCCCCTATAAGAAATAAGTTTATTTGTTCTGAGTAAGTAGTTGTTTTGTGTAGTGTGAAAGGGCCCATATGACAGAGGTAAAGCCATTCTTGTTGCAGTGATATCTAAGCAGAATTAAATTTCATTAGAAACAAAGTTAACTATAAGTGTTCAGTTTTACCTAACCTCTGTATCCAATAAACTTCTGCCCCAATCCCTCCAGCCCCTCCACAGAATCATTCAGTGCATCTCTCTTGTGATACCCGGATAGCGATTCTTTTAAGTGGGTACCATCATTCCACCCCAAACAAAACTAAACAAAACAAGTTGCTACTCTTCTTAGAGAATCCCAGCAAATGTTTCTGAGAAAGGGCAAACTGATCCAAATGTATAACGATTTGGGGTCAGCCTGGGTTAAGACCCTCCTCCTAGCATCTGCGTGCTTGTGACAAAGAGTTAATGAAATTAGACATGACTCTGCACACATAGTTTCATTACTGATGGTGATATTTTCTGACAATGGAATTCTGAAATATGTCTCTCTCTAAGACAAATAAGCACCAGTCCCCTTGTTCTATGGAGTAGAAAAGCATGTTTAGTAGGCGGAACAGTGGCTGCTTGGGACCTAAATCACAGATTTGACCAGGGACTTTAGTTAATATACTTAACAGTGATTACTATTCAAATCCCTTTGATTTTTAAAAACTGCCTCCAGATGTCTCAGATACAAAACAGGGTGGAGAGAGATGCCAGCAACCCAATGTAGTAGAGTTTAGCAGACGTTCCTACAGGTGGGACTTGCTGCAAGAGACGGTGAGGGTGAGTCGGGCAGCTTCAGTTCTGCCCGACTACTTTCAGGTAGGGGGCAGGAGGTTTGAGGCACTTCTTCCCCCATCTTCTCCTCAGCCTGCAGAGCTCAAAATGTCAAGGGATGAGCTTTGATGTAGAAACATTCGCCCACAGAAAGCCCTGACAGACCTCCAAGGGGACAGTTCCTTCAGCAAATCATCCATCTTCTGTGAAGACATGTCCTTGGTCTGGGATTATTCATTTCTCCTTCTAATGTAGAACCAGAATAAGTCATCCATCTTTTTTGGGACTTTTTGAGTTAAGTTACAAGCCTTCATTATAATGCAGGTAGAAACAACTTCAGTTGTATTGCCATTAAGATGTCAAGGTGAAAGTGAAAATAAGATTAAGCCAATAGATTGGGAAATAAATGACCACATAAAAAAGAAACCCTCCATAGGAGGGAATGACAAAGTTATTGCTACATCTGGTGTAGACAGAGCAATCCCTGATCAATTTGGTCTAAGAAGCATTGAAATCACCAACACTGAAAAGAATCCAAAACTTAAAAATTAAATTGTATTTCCCAGAAAATTTCCATTTATGTTTTTTTGGCAACAATAAATATTTTAGTGCTCTTCCAGTCCACTAAAAAGTACACAGTAATCTTTCCCAGATAGAGAGACCTGCAAAGACCAGTGGACTTGTGGTGATTTCAGTGTCTCTCTCAAAACCAAACTGTGCATTCTTGTTCACAAGATAAAGTAACAAATAAGGACTCTTGCAACAGCCGAAAGTTATGAATGAATAGTCATTGGCGAACTAGCTTGTCAAGACAGATGTGGTACTTGTCAGTGCAGCGTGGGTTAGACAGGAAAAGCCAAATGAACAGAGCCAAGGTCTAAGTCACAACATTTTTCTTTTTCTTTCATGAGAACAAAAAGATGCTGCAAGACTTCATGAAACAAACAACTCCAGAAGAGCCATCTTATCTTCAAATGGCTATTCTGGGACTTTTTGTTTCCAGAAATGCAGTGTCTCTTCCTCAGGAGTAACCTGCTTCCTAACTACCCCAATGTAGGTAGCTGGGGAGGCCTGAGGGAACAGGGACACACTCCCCGTGCACAGAGATGTGAGGAACATGCCAGCGTGAGAGAGAAAACAGCTGCCTGGGAAGGGACGGGAGTGCATTCAAACTATTTCCACAAGTTCTAGGCCTCACAACATCCAGACAGCATTTTCCACTTGCCTTAAGTTCCTCAAGTCATTGTGGTTAAAGGAACGTCTATACCAAACGTGGCTAACTTACTGAGCAGTCACAAATCCAAGGATTCATTCGAGAGCATGAAGGGATGGGCCTGGTCTACAGAGTATTCTTAGCACCACGAGGCTTTCCCTGCTTCTAACAGAGACTGAATCTAGTCAACTCAGTTCCTCTGGGACAGCAGCCAATCCTGGGACAGCAGAGAATCCTCACAGCAGGGGTGTTACTGCCTTGCCCCAGGAAATCCGGGATGCTCACTCACTGAGAGAGCCAGCTTGCACTGTCAACACTTCTGCATCAGGGCCCATGTTTTCATCTCTACTCCTCAAACCCTGCGGTGACTCCTGTTCAGTCTCTCCTCTTCATCTCATCCGTCTTCCTCATGGGCACTTGTACCCCTTAGTGGGAGTGCCTCGCAAAAGACTTTCGTAAAACAAACTGCCTGACAGCTGAGAGGCTGCTGTGGCCAGGCCTGGTTGTGGAGATGAAATGTGGTCTTCCCAAGTCTAACCGCGGCTGCTGGGCCTGCCTCGGCCCCGACTCCCAGGGTCCCAGCTTCTTTCTCAGTCTGTCACCAGGGGAGGTGATGAGGGACAGGGTACCTGTAAGGAGTGGTGGCATCAAGCTCAGAAGCACGCTGCACAGAAGACCACTCTGCACGTTTGCCTTTTATGAAAAACACCCCGTCAGTCCTTTTTTTGATTTGGGATTTTATGACCTAGCAAGAGGAAGAGGCAATGCCTTAAAGATAAGGCACATGCACATTCAGAGAGATGGACGAAACTAGCTTAAATATTTTTTTCCTAAAAATTTACACACCCTTTGAAACAGCTGGCAACATCTTGAGTTGTCAAAAAACAAAAAAAAAAGTGAAAAGTGAAAATTTTTGATTTCTAAGACTCTCTGGCTGGGAGGAGGACACTGCGTGGCCCCCTGCCCTTGGTTCCACAGGCAGATAGCGCCAGGTGGGGACTCCTGATATTTCCTAAATAGAAAAGGTTTCTGAGGGTACGTGTCTTGCTTCAACTTAATTTTATTTTCCATGTGCTTCTAGTCTGTATCATGTGCACACAGACTGCTATCCTTTAATTCCACAAATATTAATGTGATTTCACTGATTCACATTTTAGTATACATATTTTTCACATTTTAGTATCTCTGAAATCCAGGTCCTCTCTTATAATCAATGGTACATTGGAGTTAATTGGTAGTGATAGTTCTTTCCTCATGGTACATAAAATAATGGTGCATCTTAAAATAAATGGTGTCTGAGATTCAATGAATACCCTGTTTCCCCGAAAATAAGACATCCTTCAAAAATAAGACCTACTTACAGGAAAGATAAGACGTCCCCTGAAAATAAGACCTAGAGCATCTTTGGGAACACACCTTAAAATAAGACACTGTCTTATTTTTGGGGAAACAGGGTAGCTACTGGGCAACGATGGCCTACTAACTGCCAGAAAAAGCCACCCTAAGTGCTCCACACACATCATCCTCTCTAGCCCTTAGGAAGCAGGTGTTATTCTCTTCATCCTTACAATAAAGAAACAAAGGCTAGGTTCAGTGAAGGGGTTTTAAACCCAGCTACACAAAGCCAATAATGGCAGAGCTAAGATCTGCATTCAGCAGAAAGGAACTTAAATGTCAAAGAGGCAGTTTTAATAACTTGCATTGAGAGATCCAAGTTGCTGTCCAGAACAGGACCACTATTTAACAATGGCCACGGGCCTGGAGTAGGACTGCTTGTCTTTGAGGCTACAGCTTCCCTTTCGGCTGCTCAGACTCCTCTGGCGCAGTTCCCTTTCATTTACTCTCCTCCCTTCACTTTGTGCATTTTCTGGCTCTAAAGTCCACGCTCACGGTACAATGCCGTCTTGCCTTCCCACATAAATTAATTCTCTGCAAGAGATAAGAAGAATGCCCTAGCAATCAAATTTATCACAGCTTTTGTGAAGAAAATGGTTGCAGTTAAAAACCAAAACCAGGGACTTGATAGATCACAATGTTTGTATCAACCAAGTGCAGGGAGAAAAGCTGAATATGTTAGAGGCAAGAAAAAAGATCCAAGGTTGTGTCCAAGACTTCAGGGTTATATTTCCTTTTCTAGGAAAAGAATTCAGAGCTTGTGAATGTAATGTTTGGTAGCAGAGTAGCCTCACCTTTCTCTCGTGGATGTACTGTGGCATTTTTCAAGAGGGTAATAAAAGTCATGTTCTTTATTTTTTCTGGGCTCTGTACTAGGACTTCTATTATCTGTGATAACTGTGATGACAGTCATGTCAATAAGTGATGTCAATAAGACATCATTGATAGAAATAGCTTCATCCATGTCCTCAGACGTCAAAGGGAAAATGTTAGAACTGACCTCATAGAGTTGCTTGTGGGGAGTAAAGAGTACATACCTGTAAAATATTTAAAACTATACTTGGCATATAGTAAGTACCCCCAAAAAGCTTAGCTTTTATCATCATCATTATCATCATCATTTTCATTCTTATCAGAAAAACCAGAAACAGGAAATGTTTGGTTGTGAGAAGCCTTGTGCTGAGGTTAGCATAGTGATCTCATTTATCTACCAGACACATTTTCCTCAACAATGAAGGCGAAGAGATGTTATCACTCCACATCTTCTGATTCTGACACCTTCTCGAACTCACAGATCCTTCTTCCAGTGGTTTCATCTTACTCTCTAAAGGGAATGCTCTTTCATCTGTCAAACATTTATTGAGCAAATACAATGTGCTAGATTATGTAAGAACCAGGTAAGTTAGACCCAGTTTCTGCTCTGAGGAAGTTTACAAACCAATAAAAAAGCGCAGAATAGAGACAGATCTTACTACCAACAGACAAAGAAAACAGGCAGAGGTAGAGATAATTATCAATATATCAGAGTGCAGGTTAAATAAAACTAGGAAAATCAAGGAAGGTTTCTTAAAGAGCCTAGGAAATTTTTTAAAGATGTCAGAAGATAGTACTCTGAGTGGAAAGAATAGCATATACAAAGGCCCAGAGGCATGAAAATAAATGGCCTAGATGGGCAAATGCAAAAAGGATGATTTAACTACAGTGTAGTTTTCACACAGGGACTTCATGACTGGAGGGCCTGGGCAAGGAGGAGGAGCCAGACCCTGAAAAGTCTGACCCACAGAAGCCTAAACTCTCAGGTTCTTTTCAGAGGAGGACTGGATAGTGCCAGACCTGGTAAATGACCAGCCCTGTACTGAAGTGGCAAAGGCCAACTAAGGAACAATCTGAGTGAGCAAAGCAAACAGATCCACTGAGTGGAATTACAAAGTAAAGAATGAGATGAAGGTACCAAGACATCCCAGGCCAGTGGACGGTGGCTCCCAGGGCATCACTTTTAATCTCATTTTCTTATCTCTAAAACCCAGACTCTCTTATAATCAATGGCACATTAGAGTTACCTGACAGTGACATTTCTTTCTTAGTGGCACATAAAGTAATGGTGCATCTTAAAGTCACTGGTGTTTGAGACTCAGTGAGTGACAGCTGCCATCCAAAGAAGGCCCAGCAAGTGCCAGAAGCAGCTGCATTAGGTGCTTCTCCACACACGTCATCGTCAAGCCTTTACGACCCTAGGAAGCAAGTGTTATAATCATCATCTTTACGAGTGAAGAAACTGAGGCCTGGTTAAGTGAAGACTACTGAAGAGGACATGATGCGAGAGCCTTCAGCACCAGATACGCAGATAGTGCACGACAGTGAGGGACTAGAAGGTGATTCACAGATTGCAGGGAAGAGGTCAGGGGACAGTTTTCTTCAGAGTCAAGGCCACCAAGCCAATGCAGGAAGCAAGGTGGTGGTGAAAGGTCAATGCAGTTAAACACCCACTTCTGGATATGTGAGGTTAGAAAAGAAACAAAACAAACAACCACCAAAAGCAGCTTGTGGTTTGTAGCATGATGCAACTTTCTTCTAAACAGATGATGGAAGCAAACTTTCCAGTCTAAACAAACCCATCCAAGAATCCCTAACGTGTTATTAAATTTAAAATAAAATACCTGGAGAACAGTGAATCCCTAAGTTAAAAACTGTCTTTGTTTTAAAGGATATTTAAAACAACAACAACAAAACAAAGTATGTTTTCAAAGTGACAATGGAAACATTTGTTTATCTCTGCCAGAGCCACATTTCATCAAGCTGTTCAGAATCTGCAAAGTAGAATACTCAATACACCCTTAAGCAGAAGGGCTGCTGTAGTAGAGCAAGCAACATCTGGAAAATCCAAATCATCTCTCCAGGATCCTGGCAGTACCGGAAATGCTCCACTAAGCTGGCTGGAAGGGAGATTTCAGAGCTTTTTCCTTGCGGTATCTTGGGTACTGCTCACCTTACTCCTGACCTACAGTGGGTGGTGGGAGTGGCCCTGGGCCTGCATACCTCTCCCAGGGCCAGGCTCCTCCACTCTGCTTTCCTAAACCTCTAAAAAAGCAGCCTGAAGTGTGTTGTAATCTCTGGGAGAAGGCCTAGGAGTCAGTGACCTCTTTGGTTCTAACCCAGATTTGATGTGGGTTTAACAGTGAGTCATTAGTCCTTTTTTTACATCTCCGTTTCCTCTAGGAAAAACGATCTGTCATTCTTTCATATCTTTATACAGAGATGCTGTGAGTAGGTTACATCAGCATCTTTTCATCAGGGAGAAGTCTTAATTTAAAAAATGCAGCTTCTTGAATAGACCACAGGGGTCGCTGTAGAGACGAGGCGGGCTCCACCCTCCCTCCCCCTTCCTTCTGTGAGGTCAAGCAGTCCCTACCTGGGCCTCAAGTCAGCAAAGCCAAAGCCCTGCCTTTACTGGGGGGTGGGGAGTTCTCCTCAGGAGAGGCATAAAGCAGGCTGGCTTCACTTGCCAACAAAGATGACTGAACTGCTTCAGTGATAAACAATATATTTCTTTGAGAATTTTTTCTACTCCTTGAAAAGTAAAAGAAAAAAAAAAAAAAGGAAGGAAATCCTGAAGGACAAGCATGTGGCCTAACTTAAATGTAACCACAATTAAGCACTAGAGTTAGAATGAGCAATGGTGCAATAAAAAGGAGACAATTAGAAGTTTGGTCTGTTGTGCATTAATAACTCAAATCTTTCTGGAAGTCAAGGAGTTCAAGTCTGTCTTTGATCACTCTCTATCTCTTTCTGTCTGTCTCCCTCATATACCCACATACAAACACACACAGAGGATTCTTAAAAAAGAAAATAAAGCAAAAATACTTCTATGTTCCAGCAATTGCTAATATTTTCCTCCATTGGGCAACTGGCCAATAGACTGACAATCTGTGTACAGAAAGATATAGTCATGAACTGAATGCTAAGTCACATTCCTTCAAACCATAGTGTCATTGGCATTCCCTTTACATTCCACAATTTCACTCGGAAAATTACAGAAGAAATAAAAAAGAAGATTGCTTGGTATTAAATATTTAACATTCCTGTGAAACAGTTACAAATGAAACTTCATTGTGATCTTTCGGACTGTATATTTTGGTTTACCTGATTCAATATGGCAGAACAAACCACATGATTATTTACTTTCTTCAGTTGCCTAGCTTGGACATGCCAGTCTTTATTAACAGAACTATTTATTTTCACGGCAAGAAAAAACCCAAGATAATTTCTCCCTTCTTTATCTCTTCTAAGATCATACTGCTGCTGATTGAAGCTACTAATAAATGGGTCAACCCCATTACTCAAGCTAAATAAAAAAAAAAAGTTTTGATGTCTCTAGGAGTTTTAATCACAATAGTGAAGTATACACCATATAAAATGGCCTAATCCATACACTATTTAATTAACTTTCTAATTATCTTCCTATTCAATGCTCCCATTTTAATATCCTTTGATCATACAGATATTTTATTTTTGTTATTACTTTTGAAATAATTACTAACAGAATTCAGTAACACAAAAATAAATCCCAGGGCTATCAGGGCCTTCTCAACATTGGCTTTATTAATATTTTGGTCTGAATGATTCTTTGATGGGGGAGGGGGAGGTCTGTCCTATGCATTATAGAATGTCCTATGCATTACTGAATGACAGGATCACACTTCTACCCCCAGTCTTGACAATGAAAAATGTCTCCAGACTCTGCCAAATGTTCCAGTGGGCATAAAGGGAGAGGAAAGGTGTACAAAATCCCCAAGGTTAGAACTGCAACATGGGCTGATTGTTACAATGTAAAAAGAGGAGGAAAGAAAAAAAAAAAAAGAAAGAATCTTCTTATCTCTTCCTTTTTTTTTGTAGAGACAGAGTCTCACTTTATGGCCCTCGGTAGAGTGTGGCCTCACACAGCTCACAGCAACCTCCAACTCCTGGGCTTAGGCGATTCTCTTACCTCAGCCTCCCGAGTAGCTGGGACTACAGGCACCCGCCACAACGCCCGGCTATTTTTTGGTTGCAGTTTGGCCGGGGCCGGGTTTGAACCCGCCACCCTCAGTATATGGGGCCGGCGCCTTACCGACTGAGCCACAGGCGCCGCCCGACAAAGCTGCTACAGATTTTGCATGGCAATTGTCTGGATTTTGTAATGAAATCATTCTTTCTAAATTTCTAAAACCTATGCAATGTCTTTTGAATAGATATGCCTTGAACTTCAAGTGGACTGTCAAACTACCAGAAATCCACTAATTCCCAATGGGCAAACTATTCCTAAACCTTAGCATAACTCCACTTTGAGCCTTAAACTAACAGCATGTGAAAAGATCAATATGAATAAATTCAAAACTAATCAGCCCCCTTCTTTAAATGTTGACACAGTATTATTTACATCCCATAAATACATTCTTGACTAAAATTCATCCTAGGAGATTGGCACCAGGCCAGTTCTATTCATATTTACTGTATTTATATAGTAGTACACTTGGCCAAGGATAATATTTAAGACAAAATATGCCTGAGGTCATATACAATATCTCTTATATTTTTACTTTTAAATCTCCACATTGCTAAAAATATTTAGTTTGAACTTTATAAAATGTCCCACAAAGGGCTATCAGCAATCCATAATGATATATAGCTCATTGAGTATAATTAGAGCATATTTGTAATACTTGAGCTGAAGTCACTCCCCGAACACTAATAAGTTGGTGGTAAAAAATGAACCAGTGATCTTTCCCATGCCTTCATCTCTGGGGCTTATGACCCTTGCCGGATTCACTGCAAGAAATGGCAGGCATACTCTCTCAGTGACAGCGAGTTAAAAGTTAAGCAGAAAAGTCCTAAAGAGGGAAAGTTGGTACATAAGCCAATGCTGTACTTTCAATTTGCTCTTAAAAAATATAGGTTTTTTTTCCTTTTCTTCCTTTTTTTGGAAGGGTTTGCTATGTTCCAGTATAACTAGAAAGTGCTGGAAAATCAGTTAACCTACTTTCTATAAAATTATCCACAGTCCCTGCACAGTAGTATTGAACCTATTAATAGGCTTTCTGCTCCTCAACTTCCATACAGCTTTTTAAAGCCTGAACTCTTTGTAGGAAAACTGGTAGTGTACATTTTATTTTGAACCCACCGGAAATTTTAATTTATTTGGCAGTGAGGGGAGAAATGGAGAGGAGAATGCACATGATGATCTTAGATGTCATACTCTGAAATCCTCCTTATAATCTGGGAATTTGTCTAATTTGTTGATGACTGTGATCCTGGGTTGGACCATCTCACCTTTCAGACTGAAGTGTGCTTGAGAGAACAAGGAATTAATTCCCCCTTGGGTTACTTGTTCACTCTATAACCATACAGTAATAAGATGAGATCTCCTCTCTGCCTTACCAAAGTGCTGCTCGTTTATTAGAGCTTCTGCATGTAAACACTGAGGGATAAGCTATTTCAGTTTCTACATAACATACTTGCCTGTCTGCCCAAATACCAGGAGGACTGATGCACGTGCTAGAGAAAGCAAACTGATTCAACTCCTTGCTCCAACTCAATGGTTTTGGACTAATTACAATGAACTTTCTTTCCTAATATCTCCTTGGCTCCACCCCAGATAAAAAGCTTTACTTCCCCCGGGGGGATAACTAGGGTGGAGTATATTTATTACCACTGTTGTGGATAGTGCCATAATTATAATAATAAAATTGTTCTGCTTGCCAGAATTCCCTGCATCTGTTCTGCCATTAAACGAGAGCAGAATTTGCAGCAAAATAAAGGTCACCAGAAAGACTGGGGTTAGATGCTTGGGCAGACGTTCTGAGACCATGAAGTACAAGACATGGCAAGTCACAGGGCTAGGACTTGTCAAACTAAAAATAAATATTAAAAAAGAAAAGCACCACTCTGCAATTAGAATCTCTAGGATAAAATTACCAAGATGGCTGTATTATCTATGTAGGCAAGACACGGGGACACCGCAAAGGCAGCCAGCAAGTATATAGGGCACAGAAAGGGGAGGAGAGGAATGAACAACCAATGAAAAGTTTACAACTTGGGATTTGGAATACACAAATGTTGAAGCTTTTTTTTTTTTTTTTACTTTTTCTTCTTCCTGGTATTTAACCCTCTCAGGTATCACTAGTTACTACCTCTTCTCTTTTCTTTTTCTTTTTTTGATTGTTTATTTTGTTTTGTGCTAAGAACCCTGAAATAATTCTACACTCACTGTCCCCTTCCCTTTCCCCAAAAGAGCTCCATAATAAATCATTTCACTCCCATGGCTACCGTATGCCAGCTGGTTTTAGGACACTGTTCTCAGAGGAAGCCAGAAGCCAGTCAAAAAAAAAAAAAAAAAAATCCGGCTGTCTTCTAGTCTATCTGAGTTTTAGGAATGCAGGGAAGTAAGTACAGAAGGCAGGAGCTCAAGGTTAAAAAAAAAACCAATAAACCCCGAAGAAAAATGTTCTGCTACACCGGAGATTTTAAGAAGACAGGTTTGGGTGAATTCTGAAAAATATGGTCAATTTAACCCCTTTTCAACACCGTCAGAAACGAAGTTGCCCTTTCTATCACTCCAGGTGAAGTCAAAAGGGGACGTGGTTTCAAGATTTTGCCACTGGGTCAATACAGACCTAGAGATGGCAGCAGATACGTCAAGGATTGAGGGTTTCAAGATAGGTTTCCTGAGGGGTCTCCGGGTTTCATCTCAGCGATGCTGACATTTTTTAGGGTAGTTAGAGACAATAGGAAAGGCTTGGGCAACCAGCTGATAGGTCAGCACGCAAAGGGGGCGCCTTCCGGAGAGGCTAGTTTTGAGCCTCTTTTTTTTTTTTAACCCTTCGTGCACCGGTTGGGCGCGCTCCACGTCAATCGGAGCAAAGGAAACAAACCTACCAAGTTTTCCCAGTTTAACTCTGCCCCAGGGAGCGCCTCCAGTTTGACAGAGGAGGACTGACTCCAAGCTGGTGGCCGAGTAAGAATTTCAGGGAAGAGAAAAAGAGCATTACGCCTTAGAAAGGGGTTAGGCGTTGGGGGGAAGGGAGAGGTGGTGAAAATAAAGTAGAAAGTTAACGTTTCAAAGCCTGACGATCTCAAGCACACAAGTGGAAAGGAAGTGGACGGGGTGAAGGGCAGGAGAAATGGGAAAAGAGCAATCGGGAACCGGGAGAGCGAAGGGCGATTCCCGGAGCTGCTCCCGGACAGCGCTACACCTCGGGGGATGGAAGCCAAGAGCAGTACTTACTTTCCGAGGGGAAGAAGGGCGGCATGTCTATTTTGTAAACCTCCTTGGCGTAGTACTCCTCGTCGCTCCGCTCGCGCTCGCAGGCGGCCGCCCTCCGGCTCGCCTTCTCCTGGAGCAAGTCCCTGGTGCTGTTGTAGATGGAAATCACCTCCGGGGGGACTTCCTCAGGCTCAGGATACTCTTCTGGGGGGCTGGTGAGCTTCAGCTTGCTGAGGATCTGCCCGCGGATCGCCTCGACCCTCTTGCGCATGAACTGCTCCATATCGAGTGTGCTGCAGGTAGACAGGCTGAGCGCGACCGTGACCAGATGCAGGAGCAGAAAAGCGCTCAGCACACAGTAGTGCATTTTTTAAAAAGGTAGAAAAAATTGGGGGATTTTGTTTTTTGGGTTTTCTTTCTTTCTTTTTTTTTTACAAAAAGTAAGAAGAAAACAAAGAAACGAACAATTCTCAAAAGTACAGATCAGGGAGAGTTGTTTGTTTGTTTGTTTGTTTTTAATGCGAAACTTTTGCAAACAATCGAGAGTCGATGCCCAATTTAAAAAAAAAAAAGTTTCTTGCTTGAATTCCTTTTATAAAAAAAAAAAAAAAAAAGGCAAGTAGTTCCCAAGGTGAAAATATGAATACGGAATGGGCAGGGGGGACCCTGACTTTGGGGAATAAGAAAAAATTTCTTGGAGCAACCAGATATGGGGGGAAAAAGAGCTGAGTGGCTATTAAGCAGAAATAAATTGAGGAGGAGGAAATGGAGTTCAGTGTGTCAGTCTCGGTGCGGAGTGGCGGATCTGAACTCGGCTCCTCCGGCCAAAAGGGAAGAGATGAAAAGGTCCCGGGGCTGGCAGCTGGCGAACTGACGGGAGGGATGCCCGGAGCTCCGCGAGGGGGCCTCCGACGCCGAGCCGGGCTGTAATTTATATATTTAAAGGAGGAGCGGCCCGGCCCTGCCTTCCACCGCGGCGCGCAGAGCAGGAGCAGCAGCAGCTCGGAAGCGGAGAGGCGCACACGTGTGTGTGTGAGTGTGAGTGTGTGTGCGTGCGCGAGTGTGCACGCGCTGGGGGCAAGCCCGGCGCGCCGCGGGGAGACGGCTGCGCTTCGCGGGGCGCTCGGCGCTCGGGCGGGCGCTGCGGGGCCGCAGAGGCAGCCGAGGAGGCGCGGATCCGGCTCCGGGAGCTGCGCGCTGTGGCCTACGCCCGGGCCGCGCACGCCGACCCGCTCGGTTGCTCCGCGTCGCCGCCGCCGCTCGCTAACGCGTCCAGTCTTCAGCTCCCTCCTCCCGCTCCTCCTTCTCCTCGCGCTCCAAACGCCAGCCCCGCGATCAGCCTCGGTCGCCGCCGCCGCAGCTTTCACCCCCTGCGGACTACAATGGCAGCCCCTGGGACGCGATGGCTGGGCAGTGTTACTCCTAAGTGGATTGCGTAGGGGGTCTTTTGGACTCCCACCCTCTCCCGGTTCTCTCCCACGTGGGCTTTCTCGCTCAGAGTAGGTAGGCACTTGCTACCCTGAAATAGACCCCTGTCTTTCTCCGTTCGGCAGCCAGGCAGCCCGTTTGCTCCTGAATGACTCCCTAGACCGTTATACTAATGTTCCCATCCCTCTCTAGCCTTTCGCTCGCGTTCTTGCTCTCCTCTGTCTCTCCTGTCTCTGGTCTGTCTCTTGTTGCGAGCTTCTGGAGCTCCGATCAGAGCAAACCTGCTGCCAGCAGATAACATCACGATCTTGCCGGGAGGAGAGATTTATACGTTCTCTCGGAACCACGTGTTTGCCTTCAACAAAGTGACGTGCTAGAATTACAGTCAGAAGTCCTCACTTACTTAGACCACGAGCTCTCCCCAAACCGTTGAGGGGGTGTGGAAATGAGGACGGCTGGGGAGAAGGGAGGAAGGAGGTAGAATGCGTGCCCTGACGACAGTGATTTACGGTATTTACTTTATATAGTCATTTTGGACAGGTCTGTTGAAGGACAAGCTCTCAAGTCTCCCGTTTTTACTTACTGTGCTTCACCCACAGTCTGCCAAATTGAAATCTCTTGCTCTGGAATGGGAGTCTTCCCTCTGGGAATACACACACACACACACACGTGTGGGAAGGAGCACCAGTCTCCTCAGGGCCAGGCCAGTCCTGGAGTCATGCCTTCCAACATAGGATTCAGGTCCTACCAAGTTTCTGGGAGTCCAAAACAGGTTGCTAGTCTAGAGCTTATTTTGTAAGTTTGTTGTTTATAGTGGAATCCTCTGCGAACTGCAGGGAAACAGAGACCCAGTTTTACCTAAAGAATAATGTGCATTCTTCTGCTTTACTGTTTAGAATGAATGGGTGGTCATCTTTGTGAACTGCTGCGAAGCCACTTCTCATATGGCTTCCTCTTCACCTTCTTCACAGGCGAGACACCATCAACCAACTTCATTCTTTCCACAGCATTATCCAGAAAGCTGAAATTTTAAGTGTTTGATGTCTACTGTTATACACTACTCATAACTTAACATTTTCTATTTCAACCAAGTCCAAATTAGATGAATACAAGAATGATTCTTACTACTGTTCAATTTGCCCTTTTTCTTTTATTTTACCTTTAGTTACTCAAAGTCAACATTTTCATTTCAGCATGACTCTCTAGCCATACTGACTAAACAGATGATTTAAACCGGAAACTGTTGAGCTTTCCCCCAAACTTAAGGCCTTTATATTATTCTTCAGTGCATATGTTCCCTAGTTCAGAAAGTTCTTTGTGAAAAGTCACCAAAAAAATTTCTATAACTGTTAAGAGTTTACACTTTGGTTGCGTACAGAGCCTTAGTAATTAGTCATTAGTAAATAGAGAGCTAAATAAATAACAGTAACTATAGCTAACATATACTACACTTATTAATGTGATAATATAAGTATGTATACATAGTGATTTAATCTTAACCATCACCCTATAAAAGGGTATTACTATCCATAGTTAGCAGGGGAGGAGACTGAGGGGCAGAGAGTCAAGTACTCTGTTTTGCAGTCAGGGACCCATTGTCTATGTTCCTACCTGCTATGTCCTTCTATGAAACAGTGGTCCCAGAATGTGTTTTGACAAACAAGGCTTCTGTGGTAAAATAGGTTTGGAAGATACTGGGTAATTTCCTGCTCTCTTACAGATACATAATTCCCATTATCATGTTAAAGACAGTGAGAATCCCACAGAAAAGAAAAAATTAATTTTAACTCTTAACCCAGCATTTTCTGAACTCCCTGAACATGGAATTGTTTTGCCCTATTAACATACATTAGAAGGAATTGTTCCAACTCACTTCTGAATAATTCTGAAAATTATTTATATAATTTATATATAAATCAGCATCAGTAGGCTTCTTTCCTTGAGGCCAGTTTTGAATGAAAGCAACTTGAAAGGGATTAAACAACCAGCTACCATCTCAATAATCAAAGCAAAATATAATTAAGAAGGCCGCTGTCCAGAGAGAGAAAGGAGGGAGGGGTGGGGGAAAGGAAGAGCAGAGAGCAGAGTGGGGTGGGGTCTTGGTGTGTGTGACACACCTTTTGGGGGCAAGACACAATTGTAAGAGGGACTTTACCTAACAAATGCATTCAGTGTAACCTCGTTTCTTGTACCCTCAATGAATCCCCAACAATAAAAAATAAATAAATAAAAGAAGGCTGCTGTCATTCTAGTAATTTCAAGGTAAGGCAACCCTTTGAGCTCTGTTGGAGAACTGCAGTAATCTATATAAAAAAGACTAAAGGTGAATATTCCTACCCATGGGGCAATTATAGAACATAAAGCAGTAGCGACAAGGTAGGGCTACTGAGTTGCCTTGGAATAAGGCTGGTTACCTAAGTTAGCTATTACCATACTTTGATGTAGGTTCAGCTTCCCCAATAAGCCAGGGAGCTCCTCTCAGTTTACAAACTACCTTCTTGGTATACACACAGCTGCTCCTGAGGTTACACAGATCACAGTAGAATGTGAAGAGACAGCACAAGTCCATCTACATCAGTTCTAAGAAAACAACTTGTGCTGTAAATTCTTCTGGCACTCATTTCCCTTCCCAACATAAACATACACACTTTTGTTCATAATACCGTACTTAGTTTGTTGAACACTTACTGCTTACTTACCAACCTCTTAGATGGGAGACCTCTGACCTATTCTTAAGAGGACACTTTATGGGTATATTCAGAGGAGGAGCATCTTTTCACCTTTCAAGTGAGTTCTTTGAACATGTAGTAGGTAAGAGCATAAGAGCTGTCTCCCTGGTAACCATAAATGAATCCTTTCTTCTATTAAATCATGTTTTTAAGACCTTCTCATCTCTATATTCAAGAAACGTTCACTAAATTTATTATGTGCTAGGAACTCTTTACACTCTTCATAGCAAAAAGGTATTTAAACTATATTCATACACCATCTTGATTACATAAAAGAGACAGGAGGGCACAGTGGTCAAAAGGGCAGGCTCCAGAATCAAGATCTCTTGGGTTCAAATTCCTGTCACTTTCTTACTTTGTAATCCTAACCAAGTTAATTCTGTGTTAGTTTCTTCATCTATAAATTAGGGATAGTAATACTGTAATAACCACATAAAATTATTGTGAGGATTAAATTACCGCACTTATAATAAAATCTGGCACTTAGTGTATGCTCATTAAATGTTACCTACCACTATCTGATCCCATCACTTCTTCATTTCCAGTAAGGAATCTATCATAAAGCACATCTGGTCTCTACTCATTCTCAAATAGAATTTAAAAACCAGGGAAGACCCCAAGAAGAATTGGCTTTGCTTCTTCTGGTTATGCCTTCTAGCAGTTTCTGTAAGCATACGTTTATTACTTTAAATATTATGGTATTTTGCCCCCCAGTAATTGCAAGGAAACATATTTTGGGTGTGCAAAACACTGAATGACTAACCAAATTCAGTTAAGCATTCAAGATTAAAGTCTCTATTATTTAATACCCTCAAATGAATTCTTTGTTTCCAGATTAGAGAGGCAGAGAGCCCCTCTGTTTCAGCCATTCTATACTTGTTAATGGGTCTGCTTACTTAAGTAACACAGAATTCCCACAAGAGGCTACACAAAATAAAACTACTCATCCTGGCCCTGGAATTTTGCCCCCATGCATCCCCAGCAAGAGCTTCTGACTTAATAATTCTTTCCTAACTCTGACGAAAGAATAACTTCGTTTGTAACAATTTTGAAATCTTTCCTAACGGTTTCAAGCATTAAGAACAGGAGGTGAGTTAAAGAAATACAGGATGTCCTTAAGTTACAAATATCTCACTGACTTACAACTTGCAATTACAAAAAGAAGCTATTACAGGTGATAGGGAAATGTACCTGTTCCCACTTAACATACAATTTCAACTGAAGAACAAACCTATAGAACCTATCTCGTTCATAACCCAGGGACTGCCTATATATAAAATTACTGTACTTGATTATATTTTCTCCAAACAGTAACACTTAGCGAATACAAAATAACCCATTAAATTGAAGTATACCAAAAGCCTTTTAAATTTTTACCTATACTTTTATCTTTGATACCACAGTTCAAGAACAATGTTTAGTGTAGATCAATTTGGTCTCATGTTCTGTACGTTTCTATAGATAAGCAACTTTATGTGCTTAGAATAATGAAATGTAAAGGACAGTGATTTCCTCATGAAAAGCAATCTGATTATTATTTCCATTTTCTGTCTACAAGTTAATCTAAAGAAAAATGATAATGAAAAAAGGAAGAATGGGCAGAGATGAAAATGGAAAGAGGAGAATATGGGCTTAAAAAGATCAGAGGTAGTAAAAGATAAAGGTATAAATCCAAGACAGAGATTAAGGCCAAGAAAGAGCAGAGAAAATCAGTAGGTCATGAAGAAAAGATAAACTCATGACATTCTAAAAGATACACTTGCAGAAAGATTACCTCACTCTTTGCAATTATGATTAGCTGATGGGTTACTGCTTGTGGCTTCTGGGCCACTCCTATCTCTACATTTTCAGCTCAGGTGAGATTTCCAACAAGAGCAAAGTCGTTCCTTGGGAGGCAGTCTCACAGTGTCCTGGGATAGGCCATACCCAGGATATACTAAGGTTAGTTGCAGCCTCTGATTTCTTGCCTCTAGTCAAATTCATCAAGATAGCACTTAGTGGCTGCTACAAATAAATGAATATTTGGCAATAGTTGGCATACAGCGTAACAGTATGGATATGTATTTAATAAAATTAATGTGAGAAAAAGAAGCCAGGAGCAGAGTTTTCCTTAGTTTTTAGGGCAGTGATTGCCACTTACCTTTACGTAATTTCTACATCTAGCCAGCCCTACTTGACTTATCCTCCCATTGTAGCAGTTCACAGGTACATTTCATAAAGCAAGAAGACAGAATGACAGTCCTTGGGAGAAAGGGATTATCTCAGCCAGATATAAATAAAAATAGGAGATGAAGAAGGAAAAGAGAAGGCAAATGATATAGAAAACATAATTATGTTTTCATAATTAAAATGAATATGACCTAACCAAGTAGAAAGTTCTCTTATTCAATCTCATTTGTGAATGAAAAGTAGAATTATTTTTTAAGATACAGGTTTTTAAGTGAATTTGTCACCAACTCAGTGAGCTTCATATATTAGATAAAATTCCAAATGTGTAAATAAATTTCCACTGGCAAAGTTATATATATCTAAAACTTAAGAGTTAAAGATAGTTCTTCTAACATAATGTATCACCCAAATCCAAGCATTTTTGAGAGTAAAGAGGATGTCACTCATAAATATATACAAAAGGGGTAAGCCAGGACTGTCCCAGTTACCCTATTTAAAATGAAGCTACTTTAAAATCCAAATCTATAAGAATACTTTCGTGCTTTTGTGGTTACAATGGTGATACTATATATTGCAAATTGCCAAGCCTTACTTTCTTCCTTTGCCTATGTAGCACATTTTAAAAATCACCATCAGAGCTACATTTGAAAATACTTACACAATTTTAGCATTAACATAAGACTACACCTTTACAAAATTGAAGCCCCCAAAGGTGCTAGGTAAAGATCCTTATGAGCTCCGAGAAAGCCAAGAAAGGAAGGCGAGAATAAATACAAACATAATCAGGCATTAATAAAACAAGCATTTCATGTATTTTGCGTACAGCCATAGAAATTCATTTTTAAATTTTGGAAAATGAAAAATACATAAAGAATATTTAAGGTAAAAATGAGTTCTGCCCCCTTCCCATTTTAGTGCCAGTAGAGGAAAAAAATAACTGGGTGTTTCTGTTCATCGTCATTTGGTGCTTATGGGTCACATAATTCTGACTTTTTACATGTTGATCTTCTCATTTAACTGCTTCACAAACTCAGGGACAACCTGAAAAGTTAATATCACATAATTGAAAAGGTTGTTTCTATTATTGTGAACATTTTTGTGATCAAGAGCCCTACAGTTTGTAGTTTCAGTTGTATCCGTGTGTCCTTTTAAGTACAAAGGCAGTATCTTTAAGGACGTGTGCCACTGGTATCTGAAGAAACACACAGAAAAATTCTGGTTGCTGGGTTATTGAGACAAGTTCTGGTATTTGTTTCTATAAGATGTCTCTGTCCTATAATCCTAAATTACTCAAGGACATTAAACAAGACCTATTTGCAAGGTCAATCAGGTCATTTGGTCAGCTGTAACAATTGAATCTCATCAACATCACAGTTATGCTAATTGTTCACAAATTGGCCATTTACAGTTGTGGGGGGAAAAATATTTTATCAGTTGATTCAATATAGCCTAAATCATGCCACCTAGAGGACAGCATTGGTATGTCTTACAACTTCATACTGTAAATTGATTTATAATTCATTGATTTGTAATTTTCCAGTAATTTGTTGTTATGGCACATCAACTAAAAACTACTCCTTCACATAAATATTGTAAGACATGTATTTTTAGAAAAGATCCTACAGCAACAGCAATGGAACATCCTTATTATCATGTAATTACCTGTTACCTTATAAACAATAACATTCTAAGCTAGAATCTAGTCCTCATTTTTAAAACATAATTTGAATATCTACATTCTTCGTAGCAAAAATGTCAGTCACTTAACTTTTGAGTCATCTAATGTCACTAAGTAAAAAACAGCAGCAGATAGCCAAAATAACTGCACATAACTTAGTAATAAAAAAAGCATTAGCAATGTACAATTTCCAATGTACTAAATTATTGGACAACAGTCCAGAAGTTCTAGTAATTCCATTTCTGCAGCATCTAAATAATTAAAATATAAAGTTTTAATTATCAGACATGCTCAGGCAAAACCTATAATGAATTCTCTAATAGCACATTGTATAATATGACAGCAGCAATCAAAATGAGCCCTGGGGTGACAGGTTCACTATTATCTTACCACTGCCAGAAAAATTTTCGCCTTTTTGATACATAGCATCTACTTTTATTGTCCACTGGGCACAGGTTCTCATCAGGCCTAAATGAGACTGAAAATTTGCCCTTTAATTTTTCCAGAATAGAGTTCAATTTCTAAAATCTCATTTTCTACAAAACTAATGTCATCTAAAATGTGAAGAAACATTGTTGTGTATAACAGCTCTGTGAATTGAGCCTGGATTTGACTATACCAGCTGTGTGACCTTGGGCAAGTTATTTAAACTTATTGCTTGCTTCCTCAGATGTATAATGAGGAAAATAAGAGCACCTACCTAATAGAGTTATTAGGAAGACTGTCAGTTCAGGGCATTTAAAGTCTTTAAATAGTATCTGGCATACAATAAATGTTGTATCAATATATGCTGTTATTAGTTGTTCTATTCCCACTTTTACTTGAATAACTGATGGGACTATGAAAAATTAAGATGTGTGAAAAAATGGCAATTATATATTTTTTAAATAAATCAAGTAAACAAAAGTTCTATTTAAAAATAAATTTTTATCACTCAACAGGCACAGGAAAATAGACACGAAGGGGGAAGAGTCAAATTTTTATGTTTCAAATTCATTAAGGAATAACTAGCAAAACCATGTTTTAGTATTTATTGAAATGTCAGAATCATTTTATTCAATATGAGACCACCTGTCTGTTCAGACTGTCAAAAAATTGTAAAAAAATTACTGTAGTCTTATGTTCACTTCATACATTTTTGGCTTTTAAAAATTTTACTAATAATATCCATAATGCTTTTGCGGTTTTTGGCCGGGGCTGGGTTTGAAACCACCACCTCTGGCATATGGGGGGCCAGCACCCTACTCCTTGAGCCACAGGCACCACCCTATCCATATGCTTTTAATCTTACTTTCTCAACTAACATATCCTTGACACTGGGTTTTCACCAGTATGCACAGCCATCATTTTAAATGATATATATAAAAAAAAAAAAAACTGAAGTTCCACAATTTATGAAAATATCCTCATATCACTGAACCTGCAGGTTGTTTAAAATGTTTCTGCTATTAAAATCAATGCTATAATGCTATCTGTACAATACTGTCTATAATCAGGATCTTTTCCTGAAGTGGGTTTCCAGAAGTAAAATTACCAAGCCTCAGAAAGTATCTCCCACCTGTCAGAC
The DNA here is from genome assembly GCF_027406575.1 of Nycticebus coucang. Taxonomy (NCBI): domain Eukaryota; kingdom Metazoa; phylum Chordata; class Mammalia; order Primates; family Lorisidae; genus Nycticebus; species Nycticebus coucang. Next base: position 43,066,372 of record NC_069789.1, read on the forward strand.
TTTAAATTTTGGTGAGAGGTGTCCTTCATCTGGAAGAATATTTGTAATTTTGAAGATCATAAATGGATGACAAATCTACAGGCACAAAGCTAATCCTCAAAATGCGTAACAGAGAATATCTCTTAATGCCCTACTACTTACCAGGCACCGTGCTAGACACTGCGCACACATTATTCTAACCCTTATAACTACTTGTCATTATACCGGATAGAGTCCAAACCGAACTGTGAACTCAGTCTGATCCCAAAGTTATGTTGTCTTTCATCTAACAATAAATACTATTTCTTAAATTTCTTAAAATGTCTAATACAAATATAATTTAACTTACTGTTAAGGATTATATTTGGGAGCCCTAGTAAGGACCAACATATGGCAGTTGTGTGTCATGCAACCTTGTTATTTCTACTGTTTCTGTCAGTTATAGAGAAGAATATCATCAGTGTTATTGTACAAAGACAAATATTATTGTGTAGAAACAGCTCCAATGTTATGCTTGGTAATACTCAGTATTTCAGGGCAACTGCTGTGTCTGGCTGCTGTGCTGATGTTTTCAGAACTGATGTCAATCCACTGTTGGATTGAAGGGGATATATTTTTACCTAACACTGAAGTCTGGTTCTATAAGTGCAAAGAGGCAACTGTCTAGCAGCCTGAGGATGAATCAACAGCTGCAAGGCCACCCACGCATATGGACACAGCTCTCAGCTGTCTCTCCATTCAGGGCCCCAGTTGGTCCTTGACCCCATACAAATTTGGTTCTTTTGCTTTGATGTTTATGAAGCGATGGCATTAAAAATACAAGATAATAATTCGGGGGTTAGAGAAACTGTTATTTATACAAATGTGGTTAACACCTCATCATTTTAAACTGGCCATGCCAATATTGCCCATTGTGCACTTTGGGTTTTTGTCTTTCTTTCATCCCCCCGCCCGCCCCCCAAAATACAACCTACAGTTGTTCTAACAGTATGCTGAGTTTGCGCTGGAATAGAACAAGACTATCACACAACTGTAGGGTCCTGAAACTAAAGTCACTTCCTCAGGAAACCTCCTAAATAAGAAGGCTCCCAGATGTAGGTCTAAAATATGAGTATTACTTACACAGTACCTGCTGCGCTGGCAGTTCTCAACACATCCATTTGGTGTATCACCAACAAATTCTTTTCAAGATCAGAAATAAGATTTAAAGTTTGGGCTCAACACCCATAGCACAGTGGTTACAGCGCCAGCCACATACACTGAAGCTGGCGGGTTCGAACCTATAGCTAAACAATGATAACAACTACAACAATAGCCAGGTGTAGTGGTGGGTGCCTGTAGTCCAAGGCAAGAGAATCACTTAAGCCCAAGAGTTGGAGGTTGCTGTGAGCTATGACACCACGGCACTCTACGGAGGGTGACATAGTAAAACTCTGTCTCAAAAAAAAAAAAAAAAAGATCTAAAGTTTGATATATTAATTTTGAAAGCTTCAGATGATAATAATGCTAAAAAAATGCTATTTATTATAACAGCAGCCTAACATTAAGGACAACAGTTTCCCTGGGATATAATTTAATAATAAGCAGCTCAATATATCTTTTTTCGAAATATAGTGAAAAAAGAACTCAACAATAATTCAATGAAATTGTACCAGTATTTAGATATGCCTAAATTGCATCCATAAAAGTTCACAGAAAAAGCTCAGAATAGATTTATGATTCCAGAATTCACTGTTTTGTTTTGTTTTTTAATTAGACTAAATATATGACCTGTAGCTTTATTCTCCTCTAGCTGGGACAGACCTACTAGCCACAGTTAGCTTTAAATACATGATCTGTAACTTTATTCTCTTCATAATGGGGCTAGATCCACTAGCCATGTGTAGTTTTAAATTTTAAAATAATTAAAGTTAAATAAAATTAAAATTTTAGTTCCTCCCCATCACTAGCCACATTTGAAATGCCTGCGAGCCACTTGTGCTGGTGCCTACCACACCGACAGCGCAGACAGACACAGCAGTTTCAGCATCACAGTAAGTCCGACTGGACAGCACTGATTTACCAAGAATAAAATTCTAAGAATTACGCCTAGTCCTCTAATACACTGTACATCCCCACTTACCTTATTCAGTTGAAAACCAAAGGACATTCAATAGGAAGCTAAATATAGGGTCTGTTAAGTTTGCAAACTCATCCTAGAAAAAGTGCTACAAATCTCACTGCTAAATATGACTATAGTCGCCTTCAAAGTGCTCCCCCTGGGAAGCTATGCACTGAGGAGGCTAGTGCCGAGTGCACTCTTTAAACCAATTTTAGAACTCTTTTTCTGGAATGATCATCAGAGCTGTCCTTGTACGAGATCTAACAAGTTCATGGTGGCATGAACTTGACAGCATGTGCTGACATTGGCAGCACTGTACCAACAACTCAGTATACCAGAGCCTTGGTATATCGGTGTTTCACAGCTGTGTTTGTGTTGATGTGTGGCAGTGTCCTGCTGCTGAGTGGCATTCATTATTGTTGTTGCATGTTTTTGTGTGCCCTATGATGACAGCTCTGGTAGTCGTTCCAGAAAAAGAGTTCTAAAACGTGCTCTGAAGGGTTGACTAGGCTCTGGCATCAGTGCCCAGCTTCCCAAAGGGTGTACTTTGAAAGTGACCATAGTAATATTCAGCAATGAGGTATGTAGCGCTTTTCTATGATGAGTTCACAAACTTAATCATTCTATCTTGTATGTGTTCTTCCTATCAAGGGGGAGGATTAAAAAAGAGGGAGAGGAAAGTGAGTAATGTGGGATGAAATAGTTTTAGCAAAGCAAAATAAAATTTAAAAGGTTTACCACACATCTAGATAAAAAGCCCTAAATCCTAACTCCCTGAAATTCTGTTTAGTAGACTAGACGGAAAATCTGTGGGTCTCTTTACTAGAAAACCCTCCTTGGAGAATCTAAGATTATTTGAGAACTATTAGAATATATCTTCCACATATATAACTAGGTTAAGAATCAGCATTTTGTTAAAACATAAACTTCAATTCTTAACATCTTATCACTGAACTCAAATAACATTCTACTTCTAAATGTGTTCATAGGCACCCTTGACTAATATATTTTATCAAGTTTCAGAAAAGCTTTTCCAGTGAAAAAATTTACCAGGCCTACGGCCGTTCCAATATTCAATAAGATTCATACACTCAGCTGGCTAAAAGTCAGACTCCTGTTTTCTTGGGAAGGAATAGAGAGCTTTTTGTAGGCATGGAGTAGTTCTCTCTCCTGTTTCTAAAATTTGTTCTTACTGCCAATTTACCTCAAATAGTCTTCACACTCATAGTATCTGTAGGGCTGAATAGCCTGTATATCTACCACTGATCTTCAAAGTAGAGACAAACGTCAATCACACTGACCCTAACAGATGAATCTGAGGAAAGAACAAAATGAATTCTGTCTCTCTCAGTGAAAGAAACATTCTCAAAAACAAAGCTCACATGGATCGATAAGCATTGTCACAGCTTTAAACAAGCTTCATTATTCTAGAATCTCTATGAATGTACAACCTAGATCCCATTGTAATAGTTTTTTAAAAGCTTATCTTTTAACAAATCATTTTTTAAGGCCTGGTAGATTTATTTCACTTTATCACTATTGAACTAAATTTTCACACTACTCTCAAATCATACAGTGAGAACTTACTACAGAAATTTAACTTTAAAAGGGAAGAGAACAGTAAATGTTTCAGTCTTCGTAGGTTTCAAATGAACCCGTGTTATGCCATAAACAAGTCACTAAATAATTTTACATACCTCTTGGAATGGGTGCTGAATCAATGCCACCTAAGTGTTTCACTTAATTTCCTAATCCTATTAAGATATTTAGAATATCTTAGATAGATATTCCTATTGTCTAGAAACAATAGTTACTTCACATCTAAGTTTAAAAATGCACAATTTCCTATTTTATAGCCACACACATGTATATTTCCTTAAGAAATTAAAAATGGTAAAAATACATACGCTTGAACAACACACAAGTTTGAACTGCATGGGGGTCAATTCCCCTAACCCCTGAGAAGTTCAAAGGTGTATAATGAATTTCCAAATGTTTACTGTTGAAATGAAACTCATGTTCCACAGACATCAATCTACTAAGTACAATAACAGTACTCTATAGTTATTAAAAGACTCTGAAACAATAAAACTTCCTTCTCCTTTATGATCCTTTTACCATATATTAATAAAAACCTGAAATAAAAATAACAAAATCAACACATATAAGGTAGAAAAGAGTTCTTTAAAGATACAAAAAGTACCAGCTTATTTGATCTTCTGCTATCTTTTCTACAGAAACAGTTATGTCTTTACAGGCATTTTCTTAAAATTTCTTTAACTCTTTGGCAACACAATTTGTGTTTTCAGTTTGTCCATGTTTCTGTTCATGTCAACTGTATGCCTTCCTGGTATTATGTCTTACTAGGACATCTTTAGGCATCCATAAATTATAATCCAATAGATTTATTACAAAGTACTATACTCACACGGCCTAAAGACCAGCATAGGTAGCAGGACTGGTTTAGCTTCTGGCCACTGAGTATTAACAATATTTGTATGCACCAAACATATTGATTAAAATAAGCCTTAAGAGGATTCCCAGAATTTATACATCACTTTCTTCACCCACCTGCTTTAAGAGACCCAAAATATTTTAAAGAACTTTAAAGGACTTTTCTTCAAATACATCTTCCATAAACTATTCTATTCAAAGGGTTTTCAAAGTATATTTTGCAATCAGTTGAATACTTGAGCAGTGCAGAATTCTAGATAATGTGAAAGTAAATTATTCCAATTCCAAGCAAAGAGCTAAACAACTAAGATGATTCTAAGTCATTTTCAAATTCTAAACAAGTATTATCTTTGACTTGCAAATTTCAGCACTTAATTAACAGGAACAGTTACTTTATAGGTTGAAATGTTGGCTGATTCTAGAATTACAAATAAAGCCAACTGAAATTTTTAAACTAAATCTGTTATAATTTTGTTCCTTTCTTTGAGACAGAGTCTTGCTATACTACCCAGGACATATTGAAAACTCCTGGGCTCAAGTTTACACATGATACAACATGAGTAAGTCTGTTGAAATTATAGTAAGTGAAATAAGCCAGAAACAAAAAGACAAATATTATATGATTTCACTTTTAAATGGGCTACCCAAAATAGTCTAATTCATAGAGAAAGTAAAATGGTGTTTGCCAGAGGTTGGGATGGGGGTGGGGAACACAGTAGGGAGTTATATTTAGTTTTACAGTATAGGATGATAAAAAGTTCTGGAGATGGATGGTGGTGATGGTTGCACAACGGAAATGAACTTCATGCCACTGAATTGTGTAGTAAAAACATGGCTAAAATGCTAAATTTCACGTTAACACACATTTTACAATTAAAAACAAAAAAAAATCAGCCCAGCGCCTGTAGTCCCAGCTACTTAAGAGGCTGAATGGAAATGACATGCTTGAGTTACATGCTTGAGTTACATGCTTGAGTTCATGAGTTGAGGCTGTGGTGAGCTATGATTGCACCTGTGAATAGCCACTGCACTCCAGCCTGGGCATCATAGTGAGACCCCATCTCTTAAAAAAAAAAAAAAATTGTAAAACAGACTTAGCAGGCACTGAGGAAATAACAGAAGTAAGAATCTCACAGAATAATTATTGATTGATTGTTCTATCCGGATTAAAGACACATTTTTAGTGCTATAAGAAAAAAAATCAATTAAGAGCCAATGCTAAACTATGCTAAATACCAAGAACATTCACCACAGCCACCCAAATGTCTCAAACATTTGGATTACAGGAATAATGTAATACAGAGGGTGTCAAAAAATGTATACATATTTAAAGAAAGGAAAAATCTATTAAATTTGTAATACTCAAGTCACATTTGACTTCTGCAATTATTAGAGGTTTCAATGTGACTTGCATTCATCTTTTGTTACTTATATCTACTAGTATTATAAATTTATTGATAATATGGTTTTTTCCTTTCTTAAAATATGTATACATTTTTTTGACACCCTCTGTACTTTTAAATTATTGGTTCCTATTTTCTGTAGTTCTCTCTGAACAAAGCAAAGCAAGCTCTTTACTACTTTATTACTCTCATTAGTTACCAAAAATAAAATCCTAATACTGTATTATGTTTAAATAAATGGGGGAGAGGGGACAATGTAGAAAGATGGAAGAGATGCAGATCATTTATCTGATTGATGTCAGAAGAAGTTAAATGCTGCAGGTAAAATATTTAGGATAGAGGTAACAGAACTAGACCATTTAAACTATTCACTAAGACACACACTTGGTTTCTAAAATATGCTTATCCTTAGATTCATATTTATACTTGCTGGTATTTTGCTTAAATATTTTATAGTCAAGATACAGAAATACTAATACATAGAAGACATCTCATTTCTCTGATAACAATCATTTCATATAATTTATGCATACTTCATCTCCTACTAACACAAGTGATACTATTTTTTTTCCTGACAATAGCAACTCAATTTTACTTTGGAATAAAATAATTTCTGAACAAAAATGTATGCAAATATTCTCTTCCTTACTTTCAATCTGAAAATCTTGGTAAATTTTTCTAAATTAAATGAAGGACTATAAATGAATAAATGTTTCTAAACAACTTTTTAGTAAATAAGAATTTATCTGTTTCTATCACCTGAATGTACTATTCAGAAAAATTTTTGTAAAACTTTAGCATAACCCAGAAAATCATTATTAACCAAAAGCAAAATATAATCTTTAGTTTCGGAGGAAAAAAAATGATTAGATGCTGCACACATTATTTTCTCCAAAATTATCTATGTGTTTGGTTACATTAAAATAGTTTTCTAGGTTAAGTTATATTGGGGTATTTAGCACTGCTATATTACTATTTAGGAACATTTTTCATATTTATTTATATTAAATGACAAAACTGCAGTTCTATAATATAATAAAATGGCAAAGTTCAAAAGTTAGAATAAATACAAATGCATTTTTAAGCTTTGCTTTTTTAACACTTGATATCTTGGGTGTACACTTTCTTTATATAACAACTACCACGCCATGGAATAATTTAACCTTAGTCACACAATACTATAACACTCAAATGGGTTTGAAAATATAAACATCTCTGCTCTAGCACGTATTTTTGGGAGAGGATTATCCTTCAATATATAACAGATCCAAGTATGTGCTATTGGGTGGTAGGAGGGAAGTATTTTTATTATGGAAAGATGAAGAAAGGGAGAGACCCTTTTCATAAAGAAACAGATCACACTTATTAAATAATTCCCTTAAAAACTTTAGATCTTAGGCTGAGTTTCACAGAAATTTTGGAAAGATATTAAACAGTTTTACTATCTCTTCTCATTTTAACAGCTAAATACTAAAAGTTACCCAAATTAATAACTTTTAAGGCAACAATATTGAATCAAGTCTCAAAGCAGATGCAACATTCTGATGTAGACTACATGTCTGACTCCCTCATTTCACTGGTGGGGCAGTGTATAAGAGAAGTTAACCTCACTCAAACACTCAGGGGATAAAAGAGAAAGAGAGAAATTAATATATGTGAAATGTGCTTCCTAAGAAATTATGTCTCACTGTGTAAGTTAAAATGAGAATTTCCAACTCAGTAATCCGTCATATAAAAATAGCCTAACGCTTAAAATAAACCTACATCATTATGTGCATCACTTAGTAAATAAAAAGAAATAATATAAAAGCAGAACTCTGATGTTTCTTAGGCCATATTTACCAGATTATCTAAAATTAAAATCACCACCCAAAATCAGAAATACTATAATTTTAAATTTTACTACAGACATCTTAATAGCTTCCCCAAACAAACAAAAGAACAGCAATTATTTCCAAAAACTATAGAAATATTAATTTCAAAAAGTTTATTTTAATTAAGAATTGTACTGCATTTCTGTAGATAATGGTCATTCTAAAACAACACATCAACAGACATGACCAATCAGTAAACATGTAATGATCCTGGAAAAATGTATCTCTTGCTGGTTAAGCAGAAAATTTTTTTACAATTGTTTTGTGGAATAATACTTAAAACTATACAAGAATTGAAAATATAATCTTAATACAATTTACATGAAAAGAGGGAAGACCAGTATTCTCCCTTTACCAAAGCTAGTAAAAGTTTTTAGGCTTTCTTTCAAATGGTATCCTTATAACTTTCCAACTGTAAGAGAATGAAACATTTTTTGTAGGAGATAGCAAGTGATTGCAAATATGCCTCCTACATTGCTTTACGTATCAGAGTCGCGTGCAGATCCTGGTCTGCTGTCATCTGGCCCATCACTTTCCTTGTCCCAGTCTTTCATAGATGCTCCCATCATGAAATCATCACGTAGGATAGTCCAACTTGGGCCCTCTTCTGATTTCCCTTCAGTCTGAGAATCAAAATATGCCAAAGTCAATTCAGTCAGAAAGAAATAAAAAGGTTCAAGCTACCACAGTTTTACAATAGGGTAAAATCAATATAAATCATAAACTGACTGACTTTATACACTATAATCATACATGTACAAGAATATAATAAAGAACTATACATTAATAAAACATTTTAGCAACCCCATAAAGAAACATGTAAGCAAAATAAAACCTTTTGAGGATGGGGGTGAAATACAGTAAAATCCAGGTTTGGTGTCAACTACTAAAACTTTTAACAACCAAACAGACTTACAGTAATTATTTTCCTTTAGTAATAATTCTTTAGAAAATTTCTGACAAATTATTTCACAAATAGAAATTTAACAAAATCTTTTGACTTAAGGTAAAATGAATGAGAGAAAAGAAAACTAACCTTAGTATTGAGCTAGGTTTTTATAGATGTCACCTCATTTAACATTTTATAAAAATTTGAACCAAATGTTCCTTATTTAGATTATGATCTCACTGCCTGACTCAATCACGCAATCAAGGACTAATCACATGTTAAAATTATAAATAAATGAACCAGGCAATAAACATAAAGGTGCTCAACTCATTTCATTTAGTCACAGGATTTAGGTAGTACTATGTAAGAGGATCTAAGAACTAGGCTCTCATTTCATGGTACAACAGTACCACCTTGTGGTATTAAGTAATACAAAGATGCAGAACCACAAGCTGTGAGATTTTTTTCATTCACTTCTACATAATATTTACTGATAATTAACTGTGTATTGAACACTGTTCTTAGGGCTGGATTTTTTTCATTCACTTCTACATAATATTTACTGATAATTAACTGTGTATTGAACACTGTTCTTAGGGCTGGAAATATACTGGTGAACAAAACAAAGTCCCTATCTTCAAAGAGCTAACAATCTATGCATATATATTTACCCGATTCACAGAAATATAAAACTTTATTAAAATCTAAATATGCAAGATAAGAACTCAGTGACACTTGGCTGGAAAACAGTGTTATCATTATGGGGTCATTAACAAGATAGAAAGCAAATTTTAAAAGAAAAGATAGTTATAAAAGATTACTTATCTAACTCTGAAACTTTCCTTTATTTTAAAACGTATAGCCCTGAAACACTCATCCCATTAAAAAAAAAAAAAAAAAAAAGGACACTATTATAAACAGGGACTGGCTCACTCTTGTCTTTACTGTCAAGATATAAAGCAGAAATAGTGCTTTAATATATAATCTGAAGACTGAATAGTACATAAATTTGATCAAAGATTTCAGAATTGGCAAAATCAAATATTAAAACACTTTGTTACTATAATTTAACCAACAAAAGAAACAAAAATAAAATCTGTGATACTGAAAAACCAACAATTATAAAACACTTGCATGCTTTGCCTGACACACCACTGACAGGAGAACAACGAAATGGGAAGGTAATTTAGAACATCTACCATGATGGAGGGTCAAAAAAGAACACTTCGTTCTCAAGACAACAGAATGACTCTGAATTTTAATGTCTACATTTGCTTAAGAAATATGTAACAAGAGACAGGTGGTCCGTGCTAAGGTGGCAGTTTGAACATAAAACAACATAGTTTTGCTCAGTTGCAATATGCAATAAAACTACAGAAAAGTGATCTGTTGTTTTAAAGATGTAACTCAAAGGACAAGATCAGAAGAGACAATAGCAACACAAAATAAAGAGAACTGGGGATAATAGTTATGTTCTGAGAAACAAGCAGATCTCTAGACCACCCTCTTCCCATTCTACATTATGCTGGCAGAAAACTGTAGCTCAGCCACATACATGGGAGCTGATAGGTTCGAATCCAGCCCGGGCCTGCCAAACAACAATGACAAATACAACAAAATAGCCAGGCATTGTGGTGGGCGCCTGTAGTCCCAGCTACTGGGGAGACTGAGACAAGAGAATCGCGTAAGCCCAAGAGTTTGAGGTTGCTGTGAATTGTGACGCCACAGCACTCCCTAGGGCAACAGCTTGAGACTGTCTCAAAAACAAACAAACAAAAACAAAAAAAAAAACTGGGGTTTTGGACTTGCGGACAGGTAATAGTAGCACAGAGAAACACATAGGTACAGTACCAAAAATGAGATTAAGTTACATAAATACACCAACCAAATAATGAACCTCAGGTTTCTTCTCATATTGGGCTCCTAAAATGCTAGCGGGCTGGCCTTTCCCTCAGGTAAAACATCAGGAGTACTACATAGAAAAGCTGACCACGCTCAGCATCTGTAGCTCAAAAGCTAAGGCCCAAGCCATATACACTGGAGCTGGCTGGTTTGAACCCAGCCTGGGCCTGCCAAACAACAATGACAACTACAACCAAAAAACAAACAAACAAACAAAAAAACCAGCTGGGCATTGTGGAGGGGGCCTGCAGTCCCAGCTACTTGGTAGGCTAAGGCAAGAGAATCACTTAAACCCAAGAGTTTGAGGTTGCTGTGAGCTGTGATGTCACAGCTCTCTACCCAGGGCGACATAGTGAGACTCTGTATCAAAAAAAAAGAAAAGCTGACCCATTGCCAATACACAACCCAGCCAGTCCACATGCTCAGAACTTCCAAGTGCATTTTTAGGACTATTTGTTCTAATCATAAAGAGACAATTAAGGATTATCAGAAAGAAGGCAGAGTGCAACACTAACACCAAAATTTAAAAAGCTACTTCTAGAAAAAAAAAATATTCAAATAGAAGAAAATTTAGGAGAAAATATCAATAATATCCTTAAAGAGATAAAATATATTGTATCCACAAAATAACAACAGCTGCTAGTTTTGAAATACCATAAAAACAGTAAAAAAGAGTTTGAAATTAGAAACATGTTGGCAGAAATTAAAAAGCTTAACACAAAGATGAGAAGATAAAGCTTAAGAAACCGTCCAGAAAACAAAACAAAAAGAAAAAATATAAGAAAAAGAAAGGTAACAGGAGGACCAGGCCAAAAGGTTCAAAAGACAATTAACACAAGATACACAACGGGAATAACAAACACGTATGGGAGAAAACTAATGAAGTACTTCAAGAAAATTCCCCACAGTGAAACACATTTTCAGATGGAACAGAGCCCTATACACCTCAACAGATAACTGTGAGATTTGGGGGACAATGGGAACTAAAAGAATATCCCATAAGCTTCCAGAAAGAAAACAAAGCAAGTCACATACATGAAAATAATCAGGACAAAACAGATTTCGACTTTCCAAAGCAAGAAAGTCCAAATACTTTCATAATGCCAAAGTATTATTATTCTTAATAATAGTCCTCGTAAGGGCTGAACGGGATCTTTCAGACATCTGAGGTTCCTGAAACCTACATTGGAAGATTTACTTCCAATGTAGCTTTCCTCAGGAAACTATTGCCCTCTTCCCAAAAGATGGAGTAAACCAAAAGACAACAACATGGGATAGAGAAATAGGTGAATCGACAAGAGAAAGAAAGAAAGGGACCTGCTAGGATGAAAGCAAATGGGGATGCCAAGCTGACAGCTCCAGATCAGGCATAAAGGACACGGGCAGCAGTGTGGCCGCAGGGAAGGCATATGCTGAAAGCTGTCATCACCATGACATCTGCTGCCGCACAAAACCAATGAAGAAGATGCTTTACTAAAAAGTGAGAGAAAATCAAGAAACGAGAAGGACATAAGAACTAGGAAAGAGGAAATTCAGTCAAGGAGCAATCCCAAGGAACCCAGAAAACGTAAGTTCCAGAATAACAACGTGAAGCAGCCTAAGACAGCTATCAGCTCAAAGTGGAACAATTACAAGAGATATGGTACCTGAAGTTGCTTGAATTTGATAAACTAGGAAAATTAAATATGAAAAATCATGAAAATTATTATCTCCAGGAAAAATAAATAAAAAGGAAACATAAATGTGGACTATGACATTTGGCTATAAATAATACCTGCACAGACATAATAATAAATGCTAAATATTGATTTAACAAATAATTATAAAATAGCTATATTGAGAGGGGGAGGAAACTATTCAAGAAAACTAAAGCTTGAAGCTAACAGATAACATCTCAAATTGATGAACCAAACGATATAACTATTTGCATATTAGTTAAGAATACAGAGATATATTAAATGCCAACAGAACCAGCTAAAGAAGTTAAGAAGTAGTTGCCCTGGGGTAAGAAGTATAAAGAGTAGGCAGAATAAGTCATCATTATATAAACTACACAGTAGAACAAGTACTAATATACCACATACATGTGAAAACGCCTCCATGTGTTTTAAATAATTTATATTAAAGTCAGATTTGTGGTAAACTATATTACTCATTAGATTCACATCATTTCAATTTACTATATCTTTTCTACATACATGATTTACCATTAATTATAAAAACTTCCTGAATACTCTGAACACCCACAAAGAAACAGTAGATCAGAGATTAATGTAAGAAAAAAAGAACTCCTGAGGCAAATTCTGAATGTATCTTTCACTGGAAAAGCTTACTTGGGGAAATCCCTGAATAAATATCATTAAATGTTAAGATATCGTGAGAATGAACGGTTTTGGGTTTTGTTTGTAAAATACAAGTAGTGGCACTCTGATATATTTTTTTACAATAGGAATAAGAACCAAGAGAGTTCTGGATTTGAATCTTAGTGAAGCCAGTGACTCCGATACTGCAAATTAGAAAATTTTAAAGGTACAAGACTTGACATAAGTAAGAAATTTCTTAACCTGGGTATAAAAATAACGTAAGATAAAGTTAACCCTACTATACATGCTAGACACAGATATTTATTAGCATTAGGTAGAAGTTCTGTTAGCATCTAAATATAAACTGTAATAATCAAAATTCATCAACTTACAAAGTTTTCCAGTGTTGTTTAAAGGCAGCACTGATTCAATGACCTAACGCCACCAACAAGGTAACTCTTTTATAGAAGAGAACCTTTTACATGTTGCAAACCAATAACAGCCTCTCTGAAAATAAGTATGGAGAATCCTCAAAAAACTCAAAATAGACCTTCCATTTGTTCCCAAAATCCCATTACTAAGCATCTACAGAGAAGAAAACAAATCATTTTATCATAAGAACATCTGCACTAGATTATTTATAACAGCTCAATTTACAATTGCCAAGATGTGGAAACAACCCAAGTGTCCATCAACCCATGAATGGGTTAATAAACTGTGGTATTTCGGGCGGTGCCTGTGGCTCAGTGAGTAGGGCGCCGGCCCCATTTGCCGAGGGTGGCGGGTTCAAACCCAGCCCCGGCCAAAACTGCAACAACAAGAACAACAAAAATAAATAAACTGTGGTATTTCTATACCATGGAATACTATTCAGCCATGAAAAATATGGAGACTTTACATGATTTGTATTAACTTGGATGGAGTTGAAACACATGCTTCTTAGTCAAGTATCACAAGAATGGAAAAGTAAGTATCCAATGTACTCAATACTAATATGAAGCCAACAGACAAATTAATACATGCCCACACAAGAGAAAAACTATTCAAGTTGGGTGGGGAGGGAGAAAGGAGAAGAGGGAGAAGGATTAGTGTGCTCCCACCTAATAAGCACAATGTAAGGGTATACAAGACACAATTACAAAAGGGAAACACTGTACCCTAATCGTTTGTACCCTGATATTAATATTGAATCTAAATCTAATTAAAAAAATAAGATAACGCTTGTGCTTTTTTATAAATTAAAAATAAGGGCGGTGCCTGTGGCTCAAAGGAGTAGGGCGCCAGCCCCATATGCCGGAGGTGGCGAGTTCAAACCTAGCCCCAGCCAAAAACTGCAAAAATAAATAAATAAATAAATAATAAATAAAACTAATTAAATGCAAAAAATTAATAAAAACCAAGTGGTAGAAGGAAATAAAATAGTCCCTACCCTTAATGGACTGGTTCTATACAAATGTTTGACCAAGATCTTGCAGAAGTAGTCTGTCAATTTTGAAGATAAAGACAACTCTTAAAAATGTTAATCAGCTTCCATTTCAAAATCAAAGTTTAAACATACATTGGCAGCTACTGAAAAGAACACTGAAAAAGGAGGCTGGGAATTATTCATTAGTCTAACACCAAATAATTAGGAGCTTAACTTCATTTCAAACCCTAAAAACTAAACAGTATAGTTACATCTATATTTAGCAATCTACAACCATTTCTTTCACTGCCTTCCGAAAGAAGAATGTTTAATATTCATTTTAATTTAGTTTTACCTATGTTAGCAAAGATTCATAACACTGGCTAAATTCACCTTAATACCTTCGTTGTTAAAAATTTTTAGTAAGCTATTTACAATTGTAGTTAGTAATCTAACCTACAATTGATTAAAGCCTATTTGAAATTTCTACCTGTGAAATGAAGGGTCTATAGAAAATCCCTTAATATAAAGAACATATTTTGGTAGAAATCAATAGAAGTGAAATGCAGCCCTAATCTTTACAAGCTGAATAAGAACATCCATGATTTTCTAGCCATGCAAGATATTCTAACATCCCAATGATCATGAAAGACTTCCATCTGGAATGCACAAGAGATCCAATGAAGATTCTACAGAGCTAAGATGACATGGAAAACCCGTATCAACACTACCAATTTTTCTGATTCTCAAAAAATTCTTAATAAATAATTCCCAACTGTCTTGATCAATTTTTGCCTTTTCCATTCCTCTACAAATGTCTTAATTAAACTGTTTTTCTAAGATAGTATTCCTAGATGGTAGCCCACTGGGGCTTCATTTCTGTTAATTATTTGTACAGTTTCCAAATTCATGTATAGTTTCCAGATTCAGAAAAGTAATTTTAAGATCCAAGCAAATGAGAAAAGTGTCTAGTAGGATATACTAGGAGGGGGAAAAAAATCCAGATGCTGAAATTATGCCGTCTTTAATTATAGTCCAAGCACATGTTAAATTTCTAAGAAAACCTAACTCTTAGCTTTCCAAGAACTCAGGTCTAATATCCCTAAAAAATAAATTTTACTGTTCTTTTATTTTTTTATCTCTTGAACTTTTCTGTTTTAATTCTTTGTTGCCCTTGGTTTTATTCAAAGTGGTTCTATGTGATGGCTTTTATGTGTATTCTTCTTGCTATCCATAGGGCTACATCCATAGTACTGACTTCTAGGAAACATTATTCAGCAATAATTTCCCTCATTGTTTATGTTCTCTTAAGAATTGTTAGTAAGTTATAGTCAACTAAACTGCCTAAGAAATCAAATGTAACATCTCATATACACAGCACTATATACAATTCACACTAAGTCAGGAGTTTGAAATTTTTTTTTTTTTAGAGACAGTTTCACTTTGTCACCCTGAGTAGAGTGTTGTGGCGTCACAGCTCACAGCAACCTCCAGCTCTCAGGCTTAGGCAATTCTCTTGCCTCAGCCTCCCGAGTAGCTGGGACTACAGGCGCCTGCCACAACACTTGGCTATTTTTTTGTTGTAGTTTGGCTGGGGCTGGGTTCGAACCCGCCACTCTTGGTATATGGGGCCGGCGCCCTACTCACTGAGCCACAGGTGCTGCCCAAGAGTTGGAAATTTTTATAATGTATTCTGGCCAATTAGTTTCTTAAAGTATATTCTTACTATTTTATCTGCTATATTATGCAATATATAAATAAAGAGCCCAGATTCATAAATAGATTAATAGAAATGTGAATTCATCTGCAAAACAGACAACAATGTCTTCTTAATATGACAAATTTTTAGAAAACCTTAAATAAGAAAACGTAAGTAAAAGTGCTTTGTAAAACCATGAAATGCTATACAAATAAAAGTAGGCTATCTCTAGTGAAGAATATGCATACTATCAATTTATCTACTGATTTCAACAAAGGATATAAAAATAAATGTATTGCTCCCACCCCACCTCCTTCGAGAAAAGGACAATTCCAGATCTGGGACACAGAAAGCACACAGAACAAGAAGAACCAAACAAAAATGGGGTCATCCCCAAAGGGCAGAAGAGATGGTTTACAAAGTTCCCACAGCCACATTTGCAAATTTAAGCATCAGAAAGCACAATGACTGTAACTGACTGTAAACATTTTCTTTTTGCTTTTCCTGAATGAATAAAAATCCCTATATCCATATTTTCAAAAGATAGACAAAAGGGGAAAGGGAGGAAAGCTCATTTACCAGCACTGGAAGTGACTGTTAAGCCAATTACTCCTTACTCTGTATAGCCATAATTAAGAGGGATGAATCATCAATTCCCATCTTTAGGAATTTTAATCCATTCCCCTCCCCACCAAAAAACGTGATAAATTAGAAAATCACGGGCGGTGCCTGTAGCTCAAAGGAGTAGGGCGCCGGCCCCATATGCTGGAGGTGGTGGGTTCAAACCCAGCCCCAGCCAAAAACTGCAAAAAAAAAAAAAGAAAATCACCATTCTGTAACCTCCAAAGACAAAACTATTTTAGGCAAGGACCACTAATTGACACTAAAAGGCAAAAGCTGGATGGAGAAAAGTGTAAAAGGACTTTTGGGAAAGTATCCAGTCGTAGACTGGATAGTATAACAGCTGTTGCCAGAGTATTCATCCCAGAAATTAATTAATAACTGCAGAAGTTAGGGAAGTGTGTAGGTGCATCTTTAATGCAAAAAGTTTATTTATTACCACTTTAACAAAGTGAAAAACAGCACCAACAATATGGAACATTCTGATAGTGTGTCTCATGATGTATTACAATAGTAAAGGTACATAGCATCGGGGTATTATACCTATGAAATAATTGTGCCAAAACAATCTAACCTAAATCTCATCAAGCCTTAGTCCTAACTTCCAGCTCAAAGGCAAAGAGCATACAGAACAAGTTAAGATACCATAACGAAATAAACAGACAAATGTAAAATTTGGACTTATTATTCATTCTTTGAAATGACTAGCTTGTCTCTTTAAAAGTTAGTCTTAAAAAAAAGGCAAAGGATTGGTCTAGAGTAAAAAAGATGACTAACCGCAACTTTGAAGCTTGATTTGATTCCAGTTCCCAAAGTTAGGAAAAAAATCTCTTATATTGTATGCTATGTAAATTATACCTCAATAAAATTGTTCAAAAAAATAAGAGAGAGGCTGAGGCAGGACGAATGCTTTCGAAACCAGCTTGAGCAAGAGTGAGCCCCTGTCTCTGTTAAAAGTATAAAAATTAGCCAGCCGTAGCAGGTGCCTGAGGTCTTACCTACTTGGGAGACTGAGGCAGGAGGATCGCTTGAACCCCCAAGTTTGAGGTGGTTGAGAGCCAGGCCATGCCAAAGCTCTCTAGCCTGCGGCAACAGAGAGACACTCCATCTCAAAAGAGAAAGACAATTCTTTGGTACATGCATGGGTAGTACTTTAAAATATCAACCCAAACAAACAAAAACCAGATAGAGAAAAAGGCAGATGGCCATTTAAAACAAACACAGAGCAGCGTTTATAATTTTTGAACCTAGGTGGTAGGAATACAGGTATTTATACTACCATTCTTTTAAGATTTTCTTTCTGTTCGAAAGTTTTCATGAAAGAACTAGAGTAAAAGGGGATTCTAAAATTTATACTAGATACAATCATTGCATACAAGAGTCATTTGATGTCTGACAAATTTTAACTCCTTATTATGTGAATGGAAAGTCAATTCTAACAGTGAATTTATAGAAAATTTTCTTTAAAATGTTCAGGAGTTGAGCGGTACCTGTGGCTCAAAGGAGTAGGGCGCTGGCCCCATATACCGGAGGTGATAGGTTCAAACCTGACCCCGGCAAAACAAAAAAAAATATTTTTTTCAGGAGTTTCATGATTCTGAAATATCTTACTATGGTAATATTTCATCTTACATAACACTTTTGAGAAATTAGACTTTAAAATATTTCTGTCTCCTAGCCGAGCATTGTGGCAGGCACCTGTAGTCCCAGCTACTTGGGAGGCTCAGGCAAGAGAATCATCTAAGCCCAAGAGCTGGAGGTTGCTGTGAGCTGTGACGCCACAACACTCTACCAAGGGTGACAAGGTGAGACTCTGTCTCAAAGAAAGAAAAAATTTTTCTGTCTCCATTATGCTGAACAACAATGAAGAGGATGTGAGACCCAGGAAAAAACAGATGTAAGCTGCCTCCTCACATTCTCTTCCTAGTCTTGGCACGTGACACATTGGCTCATTAGCCAGCCCCAGTTCTTCTAACTCATTTGGGTAAAAGAAGTTTTGCTTTGATTCTCATTACTTTAAGTACCTCAGATCTTTTTAAACAGCAGACATAATGCATAAAACAAGAGTGTCTCACACTGCAACTGAATCCAGGTTCCACCAATTACTATCTACGTGACCTAGGATAAGTCACTTAACCTTTCTGACTTTTGGTGCTAAAATGGCAGTGCTATCACTTCTAAACTGATAATTATGTAAAAATATCTGGCACAGCATGTGGCCCAACGCAAATGCCAAGAACAGCCCTTTAGACTAGTATCCTTACTCGGTGATGCCCTGAGTTGAATGCAGAGTCCTCAACCTGGAACATCCATAATCTTCTAATAATATTCTACACACTAGTCACAAAGATGGGAATATTCAAACAGTATGACAGAACCCACTTAAAAAACAAACCAAACTTCTCTTAGTAAGCAAAATCTTGTAAGTCATTTAGCTAGTTCAACTGTAACTTGAAATGAGGAACAACAGAAAGTGGACATACTGCTAGTTCCTCATAATCTAGTTTTATTATTTTGTAAGAATTATATATTACTAAACCAAACACACCTAAAAGAAGTCAGACTATTTCAAATCTAAACATAATTTTTATTAAATTATTGAAGAATTTTTGAATTATCCAATAATTCAGATAAATAGTAGTAACAGCTCTTTTTCAGACTGGTTTACAAATTTAGAATAATTCATCTTTGACTACTATTTGTTAGGAAAAAATAAGCACCAAGTATAACAACTCATTCTAATGACATGTGATGAAAAATAAAATTGCAAACATATACGTTGCGCCTACTGTGTGTCAAGCATTATTCTAACTACGTCATGTATATTAACTCACTTAGTATTCACAGCATCCCCAGGAAGTGAGAATTTTTCACTCTATACATTATAACAGGTGTTTGGAGCCCAGGATGTCTAGTTCTAGAATCTGTGGCTTTTAGTACCATGCATAACCCATCTCCATTGAGGGTCTTAACTGCCTGCTACTCAAAATGATTTTTAGCAAGACACAAGAAAATATTATTTTGATTTTTAAAAATACATTATTTGCATAAATACAAACATAAAAGACTCATTTGTGCAGGATAAATGTTTTTTCTAAAGCTTCAAGCTTACTAATGAAAATCCTGTTTAGGCAGCCACTGCAGCAGCTTCAAATGGTGAGGATATTCTTCAAATAGCACCAAAAGATGTACAGCACCATTTTAATTTAACAGTAACTAACAATTTCTACCACAGTTCTGTAATAACTACTTCTTATTACATCTATATCTTCCCTAAGTTAATATGCTACATGTGCCATACTGCCAAACAAGTTCACTTTGATTACAACTATTGTTCATATCAGAAACTACCATACAGGCTCAGCGCCTGAAGCACAGTGGTTAGGGTGCCAGCCACATACACCAAGGGTGGCAGGTTCGAACCCGGCCCAGGACAGCTAAACAATGACAACTGCAACAAAAAATAGCAGGGCGTTTGGCCAGGAGCCTGTGGTCCCAGCTACTTGGGAGGCTGAAGCAAGAGTATCACTTAAGCACAAGAGTTTGAGGTTGCTGTGAGCTGTGATGCTACAGCACTCTACCGAGGGTGACATAGTGAGACTCTGTCTCCAAAAGGGGGGAAAAAAGAAAGAAACTACCATATAATAAAACTGAACAGAAGTGAATATAATGAGAAACTGGCTTTCAACTGTTCCCATCAACAGTAGTATGTACAATCCTGCCCATTCTCATTTCAAACTTGGAGTCTCACTTTTGTCTAAACTCTAATCTATTTAGGCATGTTCAGTAAACAAACATTAAGCTGAATTATTTACAAAGTTAGGATTCCACACATTCCAGTTAGAACAGCTTTTATGTGAGAGTAAGAAACTGCTGCCCTGCAATGCAGGGGCAATCTAAGGACAGGATCTTTCTCCACCCCTTTGCCTGCCTTCCACACTCCCAACTCCATTTAAAAACTAAATCCTGAAAATTGCTGGAGGACCACCAAGGGAACTGTGTAAAGAAGTCCCTTCCTTACTAAACTGCTGTCTTTAGAAGCAAGAACTCAGTAGTACCTAAGAACCAGAAGGAATGCACAATTTTAACAGTAATAGCAATTCGGAGTTTGCGTCTGAACTGTGGGATGCCAAAGAAGCCAGGTATTTCGAAAGTATTTCCACCACTAAATATCTAGCTATGAAGAAATTACAAAGATGCCATTTATGAGAAATGTGAGAAAAACAGAGCATCCCAACTTATCTTTGTTTGACAATTAAAGTGCTCATATCACAAAATCAGAAAAAACAAACTTAGCCTCTTCCGGTACCTTTTTTACCTAGTGACTTCTATTAAAATTTGTCCTTCAATCACCAAGGAAACCCATTTGTAACCAAAACTGTAACAGCTAGCATTTTCCCCTACAAAATTATTATTACAGTTCCTTAGAACAAAACAAAACCTAAAATTGATATACTGGCAATTTCAAGTAAACGAAAACCTTACAGAAAGTCTATAATTTAAAAGTACGAGTAATATTATACCAATGTTTTCTTAACAGCAGCCAATATATTCTCCTTTGAGACTCATAGATTTAAAATGCATCACATTCATTTCTATTCTGCCCATAAGGACAAATAATTAAATTCCAAGAAATCTAACTAGATTTTAATCAATTTTTCAAGAAAAGAACAAAAGAAATAAAATTACAACTTCAAAAACTAAAGAAAAAAAATGGATCTACATTTTTTTTTAAGTTGATTATTTTAACATACTGGGGGAAATGACTCTAGATAGGTACATATTCTAAATGTTATTCTTTCTTTTTTTTTTTTAGCTACTGAGAGCTGGGTCTCAGATAAATGTTATTATTTCCTAATATTTAAAAAACTTATTTTATGAAATCTTTCTTAAAATATAAGCTTTTGTTGCTTTTAATCAGTGTCCTAAACACAATTTAATCTATCTAAAGATCACTCAGGGTCAACATCAAGATATTAGTCAATACGCCTTGCCACAGGTCAGTATGTAGTTGGTATGGTGCTTCATTTATTTGGGCTAAGGTAGAGATTACAGATTCTGGATTAGGGAATTCCTTCCAAATAACTAAAACTTAATTCTTTAAACCTAGAAACTTTAAAATTTAATCATTTGAAAAACTCACTGAAATACAGTATTCATTTTCCCTGACTCAGAAAACAGGTTAGCTGTTCCCACCCAGAGACCCTGCTGACCGACACGCAGACCGACCACACCTGCTGTGTAAGTACCCTCAGCCCACTCTGCTCTTCCAGAGCCGCCTCCTCTGTGATCACGCTGCTTCCTGGCGCTAAGTAAGCACTTCTCCCCACACTGGCTTTTAACCTGATCTTTACTGCTATCACTCTCATTCCTGATTACAACCTGACTAGGCACTGCCTCACAAACATATTCTACCTTTTAAATTCTCAACTTTGGTGAAAGCTGTCACCATTTTAGAGTCTTCCAAGTTGCAAACTTCACAGTTATTCACCATTCTTCCCTTATCACCCTCCATCATGTTAGTCCGAAATCAAGCTGATCTAGACCTCAAAACTGCCTCCCTAATCTGATTTCTTTTTTCTATTCACCCCCAATCCACTCCATCCCCACACAACCTTAGTTCAGGTTCTCCCCTCTTGATTTGATCATAGCAACAGCCTCCCACTAGTTGTTCTCCTGACACCTTCTTTCCATCCTTCAGCTCTTTCTTTTCTTTAAAAATATTCAAATCTGATCAGATCACTTGACTGATGGAATTGACCTTCAAATGCCTAAGGACTAAAGTCCAAATTCCTTAACAAAAGACTTAAAATCTAATCCCAAATTACTTCCTCAGAATCCCTTTTTCTAATTCCACACTGATTAAGAAAATAATCTATATTATAATTTCCATGGAAAAAGAAAATAGAAAGAAAAAGATAAAATATGTAAAAAATTATAGAACAGGTAGGCTTTTTTCCCTTTACCTTGTTTGCTTCATGCTGTTTTTTTGTTTGTTTGTTTGTTTCAGTAGAGCGCCGTGCTAAAAGCAACCTCCAGCTCTTGGGCTTAGGCAATTCTCTTTCCTCAGCATCCCGAGTAGCTGGGACCACAGGTGCCCACCATAAGGCAGTTTGGCTGGGGCCAGGTTTGAACCCACCACCCTCAGTATACGGGGCCAGCGCCCTACACACTAAGCCATTGGCACCATCCTGCTTCATGCTGTTTAAACTCAAAGCTAAGTTTCTTATGTTCTTCTGGAAAATATTCCTCTTGAGAATCCTGTTTCCTATAAATATCCCCACAGCACAATTTTTCCAACCCTAATACTTCCTAATTTCATGAACAATGTTAAGTATGACCCAGAGCACTTACTAAAATCATTCGGCAAAGGGTTTCTCTTCTTGTTTCTAAATGAAGTAATTGCTGATTCATATCATAAAACTAAACCTCCACATAATCTGACATTCAATGTTTTACCAAAACTTCCTACTTTTAGGGAAAGGTCATTCTTTTCTTAGCCTTGACACTTCTACTAACATTATTCCTTTCCACAGCCTTATCTGTTTCACAAAAATATAGACAAAATAAAATAAAGTAAGTCCCTAATGTTGATTTGACAAAATTTATTATGACATGATTTGAAGGTGCCCAGAGAAAACAATGGGCATTATTGAGAAGCAGACACCAGGCAACCAATGCAGCAGTTAGCGCCTAACCCCTCCACATAAGCACTGCAATACAAGGAATTTTTAAAAAGAAAAGAAAAACAAGATTGTTAAATTTGTGAATGCCAAAGGTGTAATCTGTTTACATTTATTAAAATGATATACATCTTCTGTACAAATGACCTGGCCTAACATGATGAACAGGATGTGTAAATATTACCTAAAAAAAACTAAACCTTAAATATTAACTGAAGAAGCAGCTAATTTTTTAGACTGCAAATTACTTAGAATAATAAGTGCTCTAAGCTCTAGATAAAAGCTTTCAGATCTATCTTAACTGTTCTCTCTTCCACAATGAGACATCAAGTACCCTTTTGTTTTACTTTGTAATAATCCAAGCTCAGCTCCAAAGAATCAAGTATACTGACTAAAATATAATTTAACAGTTTGACATCTTTTAATGTATGTATAAGTCTTCTAAAAATCTCAACAAAAATGAACTTTAAAGAAAGTAATTGTACCATTTTGTCCCTAAAGAAGGTCTTCTAAGATATGAGTTTCCATGTACTTCACCATAGAAATAACTACCGCATGTAATAAAATTAAGACATAAATATAAATACAAAATTCTAAGGATAAAAATGTTATTCAAGTCAGGAGGATCAGAGGATTAAAAATATCTCAATAAACAGTCAATGACAGGGAAGGCCAGGCTCAGTGGCTCACGCCTGTAATCCCAACACTTTGGGATGCCAAGGCAGAATGATCACAGACCAGTTCAAGACTAGCCTAGGCAACACAGTAAGACCTTGTCTCTAAAAAAAAATCGAAAAATTATTCAGGTGCGCTAGTGCATACCTACAGTGCCAGTTACTTGGGAGCCTGAGGCAATAGGATTGTTTAAGCCAAAGGTTCTCAACCTGTGGTTCATGACCCACAGGAACTGTATTAAAGGACTGTGGTATTAGGAAGGCTGAGAACCACTGGTTTAAGCCCAGGAGTTTGAGATTATAGTGAGCTCTGATGACTGTACCCTAGCCTTGGTGACAAACTGAGACCCTGTCTCAAAAAGTTTAATCCTCATACTGTGGGAGCCCAAGGCAGGTGGATTATTTGAGCTGAGGAGTTCGAGAACAGCCTGAGCAAGAGTGAGACCCCAGTTCTAACAAAAATAGAGAAAACTAGCCAGCCTGGTGGCACATGCCTGTAGTCCCAGCTACAAGGGAGGTTGAGGAAAGAGGACACCTGAAACCCAGGAGTTTGAGGTTGCTGTGAGCTACGATGATGCTATGGTGACAGAGTGAGACTCAGCCTCAAAAAAAAAAAAGGAAGGAAGGAAGGAAATGAAACACATGAAGAAAGATACTCCAATCTGGACATCAAAAATGTTGAAGATGATCATAGTTTCAAATGAAAAAGGCAGACTTTTTTTTTTCTTTTTTTTTGCAGTTTTTGGCCAGGGCTGGGCTTGAACCCACCACCTCTGGCACATGGGGCCAGCGCCCTCCTCCTTTGAGCCACAAGCGCTGCCCAAAACAGACTTTTAACAGCTCCTTCCACTGAAGGTACAGTTCACAAAAATATAAAAATATGAAATTAGTCAAATATAGATGTAAAGTGTTAAAAGTACACATATCATTAAAAAAATTATAAATCATAAATTCATAAGCATATGTAACTTGTAAAGAAATGAATCTGAGTAATTCTGCATATCTATCAGATTAAAAAACAAAAATCAACATACTAGACATCCTTTATAAGCATACACTCTCCTGCTTTCTCAGAAACAATGCTAGATAGACACACGCATGTGCACATGTATCTAAATATCTAAAGATCCATATCGACTTTGTTTCCAAAGATACAAGTCCAGACAAATAGAACAGGTGTCTATATCTGCTTTGTATTGGACAATTCCTCTTTATAAGGCTAAAATTTTATAAAATGTTATAAACAAGTATATTTCAAGTAATTTACCTCAAAGCATAAACAAGCCCATTATCTAACATCTGAAAGATTATTGTTTGTGAAATACTTTATAAGAAAAAAATTTTTTTGAAACAGAGTCTTATTTTGTTGTCCTAGGTAAGGTACCATAGCATCACAGCTCACAGAAACCTCAAACTTTTGGGTTCAAGAGATCCTCTTGGTCTCAGCTTCCAAGGTAGCTGGGACTACAGGCATCCGCCATAACACCTAGCTAGTTTTTTTATTTTTAGTAAGATGGGGTCTCACTCTTGCTCAGGCTGGTCTCGAATTCCTGAGATCAAGAAACCCACCCGCCTCAGCCTCCCAGAGTGCTATGATTACATATGTGAGCCACCCTGCCCAGCCACTGCATAAGAAATTTCAGACTACCAATAATTCCATCAAAGCAACAGGCAACTATGATAAGATTAACATTTCTATTTTTAAAGTAAAAATATCTTCCAGTTAAACATCACACATACATTTATCTTCACCACTTATTGAAAACACAATAAAAACAAGGGTATAAAAGTATACGAACAAACAAGGAAACCATATGTAAGACAGGAGGTGTCTGTTGCCAACAACTTTTGAGGTGATGAAAACTGGATAAAAGAGAGGTAATCAATTACCAGAGAAGAAAAAGCTAATACCTAAGGAAAAAACAAAAGGATCTGTGTCAGAAACTGGAGGCAACTAGAGAGTGAGGGGAACCACACACAGTGAAGGGTGTGATAAACGGGGAACACTGGCTGATAGTCTGTATAGCAGCTGCACTCTTAGGTCCCTACCCCAGCTTATGATGGGGAAGTGACTGACTCTGTGTTTTGCTGACATGTACAATAGTTTAGTTGCTGAAGATATTAAATAACAGAGGTCTCGAACTCTTGAACAATGGTTAATGTAAAGAGCTTTTATTGAGCAAAGCTACAAACTGAAAGCTCGGAGCCCCAATAACCATTCCAAAATTCTGCCCCAGGAATGTTGGTAGCATGTTTCTCACCACATAGGCAGCATGCTGTAAGATTCCTCTCTCGGAAAGACAGAGATTCCAGAAAAAAGACCTATAAAAACCGAAATTCAGGCATCCCCCAATGAACAAATATTGAATATAGAACCAATATTAAATATAGAACCAATTCTACTCAATATTCCCATTGCTGACTCCAACCAGCAAACTCTGGGTTCACACTCAAACTTTTAATCAACTCCTTAGTACTTTGTGCTTGAATATGAATAGGCAATACAGACCACTATGCACTTGAGGATGACCTCCAACTGGAAAGAGACCAAAATAAACTGCAAAAATAATCTCAGAAAAGATTAAGATATAGAGCAGAAAAAAATGAAAACATGTAGAATTAGTTTCTTAACTATATTAATGAAATAAACATAGCACTCTAATCAAGAAAGGAACAATTAAAGAATAAAATGAACTCTTCAAAATTTAAAGATACAAAAGCAGGTTTTTCTCTTCAACTCAATATAAGAGCTAGAAATCAGAGAACTTCACCAAAAAAGGGTCAGAAGTAGAAAATTAGAGAAAAAAATTTATGAAAACCAGAGGATCAATCCAGAAGACTCAACAACAAATTAACAGAAATTCCAGAAAGAGGAAAAAAAAGGAAGACAAACATAATCAAATATATTAAGCCAAACAAACAAAACAACCTGCCTAGAAATGAGGACCATGAACTTTCTGCTGGACTGATGATAGATCACACCAAATGTCCAGCACAAGAATGAAAAAAAGCCACCCCCGTGTACTACACTGCAAAATTTTTGAAGAGGGATAAAGAAGATCCTAAAAGGTTCCAAAGAGTAAAGAATCAGAAGTCAGAATAGCACTGAACCTCTCAATGACAAAAGACAAGATATAAGAAAATTTATTTCAAATTTCTAAGAGAAAATCACTTGCACATGAACATCTATATTACGTGAATATTAATTTCCTGTAGTTGCCATATTAAATTACAAGCTAGATAGCTTAAAACAACAGAAACAGACTCTCTCACAGATGTGGAAGCTAAAAGTTAACAATCTAGCAAGGCCTCATTACCTGGGGGTGGGGGGAAGCTTTTGGGGGAGAATCCATTCTTTGCAGCCTCCTCCAGCTTCTGGTGGTTGTCAGCACCCTGTGACTTGCAGGGCATGGCTCTACCTTACACCCTGAGGTCACACTCCCTACTCTGCTTCTGTCTGTCAAATCACTCCTGTGTGTCTAAGAATCACTCCTGTATGTCAATGGCCTTAGGGTCCATCTAGACCAGAGGTTCTAAACCTGTGGGTCATGACCCACAGAAAATGTATTAAAGGGCATTAGGAAGGTTGAGAATCACTGATCTAAACAATTCAGGATTACCTCTTCATCTCCGAATCCTTAACTGCATCTGCGAAAACCCTTTTTCCAAATAAATGCATTCACAAATTCTAAGAATTAGGACATGAATATGTCGTTTTGGAAGCCATATATCAAGCCAATGCATCAATAAAAACTAAGAACACCTATACTCCTTCCCAGAAAGCTACTGATAACTATGCCATGACAAAATGCAGAAGCAAGCCATAAAAAAAGAAGACAGGTAGTCCAAAAAATAAAAGCTACTGCAAAGGCCAGAGAGGAACGTAACTCCCAGTGAAGGATAAAGCAACGTCACAAGGTGACAGTGCACAGCAGGTAAAGACCAGTCTAGACGACAGCAGGAGACAAGATGAGAAAGACACTACTCAGAATGGCTTTTTCTAAAAAATGTGAAGGACTTTGATGCATAAAAAAACTAAGAAAAAAAGAGGCAAATGTTAACTCCAAGAAAACAAAAACTGTAAGAAAATAAGTTGAAGAAAGTAAACATTATTATTGCATACTGCTTTGCTCAGTAGTGAATAATATTTACATTGAAGACCAACTTATCCTCCCCCCATAAAAAAAAAATTTATTTTTTTTAAGACAGGATCTGGGTAGAGTGCCATGGTGCCATCATAGCTCGCAGCCATCTCAAACTCTAGGGCTCAAGCGATCCTCTTGCCTTAGCCTCCCTAGTAGATTTTCTATTTTGAGCAGAGATGGGGTCCTGCTCTTGCTCAGGCTGGACCGACTTACACTATGTTAGAAGGACAAAATGTGGGGAGGTCAGAAAGTGAAGGGAAATGAAGATACTAATTCTTTACTTTCATAAAAAAAAAAAAAATCTAGTGGTGATAAGAAACACTGTAGTATAAACATTATTTAAGATATGGTGATAAATACTGAAAGAAAGACCTAAGAATTGAAAATGGTTACCTTGGGGGTAAAGATGCAAAACAAGGGTTTAGATAAGTGTGGTAAAGAGTAGTGGTTACTTTATATAATTATAAGCTCACTCCTGATACTGTATGTACTTCTATTGCTTTGATAATAAAATTTGAAATCTCTAATTCAGAAAAAAGAAACATATTTTGAGAAAAACGATTTGTTCCAGCCTGTCAAACTTAAGAAATATTTGTCACATAAAAAAATCTTCCAACCAAAAAATGCCCTGGTCCAGATGGCTTCACACCAGAATTTTATCAAACCTTCAAAGGATGAGCTTATTCCTATACTACAGAAATTATTCCAAAAAGTTGAGGAGGAAGGAATCTTCCCCAACATGTTCTACGAAGCAAACATCACTCTGATACCAAAACCAGGAAAAGACCCAACTAAAAAGGAGAACTTCAGACCAATTTCACTAATGAATATAGATGCAAAAATTCTCAACAAAATTTTAGCCAATAGATTACAGCTTGTCAGGAAAAAGTCATACATCATGATCAAGTAGGTTTCATCCCAGGGATGCAAGGCTGGTTTAATATACGCAAGTCTATAAATGTTATTCACCATATCAACAGAACCAAAACCAAAGACTATATGATCCTCTTAATAGATGCAGAAAAAGCATTCGACAAAATCCAGCATCCTTTTCTAATTAGAACACTGAGGAGTATAGGCATAGTGGCACATTTCTTAAACCGATTGAAGCTATCTATGACAAACCCACAGCTAATATTTTACTGAATGGAGTAAAACTGAAAGCTTTTCCTTTTAGAACTGGAACCAGACAAGGTTGTCCTCTGTCACCATTACTATTCAACATCATGCTGGAAGTTCTAGCCAATACAATTAGACAACACAAGAAAATAAAGGGCATCCAAATCGGAGCAGAGAAAGTCAAACTCTCCCTCTTTGCTGATTTATATGATCTTATACTTAGAGAACCCTAAAGACTCTTGGAAGTCATTAAAAAAATACAGTAATGTTTCAGGATATAAAATCAATGTCCACAAGTCAGTTGTTTTTGTATATGCCAACAACAGCCAACATGAGAGGTTAATTAAAGACACAACTCCCTTCACCATAGCCCCAAAGAAAATGAAATACTTAGGAATATATCTAACAAAAGAGGTGAAGGACCTCTATAAAGAAAATTATGAAACCCTAAGAAAGGAAATAGCAGAGGACTTTAACAAATGGAAGAACATATCATGCTCATGGTTGGGAAGAATCAACATGTTAAAATGTTTATACTTCCCAGAGCAATTTACCGATTCAACACCATCCCTATTAAAATACCAACATCCTATTTTTTTTTTTTTTGCAGTTTTTTGGCCAAGGCTGGGTTTGAACCCACCACCTCTGGCATATGGGGCCGGCACCCCGCTCCTTTAGCCACAGGAGCCGCCCCCAAAATCTTATTTTCAAGTCTTGGAAAAAATGATTCTGTGATTTGTATGGAACCAGAAAAAAACCCCATATAGCTAAGGCAGTTCTTAGTAATAAAAACAAAGCCAGGGGTATCACCATACCAGATTTTAGGCTGTATTACAAGGCCATAGTAGTCAAGGAAGCGTGGTACTGGCACAAAAATAGAGACATAGACATTTGGAATTGAACTGAAAACCAAGAAATGAAACCAGCAACTTACAGCCACCTAATCTTCGATAAACCTAACAAGAACGTCCACTGGGGGAAAGACTCCCTATTCAATAAATGGTGCTGGGAGAATTGGATATCCACATGTAAAAGACTGAAACTGGACCCACACCTTTCTCCACTCGCAAAAAATGATTCAAGATGGATAAAGGACTAAAATTTAAGGCATGAAACAATAAAAATCCTCAAAGAAAGCATAAGAAAAACACTGGAAGATATCGTCCTGGGGAAAGATTTTATGAAGAAGACTGCCGTGGCAGTAACAACAACAAGTGGGATTTAATTAAATTGAAAAGCTTCTGTACAGCCAAAGAGACAACAACCAAAGCGAATAGACAACCTACCCAATGGGAAAGGATATTTGCATATTTTGAATCAGACAAAAGCTTAGTAACTAAGATCTATATAGAACTTCAATTAATCCATAAGAAAAAAAACCAACAATCCCATACATCAATGGGAAAGAGAGATGAAAAGAACCTTCTCTAAAGAAGACAGACGAATAGCCAGCAAACATATGAAAAAATGCTCTTCATCTCTAACTTAGAGAAATGCAGATTAAAACCACCCTGTGATATCATCTAACCCCAGTGAGAATGGCCTATATCACAAAACCTCAAAACTGCAGATGCTGGCACGGATGTGGAGAGAAAGGAACACTTTACACTGATGGTGGGACTGCAAACTAATACAACCTTTTTGGAAGGAAGTATGGAGAAACCTCAAAGCACTCAACCTAGACCTCCCATTTGATCCTGCAATCCCATTACTGGGCATCTATCCATAAGGAAAAAAAAGCCTTTTATTATAAAGATACTTGTACTAGGCTGTTTATTGCAGCCCAATTTACAATCGCTAAAATGAGGAAATAGCCTAAATGCCCTTCAATCCAGGAATGGATGGGCAAGCTGTGGTATATGTATACCACGGAATATTATTCAGCTACTAAAAAAAAAAAATGGAGATTTTGCAGCGTTTGTACTAACCTGGATGGAGGTGGAACACATTATCCTTAGTGAAGCATCACAGAAATGGAGAAGTCTACATCCTATGTATTCAACTTTGATATGAGGACAATTAATGACAATCAGTGACATAGTGGGGCATGGGGGAAGGGACAAGCAGACAGAGAAAGAGGGAGGGGGTGAGGGTAAGGAAAAGAAAAAAATAATAAGAAGAAAGAAAATACTAATTCTCACACAAATTGGATTTGATCTTGACTAAAGTACATTTCTTAAACATTAATTTTTACTTCAACTTGTTAATATGTTGTTTAGGACACAGGATACTGCAGCCTCATTTATAAATGAATGATGTTTGTAATTTCCCCTTTATAATAATATATTTTTTCTAACTTTAATATCAGGTGTATCCAGATTAAGTAGAATGATTTTGAAGTATTTCTTCTATTTCTATTGTCTATAAAACTCAGCATGATCTATTTTTTAAAATTATCTTTTATCTTTATTTATAAATATTAGTTGTCTATTCTGATACTTTGAGAAAAAAATAATAAGAAGTAGTTAACTGATGACTCCATACTGAACCTCAGAGTCAAAGCATTCTGTAATAGACATATTCTTACTTGACAATGTGAATGTTACTTTCTTTGCATTACCATTATTATTATTGCTTAATACTGTGTTGCAGCAATCGTCTGATTTCTTTTCTGAATGTATTTGTTTTCCTTCGTTTTTTGTGAGGTTTTTGTCCCTGGTCCCTATCTTAAACATCGTTATTGTTGTTAAAGTTTAAGCCTTTTTAATTTTGTGAAGGCAAAAAGTGGAAGCCTAATGAACACATGTATATGTTAAAAAAAAAAAAAAGAAATACTTGTCACAATGTCTCTGTATTGGGTATCTTCACGAAATGTGAAATTTCTAAGAAAATTATTGAAAAAGCATTCTTTAAAATAAATTCCTAACTCATTAGGAGTAAAAAGATTTTAAAAAAAGAAATCCCACCAAAACCACTCCTCTAATATGACAACTACAATGGACTCAACCTCTATAACCTACATTATTACAATTCTATCTATATCTAGATTTACTGTAATATAAAACTGTGGGCTCTTCTTGGTTTTGGACATAAGACTTTAATGTCACAATTATGAATAAACAAAATGAATTAACTGGGAAAAGGGACTGAAGTCATTACAATGAAGATGTTTCCAAATTGGTATCCTGACAGCCGCCAGTGAATCCAGTTTTTATGTGGGTAGTCTCTAATTTTACAGATTTTACAGTATTAGAAGTACTAAATAAAAAAAAAACCTATCTTTTGAATATCATTACAACCCAGAGAAGGGACAAGTTTTTTTGTCACACTGTGTATGAGAAAAACGGAGCATTTATAAGGAAAGGGCACACAGCTACGGTTCTCGGTCAAAGAAAAATAAGAGACAAAAGGGCAAATGTTATTCTCTACTTTCTTACTATCTCCCTTTATCCAGTTAATCTATGATTCATCCCCATGATTAGATCTGGCACACCAAATCTACCCCCACCTTTGCCTCCCCTCCTTCCCTTTAACTGCCTTAAAAGTCCACCCATTTCAAGTAACACACATAGACATACTTACCTATGCTCTAAATAAGTATCACTACAGTTACTTTGAAGGTCCCTGGACAAATGAGGGTAGCCACTTAATTTCTATTTTATTGTAACTAGTGTAGTTGATATTAACATGTAGTCTAGACACACTAATCTAGAATCTGTCCATTGTCAATTTAATCTCGTTAACTTATTTATCTGAAGCCCACACAAGATAGTACCTGGTACAAACATGCACTTAAATATTTTTATATCATCCAGTCACAAATAGTATAGTACTTTTATAGTTAATCAGATGCAAACTCAAACACAATTTTTAAAAAAGCGTTTTCCAAAAATACGAACTCAAAGTGAAAACAAACATTTTTAAATGAAAGAAATATGTCAGGGTATTGGTGGCATGCAACAGATTAGAAACAAATTATCTTTAGAGCAAAACCACTTTGGCTTGAGTCTCAAGCAGTTTTTGATTTTGTCCAAGATTAATACTATGGCTGTGATCACTGAAGTAGAAAAAAAGGAAGTCAAGGGCAAATGCAAATGATTAAGAAAGAAAATGCAATGCCATTGAAAAGAACCTGTCATATATTTTCATAATTCATGAAAGAAAGAATCCCATAGCAAAAATAAACATTCTCTAAAAAATTACTTCAAAGCCAACAGGAATAAGAAAAAAAAAGTCTTACTATCTTTCCGCTAGTTCTTTCCCATCCCATGCTACCCAATCTTTCTCCAGTTCTTACAGTAAAATGTTAGTAGTAAGAACAGAGCCTGGTAAGGCCTTTTAACTATATAGTATAAATCCCCACACATAGTGTTCAAATGTTTATGATTACTTCTGATAGACACTTTAAAATAGCAGCACTAGTGAGAATCATTATTATATAAATAAATCAGAAAACTTTCATCAAAATTTGGTAAAATGGCAACATAATCAAGAAAACTGAAAAATACTCCGACCCTAGTCTAGCACGAAATTCCTAAATTCTCTTCTTGCCAGGGTTTCAACTGTTTTCCCAAAATATAAACAAAAAATATATGACAGAGACACTCATCTCCTAATTGATTAAAGTACTTCTTGTTGTGAACAGAAATCAAGCCCTCAAACACAACTGTGTACTTGGCTTTAATTAAAAAAAAAACAAATAAACAACAAAAAAAAAACAGCCCTTCTGAGATTAAAGCACATTTCAAAAGTTTTCACCTGGTACATAAGAAAGGCAACCATTTAGGTACACAGGTCAAAGCTGGAGAAGCAAAGTTATCATGCCAAAGATGTGTTCTTTACCTCCCAACCAGCTGAACGTCACCAAAGCTGTCTTAATGCAAAAATGACTTTCTACCCTTATTTCATAAAGCTCTGACTCTTCATACTTTACAAATTACATACAATCACAATTACTTCTATGGATGAAAGCCTCAAATTTAAAGCTGTGGCCCTCACTTAGGCTTCTATTCTCCAATATGCACAACTGTAGGATTTCAGATAGGAGATGTAAACTCCAGCTCTAAAAAATGTATCTGAATCTGGTTGTTTCCTAAGTTCTAACAGCAGGGGTTTGAGACCCATAATCAGGAACTTCCATACTGACTCAGTCATCACCAAACTAAAGAATCCAAACCTTTGATTTGCATTTCTCTAATATATAGAGATGATGAACATTTTTTCATGTGTTTGTTAGCCATTCGTCTGTCATCTTTAGAGAAAGTTCTATCCATGTCTCTTGCCCATTGATATATGGGATTGTTGGCTTTTTTCATGTGGATTAATTTGAGTTCTCTATAGATCCTAGTTATCAAGCTTTTGTCTGATTGAAAATATGCAAATATCCTTTCCCATTGTGCAGGTTGTCTCTTTGCTTTGGTTATTGTCTCCTTAGCTGTACAGAAGCTTTTCAGTTTAATGAAGTCCCATTTGTTTATTTTTGTTGTTCTTGCAATTGCCATGGCAGTCTTCTTCATGAAGTCTTTCCCCAGGCCAATATCTTCCAGTGTTTTTCCTATGCTTTCTTGGAGGATTTTTATTGTTTCAGGCCTTAAATTTAAGTCCTTTATCCATCTTGAATCAATTTTTGTGAGTGGGGAAAAGGTGTGGGTCCAGTTTCAGTCTTTTACATGTAGACATCCAGTTCTCCCAACACCATTTATTGAATAGGGAGTCTTTCCCCCAAGGTATGTTCTTGTTTGGTTTATCAAAGATTAGGTGGTTGTAAGATGTTAGTTTCATTTCTTGGTTTTCGATTTGATTCCAAGTGTCTATGTCTCTATTTTTGTGCCAGTACCATGCTGTCTTGACCACTATGGCTTTGTAGTACAGACTAAAATCTGGTATGCTGATGCCCCCAGCTTTATTTTTATTACTAAGAACTGCCTTAGCTATACGGGGTTTTTTCCGGTTCCATACAAAACGCAGAATCATTTTTTCCAAATCTTGAAAGTATGATGTTGGTATTTTGATAGGAATGGCATTGAACAGGTAGATTGCTTTGGGAAGTATAGACATTTTAACAATGTTGATTCTTCCCATCCATGAACATGGTATGTTCTTCCATTTGTTAATATCCTCTGCTATTTCCTTTCTGAGGATTTCATAGTTTTCTTTATAGAGGTCCTTCACCTCCTTCGTTAGGTATATTCCTAGGTATTACATTTTCTTTGAAACTATGGTGAAGGGAGTTGTGTCTTTAATTAGCTTCTCATCTTGACTGTTATTGGTGTATACAAAGGCTACTGACTTGTGGACATTGATTTTATATCCTGAAACATTACTGAATTTTTTGATGACTTCTAGGAGTCTTGTGGTTGAGTCTTTGGGGTTCTCTAAGTATAAGATCATGTCGTCAGCAAAGAGGGAAGAGTTTGACCTCCTCTGCTCCCATTTGAATTGAGATATCATCTAACCCCAGTGAGAATGGCCCACATCACAAAATCTCAAAACTGCAGATGCTGGCGTGGATGTGGAGAGAAGGGAACACTTTTACATTGCTGGTGGGACTGCAAACTAGTACAACCTTTCTGGAAGGAAGTATGGAGAAACCTCAAAGCACTCAACCTAGACCTCCCATTTGATCCTGCAATCCCATTACCGGGCATCTACCCAGAAGGAAAAAAATCCTTTTATCATAAGGACACTTGTACTAGACTGTTTATTGCAGCTCAATTTACAATCGCCAAAATGTGGAAACAGCCTAAATGTCCACCAACCCAGGAATAGATTAACAAGCTGTGGTATATGTATACCATGGAATACTATTCAGCTATTAAAAAAAATGGAGACTTACATCCTTCGTATTAACCTGGATGGAAGTGGAAGACATTATTCTTAGTAAAGCATCACAAGAATGGAGAAGCATGAATCCTATGTACTCAATTTTGATATGAGGACAATTAATGACAATTAAGGTTATGCGGGGGGAAGCAGAAAGAGAGATGGAGGGAGGGGGGTGGGGCCTTGGTGTGTGTCACACTTTATGAGGGCAAGACATGATTGCAAGAGGGACTTTACCTAACAATTGCAATCAGTGTAACCTGGCTTATTGTACCCTCAATGAATCCCCAACAATAAAAAAAAAAAAAAAAAAAAAAGAATCCAAACCTTTAAATTAGGCTATAGGTATGTAGGAATTTTAATAAAATTTGAAAAAGAACTGTAATCCTATGGTGTTCTTTTCCATCTCAAAACTCTTATTTTGCGT
Organism: Nycticebus coucang; assembly: GCF_027406575.1. Classification (NCBI taxonomy): domain Eukaryota; kingdom Metazoa; phylum Chordata; class Mammalia; order Primates; family Lorisidae; genus Nycticebus; species Nycticebus coucang. The sequence goes on from NC_069789.1 coordinate 43,102,812, forward strand.
TGAAAAAGTCAAAGCAAAGTCAGATACACTGAATCCTACATGAAAGTCTTACCTGTTTGGCTTTTGAGCTCTTCCTAGCTGAACTCGTCTCATTTGTACTTCCATCCATTCCTCTCAAAACACTGATGAAATCTTTCTTGGAAACACCTGATACCAACTTAGCACGCCGCCTAACAGAGCCTCCAGCTTCTTTAACCTTTTCATCAACATTTTTTTGATGTTTCTGAACAGCATTAAATAATTGCACCACACCCCTACAGAATATAAAATGACCAGAACAATGTAGTTAAGTAACAATTATGCTAAAATACAAATGCTGAGCTTAAGAACACTGGATTTTTGCAACCAATTTCAGAGAGGGTATTTATACCCCTGCACTGCCTTTGTGTCTCCATTTCTCTCACCTTCTCTCCATCATGAGAGGGACCCACTTCCAACTCTCTTTGGAAGTGCTCTAAACTTCCTCTTTGTTCTTCCTAAACAAAATCTCTCTTTGTTACACTGACACTTGTGCAAGTTACTTTGCTCTCTATTCATGTTGCCTGTTCAGCTCCAGTTTTACTTCCAGTTTCCATTCCTTTTTACTTTTCCACGATGCCTTGGTTGAACATTCTAGCTTAGCAGAGTAATCAAACCAGGTCAACTGGATTCGGGAAACTGAAACCCCCAACACCCAACATGATCAATGAAACAAAATTAATGAATTATTGCTAATTGTTGAAGATGGGTGATGTGTATGTAGGGATTCATATTGTATTAGTCTTTCTATTTCTGTGTCTTTAATAAAAAATAGCCTTTTGTCCTGGAAAAAAAAAAAAAAGAACAATGGATTTCCACTGCCTAGAAAAGTGGCAAGCACTTAACAAGCGCTTAAATGAACGAACTGGATAAATGGTTAAATACATCTTAAAAAATGAACATATGTTTCAATAAATCAATATAAATTTCTGAATAGAGAAATAAATGTGGATTCATATTTTAACAGCTTTGGTTTTTCTAAATCAATTTTTGTGAAATTAGAACTAAGAATTACTTTTTTTTTTTTATAGACAGAGTCTCACTTTGTCACCCTTGGTAGAGTGCCGTGGTGTCACACAGCTCACAGCAACCTCCAACTCCTGGGCTTAGGTGATTCTCTTGCCTCAGCCTCCCGAGTAGCTGGGACTACAGGCACCCACCACAACACCCAGCAATTTTTTGTTGCAGTTTGGCCGGACTGGGTTTGAACCCACCACCCTCGGTATATGGGCAGGGGCCGCCTCTGAGAATTACTTTTAACACAAACCTCTACTTCTCAGAATATAATTACATAATGATTAAACACATTATATAACGTGTAATGGAGAGAGCACAGTCTTTACAGTTAGCAGTCTAAGCATTTGACTCTAGGAATGATTTTCTGGATCTCAACTTCATCTGTAAATTAGAAAAATAATGTCTGACTAGCTTAAAAAGTACTCAGCTATATTATCTTCACTTTTTATTTTTTTTTTTTAGAGACAGAGTCTCATTATGTCGCCCTTGGTAGAATGCTGTAGCGTCACAGCTTACAGCAACCTCAAACTCTTGGGCTCAAGTGATTCTCTTGCCTTAGCCTCCCAAGTAACTGGGACTACAGGAAACCACCCCAATGCCCAGCTATTTTGTTGTTGTTGTTGTCATTGTTATTTAGCTGGCCCAAGCCAGGTTCAAAACCACCAGCCTCAGGGCATGTGGCCAGCACCCTAACCATTGAACTATGGGAGCCAAGCCTATCTTCACTTTTTGTGTTATGAAACTAATTTTAAAATCCTACTTTAAAAAGTATTTATTTTAGGGCAGTGCCTGTGGCTCAATGGGTAGGGCACCAGCCCCACATACTGAGGGTGCCATGTTCAAACCCAGCCCCGGTCAAACTGCAACAAAAAATAGCCGGGTATTGTGACAGGCACCTGTAGTCCCAGCTACTAGGGAGGCTGAGGCAAGAGAATTGCCTAAGCCCAGGAGTTGGAGGTTGCTGTGAGCTGTGACACCACGGCACTCTACCAAGGGCGATAAAATGAGACTGTCTCTTTAAAAAAAAAAAAAAGAAAAAAAAATATATATATATATATTAAAAAACTCTGTTCTATAGTTAAGTTCATGCCAAGGTGAATTCTGAAAAACCAAAACTAGCAGTGTCCCATAAAGGAGCCACATGTGACTAGTGAGAATTTGAAATGTGGCTAGTTTAAAGTGGTATATGCTATAAATGAAAATACATAGGATTTCAAAGTATGAAAAAAAGAATTTTTAAATCTCGTTACTGTTTTACATTGATTACATGTTAAAATGATATTTTTAATATAGTTAAATAAAATATGTTACTAAAATTAATTTTACTACTTTCATTTTACCTTTATCAATGTGGCTATAAGAAAATGTTAAATTATAAATGGGACTCACATTCTATTTCTACTGGGCAGGGCTAATTTAGGCCATTATGATCCATTACAGCTTTAAAATTCTATAACCTATGAATTCTCTTGCTGTAATAATTGCTGAAAGAGGCGATCCACCACAGTCTCTGAGCATTTCTGCAGGTTCTTGCAAGGTTTTTCAAAAATGAAAGGCCCTAACTGCTCTTTCCCCAAGCCATTTCTCAGGGTTGTATTTGCAGTAAGTAGCATTCCCCCTCCCCCACTCCACCTCCAGACAAAGAGCAGGCTTGTTACCAATCACTATAAAAGAGACTGATTCCCAAGCCGAGTGATCTTCTACTATATCACAAGCCACTCACATGCAGGCATCTATTTAGAGCACCTGCATTCCCCGTAGGACAAAAGAAACCAGTGAGAATGTGAAGTTCCTGCTACTGCTTTAGCCATGAGTAATAAAGTCCTTTATCTTTGTCTCAAAAGTCTCTTGTCTTCTGCCAGCATCCAAGAAACTTTAATAGGCTAGCTTATAGCTTACATGGAGAATAAAATTCCAGACCCTTTACAGCAGTGACAGGACCAGACAATTGAGGTGCCCAAGGGACAAAATTTAAAGAGGCACTCACTTTCATGGAATTTTCTAAATACTTTATATGTCTTTATATATAATACTTTATATGTTTTTCATGCAATCTTCTAAATATTTTGTATGTATTACGTCGCTTACTTCTCAGAGAAACCCTATAGGCTCGTTATAACACTATCCTCCTTTTACAGATAAACTGGGACAGAAAGAAATTAAGTAGCATCCCCAAGGACACACAGCTAGTATGTCAGTGGTGGAATTTGAACCCAGCAGTCTGGCTTTGAACTCATCACCCATGCCCTTCATCACCACACCACATCACACTCTATCACTATATAACAGTTAGACGGATTACAAAATGACCAAAATAATTTAAATAATTGAGAACTTGAAAGCAGGCTGGGCATAATGGCTCATGCCTATAATCCTAGCACTGTGGAAGGCCAGGGCAGGTAGATCACTTGAGCTCAAGAGTTGGAGACCAGCCTGAGCAAAAGTGAGACCATGTCTCTACTAAAAATAGGAAAAACAGCCAGGCATTGAGGCAGGTAACTGTAATCCCAGTTACTCAAGAGACGCCCAAGAGTTTGAGGTTGCCGTGAGCTAGGACGTCCAATCACTCTACCAAGGGCACAGAGGAAGATGCTGTCTCAAAAAAAAAAATAAATAAGTAATTCCATTAAATAGAATTGCTACATTCTTTAAGTAGCAACCCAAATATCATCTCCTCTGTACTGCCTTCCCCAACTTCCCCAATCTGCCGTTGCATGTTCCCAATACATACAACATACTTCTAAATAATTCCTACAGATGGGTACAAATAGATGGGCAACAACTGCCCAGCAGCCACCATATCCTATTTATCTTTAGACACAGAAGGCATCAAATAAATGTTTGGCACAGACAAAAACAAAAGTGAAAGAATAGCATGAAGCTCTATAATGTATAATGCCATAAATATAATGCAAGATAACAAAAATCATCAGTGCCATAAATTTAGACAACCATCACAAGAGAAATGCGTAAGAGGTCTGATTACAGTTCTTACGACTATAAATACAAGATGATCTGAAATAGATTCATACCAAATACACACTTAGCACTTATAGTCTTGCCTCATGAGACTGCGGAATCTTTGGTGGAATTACAGTGTTGAATAAAGCAGGTCTAGATATGTATAACTTGGCTCTGAGATGGCTAAGCTTAAGAATCGAATGTAGTCAACAATAGATCACCATCAAAGCTTTAGAATACTTATTTTTTTCAAGGGCAAAAACACTGCCTTACCTTGTTGCAATTCTCTGAAGATTTCTCTCAGTTTCTTTGTCTTTGACAACATCTGGCTTTACTCTGCACATCATTTCCCACTCCAGCCTCTTATCACGCTGTGTTATAAATATTGTTATATGAAAGAATATTAGATATTTTTGAAAGTGCAGCAAACACTGATATGATACTCTGTGAAAGGACAGAGGTAATAAATCATTCTGACTTAAGTTTGTCATAGGGACTTTAAGAAAACCACAATTTTAGGGGTTCAGCTCAGGGAGCCTGTGGTTACCACTTGGTGTGACATGTGAGAGGCACAAAGTGAGTTTCTGTCAAGCTCTCTGACAGTGGGGGCCTGGAGACCTGCCAGCACATTCAGCCAGGCAATACAAGGTAGATGTCAGAGAGCCACATGCCTGATGTGCCACGGCCAGATCATCAGAGGAAAGCACAAGGAAGACTCCAAACTGCCCTCTCTGCTAATTAACAAGATTAAACGCTATTTATCTTTATTTTCAGAAATTTCCTCCACAATCAGAATTACTAAGGAATCCCATCAGCTTTTAAAAGAATAGCATCACATCCATATATTTATATATTAATTATTTCTCTTTGCACAAAATCATTTAAACCCACTTCTCCTCCTGCAGCACACCTAACCAATATTCTTGCCACACATGGGGTACCAGTTGCAAACTGCAGCAAACTGACTCTCTGCTATTGTGCAGAAATAGAAGGGGAACTGGGAAATAAGAAGATCCCATAGACAACAGAATTTGGTTTGGGCTTGGCTCCCGTAGCACAGGGGTTATGGCGCCAGCCACATACACTGATGCTGGCGGGTTCGAAACCAGCCCCTCCATCTAAAACAACAATGGCAACTGCAACAAAAAAATAGCCAGGCATTGTGGTGGCTGGGGCAAGAGAATCGCTTAAGCCCAAGAGTTTGAGGTTGCTGTGAGCTGTTACGTCACAGCACTCTACTGAGAGCAACATAGTGAGACTCTGTGTTCAGGTCTCCTCCTCAGGCCAACATTTAACCAAATATCAAATATAATGATATGATGAACTAATCACCAAGAAGCTAGCAAGCATCAAATGCATTAAAATGAGTAATACAGACCAGTGGGAAAAAAATGCTTTTATCTCTTCTTTTCTCCCCTCATCTATTTCTCATTTTTTTTTTTTTTTTGTAGAGACAGAGTCTCACTTTATGGCCCTCGGTAGAGTGCCGTGGCCTCACACAGCTCACAGCAACCTCCAACTCCTGGGCTTAAGCGATTCTCTTGCCTCAGCCTCCCGAGTAGCTGGGACTACAGGCGCCCGCCACAAGGCCCGGCTATTTTTTGGTTGCAGTTTGGCCGGGGCCGGGTTTGAACCCGCCACCCTCGGTATATGGGGCCGGCACCCTACCGACTGAGCCACAGGCGCCGCCCCTATTTCTCATTTTGTATTAATGAGAATGTTTAATCACTAGTAAACCAAACTCCTGCTCTCACTATAAGGATTAGCCTTATTTTGCTTTGATAATTAAAAAGGGAACATGCTCAATGGAGTAACTTCATTTAAGTTTCTGAACATAAATAACCTTGGTTATCCACCTTCACATAAAAAGCAAGTTAAAAGCTAACGTCTTGTTGGACAAAAATGCAAGAAATAATTTGGTAAAGAACTAAACTAGATAATCTAACCCACAAGACAACTATAGTAGGACACACCTGTTTTATTTTCTCTAGTCTTTCTTGTTTTAACTTTTCTTTTTCCTTTTCCAGCTCTTTGTTTTTGACCAAAATGGTGGGTTTACTTTTAGGAATTTTTTTGTTAAGGATTTTAGCCATGGCATTTGCCCAGCCCATATTAGTCCCAACAATGGATTCTGCAGTATTTTCATTTTCATTATAGGGTTCATCATCATCCTCATTGTCAGCTTCTCTTGCTTCATCATCAGAAGAAAAGCAATCCTTTTCCAATCCACAGCTTCCTACAGTAAGAAGAGTAAAAAAAATTAAACTTTAACACCCTACGAAGAGATTGCCATGACTATATCCACACACACACACACACACACACACACACACACACACACACACACACACACACACACACACCCCAGGGACCCTTCATGAAGCTCCACCTATCTCCATTCTTGTAAAGGCAGACTCTTCCAAGTCCCACAAGCTGCAGTAATGGTGAAGAACCATCTATCCCATTACCATCAGTCCCTAGTTTTGGCCCACCCACATCAACAGGGGAAATTACAGCAGCTTCAAAACCCAGGACCCAGGCCACAGAAACAAATCCAACAGCCTCTGCCACATCCCTGCTATCAAAGTGGTGACAGATGCTGGCATAGGGTCACTACAGGGTATATAGTCAAGAACATGAACCATAATTTTGCCATTAAACTGTTTAAAGAGAGTAATGAAGAATACTATAAACAAATAACAAAGAACTTTTTCTATTTAGAAAATAGGACAGGACAGCACCTGTGGCTCAAAGGAGTGGGATGCCAGCCCTATGTACTGGAGGTGGCAGGTTCAAACCTGGCCCTGGCCAAAAACTGCAAAAAAAAAAAAAAAAAAGAAAGAAAGAAAAGAAAATAGGACAGTATAATCAGAACAACTCTTCTAATATATTCTAAATTGGGGGGAGGGGAAAACTAAAAGCCAGCCTAATTTTAAAAAACATTTCAAGTTACTAGGCTGTTGGAAGATTTTTCTACTTTTAAGTATTTGCTAGTAAGTTCCACAGGTTTCTAAAGAAAGAAACTCTCCAGAGGGATCATACAGATGCATACAGCTGTGTTGACTGCTGGTGCTCTCATTGTTAAAAGCAGTTACCTGGCGGCGCCTGTGGCTCAAGGAGTAGGGCGCCGGTCCCATATGCCGGAGGTGGCGGGTTCAAACCTAGCCCCAGCCAAAAAAAAAAAAAAATTCCTATTTTTGGGGTGGCGCCTGTGGCTCAAGGACTAGGGCACCAGTCCCATATGCCGGAGGTGGTGGGTTCAAACCCAGCCCCGGCCAAAAAAAAAAAAGCAGTTACCGGTAACTGCAGAAGTTAAGAAAGGAGGCAGAACTTAAAGAGATACCCAGCAAATTGATTTGTGAGCAAAGGCATCACCTTGATTGTGGTTTCTGCTAGTCCTGTGATCTGAATCATTGGGATTTTAAATCATCAACTGGTTTCCTGGTAACCTGTATATGCTTTTTTTGGTTGTTCTGCATGATAAAATTCAACAAACAGTACACTGAAATTTACATCTTCAACTCTGACCTTGGTATTTTCATTCCATTACTGAGTAGTATAATTAATCTTTGGTATTTGGGGCCTTTCATTAGATACTTTTTTTTAAATGTTAAAGTGACTAGTTTCATAATCTTATAAGCAATTCTTTAAGAAGCAAAAGAAGAGGAAGGCTGAGACATTAACAAAGAAAGGGAAAACTCAATGACATACAAATGACTGTCACTTAAGAATATCTTTGGGTAAGAAACCGTGCCTTCTTTTTGACTCCAGAACTAGCTGACTCTCAAAGATTATGTGTACAGATAATGCTATTACCTAAAACTTTTCCTACCACAATACCTCTACTAAGTAATATAACATTAGTAATTTAAGTAATCTTTTAAATACTTTCTTGCACTTGGATAAAATATTATTTAACACTAAAAGAAGAAAAAGGCCTAGTTAGGCCTATGCAGGTTTCCTGCTGCTCCTATAATTCAATTCTAGTCTTCCCATCCAGCTGTATGTGCAGCTAAACGTACAGAATTGAAAAGCAATCATAGTCCAAAAGCACTGCAGCATCTCAGTGAGTCTGCTCTGGCTCCATTAACCTTGGCAAAGCTAAGCATCAGAATCATGACTGCTACTTCTGCCTTCTAAAGAGTTCTACTTAATTGATCCTTGTTACTTTAAAATGATCTGTTCTTCAGCTCCAAGCCTCAGTCTTTTCTTTAAGTAATTCCAATAAAACATGGATATTTTGCTTTTAAATATCCTCTCATCCTTTTTATGGTCAGTGTGTTGCTATGTTCTTGTTGCTTGTTCCCTACCAAAGTGTTACAGCATGCGGGATAAAAGACCACCAAGGACGCCAATTAATTGATGCCAATTTAGAAGTCTTTGTTAGGTTGGCCAATCGACTGCCCTTCTATGTGGATACAGAGGGAACAGAACTGGCTGTGAAGAGGGAAGGGTTTATATAGGGTAAATTATCTATACTATCAGGGGCTACCATGCACTTTGGCAAGAGAGCAAGCAACCGACTTTTCGTAATTGGTTTGTACAGAAACAGAATTGGTTTATGGTATTTGCAGTTACACAGCAGTTTACACAATAGGGAAAAGAAAATAATTATACAAAGAGGGGAAACAGAACAATTTAAAACTGGACACTAGGGTCCAGTGTCAGCCGGTTACAACAGCGCCAGTGAGGCGGCCGGCTTTCTGTTGCTCATTACCTCAGTTTCCCATTCCTAAGTTTTAACTTTCCTTACTTCCTTACGGGGGTATACTGGGGCCAATTAAGGGAGTGTTCCTTCATTTCAAAAGAAAATGGAAGAGAATGCACAGTCAGCACTCCTGAGGGGGTCCCCTCTCATCACATGACTTTCAGCCACAAATCAAGAAAGAACTGCTGAAAAGATCTGACTTTTAGCTAGTGATTATAAAACTTACAAGTTGGGCATTACTTCTGTATAATACTTTTATTTCTTAAGTGCTGAGAACTCACGAAATAAAAATGATCCATTTCAAATAAAAATTTGTAACAAGTTACAAAATAGCGAATAGGCTCCGCACCTGTAGCTCAGCAGCTAGGGCGCTAGCCACATACACCAGAGCTGTTGGGTTTGAATCCAGCCTGGGTCTGCCAAACAACAACTACAACCAAAAAACAGCCGGGGGCTGTGGCAGGAGCCTATCATCCCAGCTACTTGGGAGGCTGAGGCAAGAGAATCGCTTAAGCTCAAGAGTTTGAGGTTGCTGTGAGCTGTGACTCCACAGCACTCTACCCAGCGTGACATAGTGAGACTCTGCCACAAGAAAAAAAAAATTTAATTTAAATTAAAAAAAAGAAAAAAGAAATAGCAAATAAAGCATACCTATATAAAATTGGACCTCAAGCATATGACAAGAAATAAAGTACCTTAGAAAAATTAGCTGAACCTTAATAAAAAGAAAAATAACTTCACATTAAAGAGCATGATCTTAAAGTATATTCAGTATGTCAATGGTATGAAAAAATATTAAAAGAAATGTTAAAAGCAACAAATCCTTTAAATTCGATCACCATAATGGAGCTGAATATTTCTTCATAAAAAGAAAGAATTTTTTTAATAAAAACATTTAATTAGAAACATTTTCTATATTCTGTATGTTGGGCCAAGTTAAGAGGTCAGAAGACATTCATGTCCTCAGGCTTTGCCATACAGATAATAGTGATATACAAGTTCTTCGTGGCCTACAATATTTTTCTTCTTTTTTGCCTACAATATTTTAAAAAAACTTTTCCCCAAGAAGCATCTCCTAGGACCAGTGTTCCTGGCAGCACACTGAGAAATGTATTGAGCTAAAAAATAAACATACTTTATTAATATTATATACTTCATTACATATTATATGCTCAGAGTCAGTAGCACTATTCAGACACTAATAACAAAATAAACAATTCCTGGGAAAAGTGCTTCTCTAGCAAGCATTTATCTAAATGTAAAGAGGCAAGATGGCTTAAAAGTTTGTGTCAATGAAAAACAGCAAGTTGATTAAAAGCAGAATCTTTTCATCTTTACTAGCTCCTGGAAATTTTCAAAATTACAACACTGACATCTAGTGTTTTGTCCTGATGTATTCACAGATTTCATGTTTTTCAAGTGCACCATTAATGGCAGCTACAACATTTTATGATTGTATAAGCCACTCCAACTTGCCACCTCAAAACCTTAGCTATTTTCCTTTGGTGCATTTCTTACGCACCTTGACTACCCCAACATGCAGATTATGGACATATAATACATCTGTGAAAAGTTTTATAGTACCATTTTCTACGACCTGTCCTCACCCCACCAAAAAAAAAAAAAATTCCAGAAGATTTCCCTAAAGTTATAGTTTTTATTTTATTATTTTTTTAAAGATGCTCTTGAGATATAAAGGACATTGAAAACTAAGAAGTGGGAAGGATTCAAGGAGTGGGGTGATGGGCTAAAAATTACTTACTGGCTACAATGAACACTATTCTGGTGATGGGTATACTGAAAGCCCTGACTTAAGCATTATACGATGTATCCATGTAACAGAAACATTTGCACCCCTTAATATTTAGAAATGTAAAGAAAAACATCTTTTTAATAAGAAGTTCTAGCTCAGAGATTTTTGGTTAGCCATTCGCTGCTAATGAAAATTACAACATTTTATAAAAATAAATTTAAAATGCCAATGTAATGAGGTCTCCTAGCCTACTAAAAAACAGGATTTACTTCTAGGATACCAAAGATTATCACTTTGCAAATAGAACTGATTCTTAAAAATTTACTTAAAAATCCTACTAAATGAGATTTTTCAAAATTTCCACTAACTGATCTTTAACAGCATAAGTAAATACATCCAGAGGTATATATAGATGGAAATAATTTTTAATTTGGGGGTTAACATTTATTTCATTTCTTGGATCATAAATAAGATTTTTATGAAATCCTCAATCTTGTTTTTTATTTCTAATTATTACTATGCAATCCTTAAATCTCTCTGGTTCAGTCAATCTCAACTTCTTTTTTTTTTTGAGACAGAGTCTCAAACCGTCACCCTGAGTAGAGTGCTATGACTTCACAGCTCACAGCAACCTCTAACTCTCGGGCTTAAGCAATTCTCTTGCTTCAGCCTCCCAAGTAGCTGCAACTACAGGCATCCGCCACAACGCCTGGATATTTTTTGGTTGCAGCCATCATTGTTTGGCGGGCCCAGGCTGGATTCGAACCCGCCAGCTCAGGTGTTTGTGGCTGGCACCTTAGCTGGGGGTTAAGCAGGGCCTTGAGCCACAGGCACTGAACCAACTTCTTTTTTTTTTAAGATAGAATCTCTCCATCTGTTGCACAGAGCTCATAGATGGAAATCATCAAACAAATAAAAAATTCCTTAGAAGTCTAATGTTACAAATACAATGTTGCAGTGAACACGTTTATACATAATCTTTGCTCATTTATCAAATTATTTCCTGAGAATAAAGAAGGAGACACAATGGTAGTGTTTTTTTTAAAAAAAGAAAAAAAAAAAAAGAAGAAGTTCTGTGTGTTAAAAATATTATTTTTGCATTCTACTTTAAAAATCTGGAAATTAAGGAAAAACTACAGGTCTGGCGCCGGTGGCTCAAGCAGCTAAGGCGCCAGCCACATACACCTGAGCTGGTGGGTTCAAATCCAGCCTGGGTCTGCCAAACAACAATGACGGCTGCAACCAAAAAACAGCCAGGTGTTGTGGCGGGCGCCTGTAATCCCAGCTACTTGGGAGGCGGAGGCAGGAGACTCGCTTAAGCCCAGGAGTTGGAGGTTGCTGTGAGCTGTGATGTCACAGCACTCTACCCAGGGCGACAGTTTGAAGCTCTTTCTAAAAAAAAAAAAAAAAAAAAATACAGAGGATGCTAATTGATTCTAAGTTCCAATCATGGCAATGTTTCCTACCAGAGCTGCCCAGTAGCCAACAGCCACAAGAACCTATAGAGCACTTCAAAAATGTGGCTAACATGACTGAGGAAATAAATTTTTATTTTATTAAATTTTAATTACCTTAAATTTTAACACACAAGGCTGGCTAGTGACTACCATACTGAACTGTGCAAGGTCAAACCTCTGAGGTACTGAGGTAGACAACAGGCATCTCTCATCTCCTGCTGTCTTTTTCCCAAACCTCCAGCTCCCTTTCAAACTTGCTATCTCTCTCTGATTCCAGTTAAGTACTGTTAGCTGTTGGCAGGGAAGTGAGCCATTTTTCTTAGCCTCTAGAACAGGGAGAAAATTTTAAGAAGAATCACATTCCCTCAACATTTATCAAGCACCCATGAATGATCAGCAAGGGAGGAAAAAAAAGGAAAAATCCAAATTTAGATCTCTGAAGAACTCAAGAGTTTAGTAAGTAGATAAATCCCACAAGCAAGTCCAATAAAATTTTTAAGTGTTCTCAAAAAAAGCAATGAAGAAAACTGTTGAGGGTATCTGGGAAATAACCTAGGGAAAGTTTTACAAAGATGACATTCAATAGTTTCTTAAAGGACAAAGCAAGAGTTTGAACGATAAGAGAAGGTAAGAGGCCAAGGAATTAGGATTCCACAATCCAGGCCTACTAAACACAGGGCAAGAACACAGAACCTAAAATCAAACACATCTGATGATCTGAGCCTCAGCTCTGTATGAAAATAAAACTTATTACTGTAAACATATTACTACTGGCATTCCAAGCAGAAGAAACCAGCATATCAAAAGGTGTGGGACTGTTAAATAAAATGAGATATTTATAAAATTAAAAGAAGTTGGCCAGGGATGGTGGTGGCTCATGCCTGTAATCCCAGCCCCCTGGGAGGCCGAGGGGTGTGGATCACTAGAGCTCAGGAGTTTGAGAGCAGCCTGAGCAAGAGTGAGACCCTATCTCTACTGAAAACAGAGAAACTAGCTGGGTGCTGTGGCCATGGCCTTTAGTGCCAGTGCCTGTAGTCCCAACTACTTGGGAGGTTGAGGCAGGAGGATCACTTGAGCTCAGGAATTTGAGGTTGCTGTGAGCTAGGCTGAAGCCAAGGCACTCTAGCCTGGAGTGATAGACAGAAAGACTCTTGTCTTAAAAAAAAAAAAAGTTGAGAGTAACTGAACCAGGGAGATTTAAGGGTTGTATGGTAAAAACTGGGCATAAAAAAGCAAGGTTGGGGATTTCATAAAAATCTGATTTATGGTCCAAGAAATAAAAATAAACATTAACCCCAAAATTGAAAGCAAGTTTGCACTCCAGGTATGTGCTTCCAGTAAGAGGTCAAATTGCTTGGGTTTTTTCCCCTCTTAGCACTTATCTTAAGTCCTTACTTTTAAAAACATTCTCTGTTAGATTAAGGTTTTTCTTTTAAAATGTAAATACCACCTGAAAGCATTAAGCCTGACGGTTAACCTTTAACTTCACATTGTTAGAATTTACCCAAAACCAAACAGAATTCCTCATAAAAACCTGACTAAGATCAAATAGTAGTGGTTAAGAGAATGGACACAGAATTCTTGTTGCCTGGGTTCAATCTCACCTACAAACATAAATCTAAGTGGCTTTTCTGAAGTAGTCTAAGTTCTCTGCTTTAGTTTCTTCATCTGTAAAAATGGGAGGAAAAACGGTTCTTACACTCCCCTAGGTTTTTGTGTTAACTGAGTTAACATATATAAAGTTCTTAAAAGAATGCCTAGATCATAGTAAGTAACACCTGTTGACGTAAACCTACGCGCGCACAGTGCACTCGTAGACACACACAGTAAGAATTTGTATGGGGCTGCGGTAAAGAAGAAGGAACAAGGAAGAAATACCTCTGGCGTTTAGAATCTTTGGAATTCGTGTAAGATGTTGAATGAGAAACTTTAGATGGCCAGACAGTTAAGGCACAGACGTTAAGGGTTTAGATTATAGAATTAGACAGACTTTACATTAGTTACTGAATTCTAGTACTTTCTAACAGCAGTATTGAGCAAGTTGCCTAATCCTTCTGTATCTCACTTTATTAGTAAAATTGGAACTTAAAACAGTTTCTATATTCTTTGCTATTAAATTGGAACTACCCAGTGACCACACATGTGCACAGAAGGAAGTAAAACTTGTTGGAAATGGGGAAGAGGGGTGGGTAAAATTCTATCTACGGGCACAACAAACAGCATGGGGGGTGGTCACACTTATAACCCGGACTCAAGCATAACAAAAGTGACCCAGGTAACCAAAAACGTTTGTACCCTATAATATTCTAAAACAATAACAATTTAAAAAGTACCCACCACACTGGTTTGTAACAATGATTACATGAGATACACATAAAGTGCGTAGCACAGATCTGGCATAATGGAAGGTACTAAATAAATGACAGTCAGTGATCAGAGGACAAAGCTCCTGAGAACCTGAAGGACAGAGCAGGGGAGAATCCCAAAAGCTAAAAAAAAGATGTAAAAAAAATAGCAGGTAGGGTGGCGCCTGTGGCTCTGTGAGTAGGGCGCCGGCCCCATATGCCGGGGTGGCGGGTTCGAACCCAGCCCCCACCAAACTGCAACAAAAAATAGCCAAGTGTTGTGGCGGGCGCCTGTAGTCCCAGCTACTCGGGAGGCTGAAGCAAGAGAATCGCCTAAGCCTAGGAGTTGGAGGTTGCTGTGAGCTGTGTGACGCCACGGCACTCTACCCAGGGCAATAAAGTGAGAGTCTGTCTCTAAAAAAAAAAAAATAGAAGGTAAATGAATTTCACTTCCACTATAATTCTGACAAAAGCCTTCGTGATAGTCTATAATCCATGCTCTAGGGAAGCATCGAATTGACTCACTAGCAAGCTAACGTTTACTTTATTTCAGAGGTGGTCAAGGTTTCTGCCTTACAACTCTTCCAATAATGCTAACAGTAAGTAGCCAACATGTATTTAAAGCACTTCTCATGCATCATAATTTCACAACCACTTCTAAGAGTAACTTCTATTAAATTTTATTTACACAGGTAATGATTCTGAAAGTTAAAAACACGTGCGGAGTCACAAAGGCAAAGGTAATGGGGCTGTCCTATTTCCAAGACACTACAAACCTTTGAAGCAAAGATTCAATTCAAGCCAACATGTATTGAACTAATGCGGCAGCTATTCTTAAAATATTTTAAAATGTAGTTTAATACAGCCTCCATTAGAAAGGAATTCTGTCTAAGCCTCAGTTAGTCAGAACCTTCCACTCCCACCCCCCATTCTGATTTTACCTAAGTATAATATATATACTCCATTATTAAGGGCTCTGTAAAACCACTGCTCCCCATTCAGTTCTAAGTTATCAATTCTGCTCCTGTCACATGGTCTTTCCTTTCAATTATTACTAAATCTAGAATATTTAAAATATATGTTTTAGAACTTTTTAAAAAGCACTTACCTTTGGGAAAAATTGAAGTCATCCCAGGCTTCCATAAAAATAACCAAAAATAAAATGACAGTGCTACCATGGGAAACGCTGTCAGCTATGACTGCACGTGCTATCTGGGCAAGCCAAAGCAGACAGAGCCTGGAAGTCATCTGTTTCCTGAGTCTGTCCTATAAATTGCTAAACCACTCAAGTAGGGCTATCATATACTTCATTTCTTAGGCGTGTTTCTTTGCTATTTTAAGTAACTTAAATGATGAAAGAGACTATAAGCTACAGTTTGATAAAAAGCACATTTATCTGCTAGGTTACTGTATCTTAAATACAGCTTTGTAGTTTATCAAAAATGAAGGGCTATCTCCTACGACCTTCTAAACTGGATTGTTATCACGTCTAGAAGTAGATGGTGATTTTTCATTTATGTGACCAGGACGATTCAGACTTTTTAACTGTCCAGAAACCTGAAATGATCCTCCCCACTGTTTTATAGTCATACGGGCACATTATATGTGGGGGGAGGTCAATCATACCACAGCAGTGGATAACCACCGATGCTTTTTCCCCTGGGTTGATTTACTGACTATAGACACATTTTTTTCCTCCAAGAAGACAAGCTTAATAATCTAGTTAGCATCGTGTCTAAACCTCCAACAATGTATCAATTCAATAAATCTAGTTCAAGGATAACTCTGAGATAGACACCATCATTCTCTCCTTTATAATATTGGATAGCTCGTCAACCAGTGTTTTAATTTTTTCACCTGAGGTGATATACTGACCAGGAAGGCTGCTTTTTTCTTTTTAAGACTACAACCTTACAAACCAAGTATACAATGTATATAAACCTCCAACAAGGTATGAAGTCAATAAATCAGAGCAGTTTCATGGAGAACTCTGGCAGAGGTATCATCCTCCTCTATAATGCTTGTCATTTATATGTTGTTTAAAATACAGACTGAAGCATTTTACCATTTATATAACTAGGATTCATGATCCCGTGATTTTACTAACTACAAATAAATTTCAAGTCCTTTCAGATGATACAATTTATAAAAAATACAGTCTGAATCATTTTGCTATCATTCAAATTCAAATTATATACAACTCTTAATTTCAACCTCAGCAATAATCTCATATATGAGAAGAGTGTAAAAAAAAAAATCACATTGAGAAGTGCCCAACTTATTCTAAAAACAAATGGATATTGAGTACTATACAATGAATCAGGCTCTATGCCAAATTCTGAGATACAGGTATCAACAAAGCTGACAAGGTATTTGACCTCACAACAGAATTTAGGCAAGTTGGGCAAAGTGTAACATACCACACTCTAGAGTTTTGTACTCATAACTGCACAATTTTCTACCTTATATAGTGTGTCAAAAAACAAAATAATTAAAGCCAAAGATGAAAAATTAAGTTCAAACAATACATGGGTTACACTTATATGTTTTCCACGAAATTTGCTGAGGATGAATAATCTAGCACTCTGCCTTCTTGTTTCAGCCCTCATACTGTAAACAGAGGTCTTTCCAATAGCAGCACCACATTTCACATTTCTCTGCTTTCTCTTGATGATTTCACGGTTTAAAATAACCCCCAAACATAGGCTGAAGTGCTGTCTACTGTCCCTATGCATAAGAATACTGTGATGAGCCTCACAGAGAAAATACATGTGTTAAATAAGCTTTGTTCAGGCACAAGTTAAATTGTTAGCCATGAGTTCAATGTTAATGTAAATAATATATACTAAATAAGTGCCTTTAAACAGAAACACACATAAAACAAGATTATACATTGGTAAGGAGACAAAATGTTCCAACCAGAGGCTCAAGGGAGCCTAACCTTGTATTTCTCCCAAAGCAATGATTCTCTATTCACTGAATTACATACTTTCTGCAACCTCATAGAACTTCTGAAAATCGACTGTAAATTCATAAATTGAGAGTAAACATTAAGAAACCTGCATAGCAATTTTATGTTACTGTGATGTCCAAACATATGGTCATGTTTCTGGTCATCCTTTTTTATTGATTTTTTAAAATATCTGACCATGACAAACTAGAAATTAAAAAGCAAAACCAAAGTACTAACATAAGCACAAGAGAGGTTGGCAAGAACTGAAATGATATCAACAGAGGAAATGAATTAATTAAACCAAATAGCTACAGAAGCAAAGGAAGAGTAAAAAAAACTAAGTGGATGGGCAGCGCCTATGTCTCAATGAGTAGGGCGCTGGCAGGTTTGAACCAGGCCCCAGCCAAACTGCAACAAAAAAATAGCCAGGCATTGTGGTGGGCGCCTGTAGTCCCAGCTACTCAGGAGGTTGAGGCAAGAGAGTCACCTAAGCCCAAGAGTTGGAGGTTGTTGTGAACTATGATGCCACAGCACTCTACCAAGGGCGACAAAGTAAGACTCTGTCTCTTAAAAAAAAAGAAAGAAAAACTAAATGGAGAATCAATAGTTGTCAAAACCATTATTATTGCAGACACTTTATTGTGGAAAAATAAAAACAAATCCTTATTGTTGACCTTGAATTTTACCACAAATACATGATTAAGTTATGTATTAGATTATGAATGAAGGGTGGAATAACAGTAAACATCTTAGGAAGCATTATGAAATAAGGGAAACTATTTCCAAGCTTGATTTCTCATCTGTAAAGCAGAAATCCCATCAGTTACCTTTGCAATGTTACCAAAGTTATATCAGACCAATACTACTGTTATCAAAGGTTAGAAAGCTTAGTTCACAACAAAGAAAATGAGACTAGCAGTTTTCTTACAGCAGAAGAGACATCATCATATAATATTAATACAGGAGAACCTCTGTCTGATCAACATACGGAGGTGGTCAACAGTGCAGACACTACCGCCAAACTTCAATAACGGTTGTGTTATGTATTAAGTTATGTACTTTTTTTTGAAGCAGGGTCTCACTCTATTGCCCAGGCTAAAGTGTAGTGACATCATAGCTCACTAAAACCTCAAACTCCTGGGCTCAAGAGACCCTCTTGCCTCAGTCTCCCAAGAAGCTGGACAGGCAACACCACCACACCCAGCCAGGTTTGTGTTTTTTGTGTTTTTTTTTTTTTTGCAGAGACAGGGTCTCACAATGTTTCTCAAGCTGGTCTTGGCTCAAGCAATCCTCCCACCTCAGCCACCTAAAGTGCGAGGAGTACAGGGGTGAGCCACTGTGCCAGACCCAGTGTATGCATTCAAATGAACAAGTTATTAACCTTTCTGTGCCTCAGTTTTCTTAAATGTAAAAGGAGGGTAACAGTAGTATCTCTCATACAGTTGTCAGAATCGAAATGATACCTGTAAGAAACTAAGAACAGTACGGGACACACAGAAAAACTCAAAAAATGTAACTACAGTAGAACTTCCACAGTTGACCACCCCCCTACACTGACCACCTCCTTAAGTTCACCTAATTTTTACAGACCAGACATGCACCACATGTAAGTATCAGTACAGCAGACCTAGTTCCTTACGTTAACCACCTCCATACATTAACCAGTTGGTTAACAGTGGTCAACTTACAGAGGTTCTATTGTATTATAACTACTGTCCAGCTCCTCCAACAGTATAGTATAAAACAAATCTATTTGAAAGGTGGTTGTTTGGAAATTTTAATTCTTTCTTTCTGCAAAACATTTCCCAAGTCCCAAGTCTTTCTCTCTGTCTCCAATCCTGTCCTAGTGCAGGCCCTAACACAGCAATTGTTTACTAACTGTTCTGGCACTCCAGGGCAGTCACTATACCTCCAGCAGTAACATTTACAAAGGTCTATCACTCTCTTGCCTAAAAGTTCTCAATAGCTCCCTGCTGCCTACAAATACACAAGGCCTTTACCACTTGCCTTTAACCTTTGTTCCTAGTTTCACTTCTAGTCACTTCTCTGAACAGCTAGAGCCATAGCAAATGATTCATTTTGTCTGAAATAGGCAGTGAATTTTAAGAGACTGCATGCCACTATGTATGCTTTTCTCTAAGTCAGAAAATCATCCTATCCACCTCCAGGCCTACAAAACTATTCACCTACCTAAGACCTAAATAAGATACTACTTTATTTATTTATCCAACAAAAAAATTTTACTAAATACCAAAATATGCAAAAAACATTTTAAAAAAGATAAACAAGACATAATTCCAGCATTTTCAAAACTTACATCTATAAGGACAGAGATATGCTAAAATGCAATCATAATACAGTATACTACCAGTAGTATGTGTAACACAGAAGAAAGCAAGGCCTAGGCCAGGTTCCACAGGACATGGCTTTCTCAGCTTCCATCCTCACCGTTCCTAAATTAGACCATGGTCTGGGTAACTACCTTTTAATAATATTCAATATACTGTATTGTAGTCCCATGTTTAATGTAAGTCTTCCCTAATCTGAAATCATAAGGCAAGAATGTATTCATCCTTTGGATCCTCAACACCTAGAGGTGACTAGGGAACACAACATTGTTCACTGAACTGAACTGGATAATTAGGTTTCCATATCAGCCAAAAGCCTTTTCAACTGATAATGTAACTGACCTACATTAGCAAAAGAACTTAAACCTAATCAATATTTATAATGCACTGAGAAATGAGAACATTTCCAATTTGTTACTATCTGGAACTTGGTAGTTTGTTACTATCTTGAAACTGGTAAGCAGTGCTAACATTTTGCACCAAATGTAACAATTTCTCTTCCTTGGACAATACTGCCCTTTTTTTCTTTTTCTTTCTTTCTTTTTTTTTTTTTTTTGAAACAAAGTCTCACTCTGTCAATCTGGGTAGAGTGTAGTGGCATCAGAGCTCACAGCAACCTCAAACTTTTGGGCTCAAGTAATCCTCCTGCCTCAGCCTTCTGAGTAGCTGGAATTACAGCTGCCACCACAATTCCTGACCAGTTTTTCTATTTTTAGTAGAGATGGGGTCTCGCTCTTGCTCAGGCTAGTCTTGAACTCCTAAGGTTAAGTGATCCACCAGTCCTTGACCTCCCAGATTGATAGGATTACAGGCATGAGCCACCACACCCTGCCAACAACACTGCTTTGAACTAAACTACAGTTTCTCAAAAATTATCAGAACCAAAAATTCTAATTCCTAATCCACAAATATATAGTTTGTTTTCCTTAACTCCCTTGTCAGGGGATGAGGACTCTAATAACCTAGGGACTACCAAGACAGTCCTGAAGTCTAGATTCATTCATTTCATTTACTGTGAAGGACCGACTACGCAACAGGCACTGGGGATAGAGCAACCTCTACTTTTATGGAATTTATATTCCAGTTGGGAGAAGCACAGCAAATATATGTCAGATGGGTTGAGAAATGCTAAGAAAAAATAAAGTAGGGTAGTAAGTAAAAAAAAATCAAAGACAGGAAAACAAGAAGGGTAGTGGTGGTAGATGGGTAGGGTGGTCAGGGTCTGGATCACAAGCTGAGAGAAGTGAGGAAGAGAGAGACATCCAAGAATCTTAAGAGCATTCTAAGTTGTGAAGCCAGCAAGGGCAGAAATCCTGGTGGCAGAGTATGTTCGATGTGTTAAACAAACCCCAAGGATATCAACATAGCTGTATTACAGTTAGTAGTAACCTAAGCCAGATCATAGAGATTATGGATGTTATACTAAAATGAGAAGTCACTGGATCATCTCAAGCAGATAACTGACATAAGGAGATACACATTATAAAAGAATAGCTCTGTTTTGTTAGTATCAGCTAATACAGAGGAACAACAACTGGGCAGCAGGAAAACAGGGATTGTCTGCAATTCCTTGTAACCTAAGAATTTGTTGCCAAGAATGATGGTAAAGAGAAGCAGAAGGACACATAATGGGTGAAGACCTCAAAACATGTCCTCATTCCTTTCCATATCAAGTGTCTCTGAGAGTTACCAAACGCAACTTTTATTTATTCCACATTAACCTCCTAACTCTTGTTCCATTCACTACTATTTAGCCTCTAAAACACACGCACGCACACACAAAAATAGTTACGTACACCATCCTTCTGCTTACCTTTTAATCTTTTGCTTCTCGCTCCCTATGAGACTAACCCACTTCTGTAATTTCAAACACCTCTTTCCTTTTATTCTTTGCTATGGTAAGTTTCTCGGTAACATCAAAGCTGAAAAACACATCTTGCCAAAATAAAACCCAGGAAGCTAGCAGCAAACGCAGTCGCAACCCCTGCTTCCCTCGAACTCAGCCCGGCCTTTCCTCCTGGACGCCAAAGCTCGGCGATAGCACTTTACCTTTGCTGTCGGAAGCGTCTTTGACCTCGTCTTCCAGCTCGGCTCTGGCTTCCAATTTCCTCTTCTTTGGATTCTTTTTCACCTTTTTGCCCGCACTCACACGCGAGTTCTGAACTGCCGCAGACATCTTTCAACGACGGAAGCGTTACCTGAAAGTTTTGTCGGGTGGCAACAAGAGGAACTTCGGTATCTAGTTCCGGAACACAAGGTTCCGGGGCGGGATCAGCGAAGCCGGAGTTCCGGGGGTGGAGCCTGAAAATGTGGATTGGAGTGAGATCTGAACCTCTTGTTATCTTTATGTGAAGTCGGTCCCAGGACAGAAACCAGAGACTGAACGGTCTCAGCCGACTCCTCTACCAGCTTGCCTTTGCCTTGGTTCGCTGCCCCAGTCCGGCCCCAACCACGTTCAGCCCGTTCTTGTTTCCTTCCCTCTGCTGCTTCCCTTTTCTGCTGCCTTGGGGACTGGGGTGCTCCGAAAGTTTCCCTTAGTGCCAAATGAATGCTGCAGCAAATGCGGTTCAGGGTCAGTAATTAGAATATGATAATATCATCCCTTTCCCCATCCTCTCTCACTAAAGATGACACAACAATGGAGACCTTTTTTTGAACTTTTACCAGATGATCTTCGGGTTAATCATTTCAGTGGCTTCCCACTTCGTCGCCCTCGGTAGAGTACTGTGACATCACAGCTCACAGCAACCTCAAATTCCCCGGCTCAAGCGATTCTCTTGCCTCAGCCTCCCAAGCAGCTGGTACTACAGGCGCCCGCCACAGCGATTTTTTTTTTTTTTTTTTTTTTTAGCTGTCGTTGTTTGGCAAGCCTGGGCTGAGTTCGAACCACCAGCTCAGGTGTATGTGGCTGGCACCGTAGCCGCTGAGCCACAGGCGCTCAGCCAAGAATCTCACTTTGTTGTAAAGTGCGATGGCCTCATAGCTCACAGCAACCTCAAACTCCTGGGCTCAAGTGATCCTCTTGCCTCCGCCTCCCAAGTAGCTGGGACTGCAGGAGCCCACCACAACACCAGGTTATTTGTCTATTTTTAGTAAAGACGATATCTTGCTCTTGCTCAGGCTGGTGGTGAGCTCAAGTAATCCACTCTCCTCGGCCTCCCAGAGTGCTAGGATTATAGGTGTGAGCAGCCCAGCCTGGCCTTTTTTTTTTTTTTCTTTGAGACACAGGTTACAGTATGGTGGAGTCAGCCTATGTCACAGAAACCTCAAACTCCTGGGCTCAAGTTATCCTCACCCCTCTGTCTCCCAGCATGCTAGGATTACAGGCTTGAGCCCCTAGCCTCAAAAATACTTTTGGAAGGGAGGAATGAATGGATGACAGAATACAACTATTGACAATGGATGGCAGAATACAACTATTGACAAGGTTAATGCCTCAGACATATAATAACAAAACTGTAAGGGGCCAGACATATCTAAAGGATTTCCCTAAACTTAGCATTTTCCCCTTGGATTCTTAGTTTTTAATACCCAAATTTTTAAAAAATCCCCATTTTGACATACTCCAGTTGTTGTTTATATAGGAAATAAATATATTTTTTTACATCTTAAAAATTCAAACTCAATACAATGCTTTTAAAGCAAAATAGTACACAAGGAAAAACAATAGTCTGGATACAATTGGCAAAAGATCAGATTCCAGCACAAATCTTTGTTAAGTGCAATTATTGTCAACAAAGGGGGTGCCCCTTAAAGGTGCACCTTTTATTACTGCTATCCAGAATCTCTCCCCATCCTGTTCACTATGTTGCTTTCATTACCACTGGGTCATAGTCCCGAATCTATTTTCTGCTATCTTCATATTTAACCCTTGTTTTTTGCCTAGTGTTATATAATGAGTTCAAACAGAATTGGGAAAGCATTGAAGAAAATTGTAGAGAAGTAAGCAAAGTGAGAAAGAAAAATGATTGCAATGATTCAGTGGAAAAGATATTTCTACATATGAACACTGAAAGTTCCTGCATTTGTATGTTAATGTTATTTGGTGATCAAGAAGTGATGTTTTGAGTATTTTACATAGTAATGTGAGTTTATATATATAGAAATTTTAGTGTGCTTAGTTGCAGTTTAAGAAACTTCTTTAAAATAATACGTATAAATTAGACTCCAGATTTTTGTCCAGAAGTATGATTTTCAGAAATGACTTACTACTGTTAAGTGAAGATATTTGTATTAACTTACTTCATCTTCATAATAAGCTGATGAGTTAGGTACTGCTATTGTTCCCATTTTATAGATGAGGAAACTGAGGCACCGACAGAGTAAATAGCTGCTCAAGCTCACACAGCCTATGTGTGGCAGAATCACATTCAAATTTAAGCCCTCTGTTCCAGAGTTTGCTCAACACTAAGCACACTACCTAATCAGAAGGTTGTACTTAGAAAGCCTGTCCTAAAACATAGGGCCTGGAAATTTCTATCAAGGTCTGGAATCCATAGATTATTTCCCTTATAGTAAAGCAAAGTAACTGAGAGTTCAAATAGAATGTCCACTGTTTAATGAAAATAACTGAAATTTCAGGTGGCGCCTGTGCCTCAGTGAGTAGGGAGCCGGCCCCATACACGAGGGTGGCGGGTTCGAACCCAGCCCCTGCCAAACTGCAACAAAAAATAACCGGGCGTTGTGGCAGGCACCTGTAATCCCAACTACTCAGGAGGTGGAGGCAAGAGAATTGCCTAAACCCAAGAACTGGAGATTGCTGTGAGCTGATATGCCACAGTACTCTACCAACGGCGACAGGATGAGATTCTGTCTCTAAGAAAATAACTAAAGTTTCTATATGCTCGTATGAGAATTTTATAAACTAATTTGTGCTCATTTTCAGCTTATTGCCTCTCAGCTCTAAATTCACCCTGTTTGGCTGCTCTGTGAAAATGGAGCTGAGTTTTTAAAATATTTTTCTTTGACTACTGGCCAAATGTTAAGCTTTGGCAGTAGAGGGCGCTAGAATGACATAGTAAGACAAAGGAGTCTTGGTGATTTCAGTGTGTTTCTGTCTCCAGCATTAGACTCCAGAAGAGAGCATAGGTTCTTTAGCACTGGACTTGTGTAGCACAGTGAACTTCTCCAGCATCTGGCTCCTAAGTGCCCATAGCAGGACATTTGTCCATCTGTAGCTTACCTAACATCTTAAAGAATACTCGTTTCCAGAAAGTTCTGGAAGGATGATTTTCAATGAGTTCTGACAGGGCAGCACCACAGCAACTTCTTCCATCCAGTGAACCATAACTATGCCCTCAACAAGATTTGGATTTCTGCCATGAGTTGGGGAGAGAGGGGGACAGAGGCAGGGATGGGCCTCTTTCTTGGGTGCTACATTTTAGTTACAGAAGAAGTCACAGCTTCTTATATCTGCTACTATATAGAATTTGTTTCACCTCTTAGTAGCCAATCTCTTCTTACTTCAACTTTCTGTTATAGCTAATAGTTCTATATATTAAACTCTCTTATTCCTAAGAAGTTTCTGTCCCCTGATTGGCCCTAATACCAATCTAGAAAGGGGGGTGTAATGAAAATTATCAGCATCCACATACTTAGGCTGCTTTTAACACTGTTGGAAAGTTCCATAGCGAGGGGCTCATTTTTGGAAAAGGGGGAACAAAATGAGAGTTCCTTTTTAATGTGCTAATATTTATTAGAAAATAATATAAAATGTTTTTTTCCTGGATGACTTACTGCAGCTTGGCTGATATAAGTGCCTTGAACAGGTCTAAGCTAATGAACATGAAACATGTAAGATGGAGGAATAATTGCCCAGGGAGTGCTACTCTGGGAAGGTCTGAATACAAGGCTAAATTGAAAGGGGCTGTAGAGACGGATCCTGGTTCCATGATAGTTCTTGGGTTTCTCTACATAGAGAGGAATCTCTGAAAGAGGAAAGTAAAGAGAAAGAAGAAATCTCAGGATCATAGAGAATGAGAAGGAATAAGAATGTGGAATTGGAATGGAGAGTTTTGAGAAGAGCAGTAACAAGTCCCTGTACATTAGCAAAATAAATTCCACAAAAGAAGAGATTGTCACTGATGTCATACTCTACTATGGTCTCAAAGGAAAAGGAATCTAATATCTCAGTGATTTGGCACTATGATGAGAGAAAAAAAGGAAAACTTTTAAGGAAGTGAAATGATGTATCATATGACTGAAGGACAGACCAGATATTCTAAAGATGTTTATTTATTCCACAAAATTTGGGGGAGAGGAGAAACATGAAAAGAAGTCTTGAAAGAATAATTCTAAGATTCAAAATAAGTAAGGAACAGTTTCTGATTTGTTTGTTTTGAGACAGTATCTCACTCAGGCGTCACCTTGAGTAAACTGTCGTGGCATCCATACTGGAATTTCTTCCTCAGCAGGTCCTTGGTCTGGGGGATTTGAAGAATGAACCCACGGACAATAGATCAGTGGTAAGATAGGATTTTTATTAGACAGAAAGGAATACAGAAGAAGTAAAAAGCTCTGGTGCTCTTAAGTGGGATCTTTATCTAAAGGTATTAGGTCTTGAGAATTACATCTGGCCAGGACTTGGTAGGTGGAAAACATCTTTTTAAAGTTAATGAGTGCATTAACGAATGAATGAATGCAGTTCTGCCTCCACTAGGGCAAGGTTATCAGGTCCTTTACAGTTTGTGTCTCTGAGAAGGGATTAGCTTGCATGCTCCCTACTCAAGGTGGAAGGACCTAAAAAACAATCTCGGGCTGCTTTGTTCATGATCTTGTTAGAACCCAGAGCATGTGTCCTGAAAAAGGCAGCCTCTTTATGCCTGGAAATAGGGGCTAGATTTCTGAGCTCACTTAGGCCGAGAGAATGGGGGACTCCCTGTCCAGCCCTGAGGGGTGGAATCCTGTGTCAGTATCACAGCTCACAGCAACCTCAAACTACTGGGCTCAAACAATCCTCTTGTTTAATCATTCTGAGTAGTTGGAACTATAGGCACCCACCACAGTGCTCAACTAGTTTTTTCTATTTTTAGTAGAAATGGGGTCTCACTCTTGCTCAGGCTGGTCTCAGACTCCTGAGCTCAGGTGATCCACCCATCCTCGGCTTCCCAGAGTACTAGGATTACAGGCATTGTTGCAGGAGACGAGGCCCAATGGAGAGAAAGAGCACCCAAACACTATGTTTATAAGAGAAAGGGCTTTATTTACTGGCTGGGAGCTTACGGCATAGAAGAATTCCAAATGGCCACACTCCCCGACTGGCTTGGTCTTTCCCTTTTTATTGACAGTCAAAAAATTCCAACCCATAGGTACCCTTCTCATTGACCAGCTTGAATCAAGTGGGAGATGCTCTTCCAGCCCCTACAGAACTACAGGATTTCACAGAACTTGGAAATTTCCAAGTTCCAGAAAGTTAAGTTTACAAATTCCCAAGAGCTGAGTCACCATGGAGAGGACCCTGCAGGTGGTCTCCTTGAGAAGACCTGTTCTCCTAGACCTCACCTTTCTCAGGTATCCTCTCTCAGCATGAGCCACCACACCAGGCCTCAGGAAGAGTATTTTTTTAAACCAAGAATCTTGAGGCATGGCTTGGTGCCTGTGGCACAGTGGTTATAGCACCAGCCACCTACACCAAGGATTGGCAGGCTCAGACCCAGCCCGAGATGGCTAAACAACAATCACAACTGCAACAAAAAATAACCAGGCCTTATGGTGGGCACCTGTAGTCCCAGCTACTTGGAAGGCTTTGATGAGAGAATCACTTAAGCCCAAGAGTTTGAGGTTGCTGTGAGGTATAACACAAAGGCACTCTACAAAGGGTGGCATAAGTGAGACTCTGTCTCAAAAAAAAAAAAAGTTTCACTAAGTAAAAGAATTTGTTATGCAAAAAGCCTGTGGCTCAGTGAGTAGGGCGCCAGCCCCATATGCCGAGGGTGGTGGGTTCAAACCCAGCCCTGGCCAAACTGCAACAAAAAAATAGCTGGGCATTGTGGCGGGAGCCTGTAGTCCCAGCTGCTCGGGAGGCTGAGGCAAGAGAATCTCGTAAGCCCAAGAGTTAGAGGTTGCTGTGAGCCGTGTGATGCCACGGCACTCTACCCGAGGGTGGTACAGTGAGACTCTGTCTCTACAAAAAAAAAAAAAAAAAAAAAAGTGTTAGTAAAATTGATGATTTGGGGAGAAAATGGACTTAGGGCCTCACATCTTAACCTGAAATTAATTCCAGAATTAAATGTGAAAAAAAAATCTATTAGAAAAATAAGTAAATATTTGATCTATCTAAATTGCAGAAACAACTTTCCAAGTTTAAAATCAAAGTTTAGTTGGGCACAGTGGCTTAAACCTATAATCCCAGCAGTTTAGAAGACCAAGATTGGAGGATCATTTGAGGCCAGGCATTTGAGACAAGCTTGGGCAACATAGCAAGACCCTGTCTCTACAAAAATAAAATAAAGTAAAATAAGTGGTAATAATTTTTTCAATGGTCAATAGCTCTAATTACATAAAAATGAAAATGATCAAAGTTAAAGGGTAAATAGAATGTAAATGAATATTAGATAGAAAATGGAGCTTAAAATAACTGCATAAAGAATTCATGGGACTGCCACATCTGGTCAAGATTGTGTAAAAGAGAGTGAATATATATATACATATATATAACCACCTGAAACAACCAAACTATAAACAAAATACATACAGCAACAGTTCCTAAGTCATCAGACATTAGATAATGAAAAGTAATAATTCTGAGAGATGGGAAAGAAATCAGATAAGCCCCAGAATTACACCAGAATGCTGCTTTAGGAGAATTTTCAGACCATGGCACAATTATTGGCTGCCTAAGCTGAGCCTGGAAGACTTTCAGTAGAGACCAAGGTAACTAGAGTTGGTAGGGCCAAGTACTAAGAGGAAAGAGAGAGAACTTAAAGATCTGTTAAGAGGCTCCTGTAAGAATTTAGGTGAGAATAAAGAAAGAAAATAAAAGAGAAATAATTTAGTCCCAAAGCCGCAGATGCTCGTGTGGATGTAAAGAGAAGAGAACACTTTTACACTTAGTGGGATTGCAATCTAATATAGCCTCTTTGGAAAGAAGTATGGAGAATCCTCAAAAAACTCAAAATAGATCTTCCATTTGATCCTGCAATACCATTTCTAGGTATCTACCAGAAGAACAAAAAATCATTTTTTACCACAAGGACATTTGCACTAGAATGTTTATAGCAGCTCAACTCACAATCACCAAGATACAGCAACAACCCAAGTGCTCATCAACCTATGAATGGATTAATAAATTGTGGTATATCTATTCCGTGGAGTACTATTCAGCCATAAAAAAGATGGAGACTTGTAAAAATTTAAAAAATAATAAAAATATGGAGACTTTACATCTTTTATATTAACTTAGATGGAGATGAAACACATTCTTCTTAGTAAAGCATTACAAGAATGGAAAAGCAAGTATCCAAAATACTCAATACTAATAGGAAGGTATTAATATACTCAATACTAATATGAAGATGAACTAATACACTCCCACAAAGGAGAAAAACTCAATTCAAGCTAATGGTTGGGAGGAGAGGAGAGGACGGGGGAGGATTGGTGTGCTCCCACTTTATGGGCACAAGGTAAGGATATATGGCATACCTCCTGGGTGCAGGACACAACTACAACAGGGACTTTACCTAACAGATGCAAACATTGTAACCTAATTATTTGTATTCTCATATTAATCTGAAATTAAAAAAAAAATGAATTTAGGTGAGGCCAGGCATAGTGGCTCCTGGCTGTAATCCTAGCACTTTGGAAGGCTGAAGCAGAAGAACTGCTTGAGCCCAGCAGTTCAAGAAAAGCCTTAGCAACACAATGAGGCCAAGACCCCATCTCTACAAAAATGAAAAAATAAGCCAGACATGGTGGATTTTGCCTATAGTCTCAGCTACTCAGGAGGCTGAGGCAGGAAGATATTGAGCCCAAGAGTTTGTGGTGGCAGTGGGAAGAACTCTACAGCTGTAAAACCCTACAGCTGTATCTTGTATTGGGTGGCCCACACCCTGTGTAGATCTAAACTGATTAGTGTAAAATAGTTCTACTACCGTTAAGGTACCATTTCACTGCTAATGCTGTACCTGTTACAGTTGCCTTCAAACTAGACATGTGTTTACTTGTGTTATATGAATTCCAGTTTCTTCACCTAACATGCCTAGTCCAGCAAATCCAACATTGCATGTCCTGTGCATAGCAGTCCTAATGGATCTTATTTTGTGTCCTATAAGTATCAGTAATGTATATTGCCATATGATGAAAAAAGAAAGATCTCTCTATAAGTAATGCAAACAACTTTCCAAATGTCATACCAACTAAACCTTGAGCAGTGAGGGAAAAAAAAGAAGTTTGAAAAAGAAAATTTGAAAGATTGACACTATCTGACTTCAGGACTTCCTGCAAGCCTTGAAATCCAGTAATCAAAGAAGTATAGTCTTATGTTAAGGTAGACAGAGCAATTGAACAGAAGAGTCAAGAAATAGATACAAACATGTTAAAAACTGATCGTTGGCAGAGATGCAATCTTGATCTATAAAATAATATGAGTGAATCTGAAAATAATTATGTTGGACACAAAGAGAGTGAATACGGTATGATTCCATTTATATTAAAGTCTTAGAAATGTAAATTATTTTATAGTGACAGAAATGAGATCAGCGGGTACTATGGAGGCTTAGAAAGGCACAAAGGGGCAGGGTTATCAAGAGGCACAAGGAAGCTTTTTGGAATGATGAACGTTTATTATCTAGATTGTGACAGTGGTTTCACAGTATATACATACAACAAAATTTATCAAACAGTGCACTTCAATGGGTGCAACGTACTATAAGACAAGTGTGCCTTTTTTTTTGATACAGAGTCTCACTCTGTCACCCAGGCTAGAGTGCTATGCCTTCATAGCTCACAGCAACCCCTATCTCCTGGGCTCAAGTGATCCTCTTGCCTCAGCCTCCCAAGTAGCTGGGACTACAGGTGTCCGCCAAGATGCCTGGCTAGGTTTTCTATTTTTAGTAGAGATGGGATCTCCCTCTTGCTCAGGTTGGTCTTGGACACCTGGGCTCAGGCAATCCATCCAGCCTGGCCTCCAAGAGTGCTAGGGTTATAGGTGTGAGCCACCACTCCCAGCCAAATTATGCCCTTACTGTAGCTAATGAAAAACTAATTTATACAAATGACTAAGGAAATACATGAAATAACAAACAGGCAAAAAAAATGGGAGTCCCTCCCATTTGCTTTTATTTGCGCATTAGTTTCCTATGACTCCTGTAACAAGTGAACACGAACTTGGCCGCTTAAAGCAACACAGATTAATTAGATTTATTGTTATATTTCCTTACAGTTACGGAGGCTAGATGTCCAAAATCACTTTCACTAGGTTAAAATCAAAGCACCAGCAGGGCTGGTTCCTTCTAGTGGCTGTGGACAGAATCCATTTCCTTGCCTTATTTGGCTTCCAGAGACCACTACATTCTTTGGCTCCTCACCTCTTTCTCACATCACTCCTCCTGCTTCCGTTGTCACAGATCCTATTCTGATTCTGCAGTCAAATCTCCCTGTGCCTCCTTCTTGCAAGAACCCTTGTGATTTTGTTTAGGGACCACCCAATTTCAAGATCCTTAATATAATCACATCTTCAAAGTCCCTTTTGCTATACAGATCCTCCTCAAACCCACCCTAAACTGAAAATAAAGTAAGCCAAAAATGTATCCAATACATAGCTTAGTCATCTAGCCTAGCTTAAAAGTGCTCCAACATTTACATTATCTCACCGTGAGGCAAAATCATAAAACACAAAGCCTAATTTAGGGGCCAGGCGTGGCGGCTCACACCTGCAATCCTAGCACTCTGGGAGGCTGGGGTGGGTGGACTGCTTGAGCTCAAGAGTCTGATGGAGAGTGAGATTCCGTCTCTAAAAATAGCTGGGTGTTGTGACAGGCACCTGTAGTCCCTGCTATTTGGGAGGCTGAGGCAAGAGAGTTTGCTGTGAGCGATGCTATGACATCACTCTATGAGGGCAACAAAGTGAGACTCTGACTCAAAAAAAAAAAAAAGAAAGAAAACAAAACAAAAGACAAAACAAAGCCTATTTTTGAATGAAGTATTGAATATTTTATGTAATTTATTGAATACTGTGCTGAAAGTGAGAAACAGAATGGTTTCATGGTATCTTAGTTCATATTGTCTAGCTCATAACAAATTACCTGCAACTGGGTGATTTCTCAAAAAAAAAAAAAAGAGATTTATTTCTTATAGTTATGGAGGCTGAGAAGGTTGAGATGGCTTTCTTGCTGGTAGGGACTGTCTGCAGAGTCCTAAAGCTGCACAGGGCCTCACGTGCTGAGAGGGTAGGTCAGGTCTCTCTCCTCTTCTTAGAAAGCTGTCGGTCCCACTCCCACGATAGCCACTAATCCATTAACCTACTAATCTATTAATCCATTAATCCACAAACAACTCCTTCACGAGAGCACATCCCTTCATGACCCAGTCATCTCTTAAAGGCTTCACCTCTCAATATTGCCACATTGAGGATTAAGTTTCAACATGAGTTTCCAAATAGACATTCAAACCATAGAATGCGGCTATTCAAAGTACACCTTCTACTGAATGTACATCACTTCCACACCATCATAAAGTGAAAAATCATAAGTTGAATCATCGTAAACCAGGGACTATCAGTATAAGGTAACAGTCACAAGTTCTGGGCACTAGGACATGAATACCTTTGGGGCCATTATTCAGTCTACCACAGTTTTGTTATTTTAATTTA
The DNA here is from genome assembly GCF_027406575.1 of Nycticebus coucang. Lineage (NCBI taxonomy): Eukaryota > Metazoa > Chordata > Mammalia > Primates > Lorisidae > Nycticebus > Nycticebus coucang. The sequence goes on from NC_069789.1 coordinate 43,135,177, forward strand.
CTCAATTTTAGGGAGATAGTATTTAGAAAGGTTCTTTGGTACATCTTTAAAAAGGAGATAGCTTTCTTCTTTATCTTAACTCTCCTCTAGCACTAAACTCCTATGTGTAATATAAAGATCCAGGAAGTGGCCTCATTATTCTGAACCACACTGAGCCCTTTGTACTGTGTTTGATCATCTCTTTAGACACATCCCTGTAAACAAGAAAGGGACAGATTACATCATCTGGTTGGTGTTAAACAAAGCAGGTGAATACTGGCAAGATTAACAGGCTTTATTTCATTTGAACAAATTACTCCTGGTCTCAGAGCCTGCATTAGTCAGATGGGTACTATCATGCATCAAAGAGACACATTCCACCTTGCATAAAAACCTTTCCATTAAAAATTCACCTCGCTCTGGAACTTAACTCTCTCTTAGGCAGTATTCATCAACAATGACAAGATTTGCCCACCATTTCTCAATGATCAAGCAAGCGAAAGAGAAAAGTGGGCTACCTTTTCCTGCCAGTCTTTCAGACTTTTTTTTTTTTTTTTTTTTTTTTTTTGAGACAGAGTCTCACTACTTTGCGCTGGGTAGAGTGCCACAGACTCACAACTCACAGCAACCATAAACTCTTGGGCATAAGTGATTCTCTTGCCTCAGCCTCCCAAGTAGCTGGGACTACAAGCACCCAACACAATGCCTGGCTATTTCTTTTCTTTTTTTGTTTTTTGTTGTAGTTGTCATTGTTGTTTGGCATTGAACTCAGGCCCAGGTTGAGTTCAGAACCCGCCAGTTCCGGTGTATGTGGCCGGCACCCCAGCAGCTGAGCTACAGGTACGAGCCGACTTTCAGACTTTCATTTCTCCTGGTAGAAGTACATCCCTAGTTGTACATGAGGAATTACCACTTCCTTTCATTGGGACAGTTAAATCCAACTTATGTGTCCTCATATCAGAGACACAACTGAAAGAGACCTCAGTGAGGCAATCACATAACATATAAAAAGAACTCAGTCTTTTATATTCATCCTTCTGAAGCTGGGTGGCCACATCACCCCAAATAGGTGATTATTTGTTCAGCGGTAAGGTCTCAGGGTCCAGCCTTTCTAGATATGCCCTTTATTTATTTATGCAACATATATGTAACAATGAGGAAAGCAAGAAAGGAGCATGTGTGAAAAGGAAGTAAACAATTTTTTTTTTTTTTATTGAGACAAAGTCTCACTCTGTTGCCCTCAGTAGAGTGCTATGTCGTCACAGCTCACAGCAACCTCCAACTCTCTTGCCTCAGCCTCCCAAATATCTGGGACTACAGGTGCTTGCCACAACGCCTGGCTATTTTATTGTTGTTTCAGTGGTCATTGTTATTTAGCTGGCCCTGGCCAGGTTTGAACCCACCAGCCTTGGTGTATGTGGCCAGTGCTCTACCCACTGAGCTATAGGCGCCACCAGGAAGTAAACATTTTATCAAATGCTATTGTGGGGCCAAGCTAGGTGAGACCTGGAACAGGTTCATTAGATATTTTTCAAAGGGAAGATTAGTAGGGAATTTTTCAAGAGTTCAGGGAAACAATGGCAAAGAAAGCTATGAAAGAAGGACTGAAAAGTGCAAACAAAAAACTTCAGTTTCCAACAATATGATAAACAATTTGTTCAAAGAAATGTCCGATGGTAGGGAACACCTAAAAATAATTGTCTTGCTTTTTTTAGGGCCTCAATAACTACATATTGAATGAATAAATGAAGGGCTCCCAGCTTCCCTAGATGCCCTGAGTAAACACACCATCTAATGCCCAGCTCTTTTCTTTTTGGCAACCCCTATGGTTTTATTAAAAACTCAGGCCTACAGTCGATCTCTGTATGAGTTGGGTAATTCTTTTAATCTCTCTGAGTCTTTATTTGTTCTTCTGTGAAAGGGGGATGACCTCATCTATCTGAGAAGTTTGTGGGTGGTAGATAGTCCCATTTGGCAGACATGATTCATCCTGGATGAAGTCCATATTGTCATGACCAGAGGCTATAGCACTAAGCCTATCAGCCTGCTGGGCATCTGTATCTCCTTGGGGACACATAGACCAAAAAATCTTGGCTATGTCAGGAGCCTGAAACCCAACTTTGTGGGGCCCCATGAAGCTCTTGGCTAGAGCAGCCTTGAGTTCTCTGATGGGCTGAATCATGGGCTGCTGCGATGGCGATGGTGAGAGGAGAGGTTTATTACAAGCAAGGCAGATGGGTGGGCTGGACCATTAGATAATACTTCACACATGCACATCAGAAGCTAAAATATTTAGTGCTCCATTTATGTATCACTTACATTTTACAGATGAAGAAATTATGGCTCCAAAAGAATAAATGAGATGGCCATGATTTCTGCTCTTATCAGTTTTTGCTTCATTTATTTTGAGTCTCTACGGTTTGGTGCATATGCATTTAGGATTGTTATATTTTTAGGATTGTTTATATTTAGGATTGTTATATTTTCCAATTGCTTTATATATTGGTAAAATAATGGTTAATTCTTTTACCATTATATAATATTTTTCTAATTTTTCTCTGAAGCCTACTTTACCTGATATTAATATTGTATCTCGGTTTTTTTTGTTTTTTAATACTTGCATGGTTTATCTTTTCCTGCTTTTTTATTTTCAAATTACCTTATGAAGTATCTGAAGTAAATGTTTTGTAGTCAGCATATTATTGAATTTTTTTTAAGCTACTCTGTCAATCTCTGTTTTTCAATTGTTTTATTTAGACTATATGTGAGGGCTCAAGGTCACCATTTTATTGTTTTCTTTGATTCTTTTTTTCTGTTCTTTTCTTCCCTTCCTATGAGTACTTTAACATTTTTGAGGATTCCATAGTATTTTTTTAATGTTTTAAATACCTCATATTACATAATTTTCTTAACATTTGCACATTCTGATCTATGGGAATTTATGCTTTACAACTGTGAATGTAAATGTAGAAATTTTACTACCATTTATCTCTTTACCTACCACACTTTTAAAATATAGTTGTCTTAAGTGTTTCCTTAAGTATTTCCACTCTATTTATTGAGTGCCACATCGATGATGTTATAATATTTGTTTCAACCATTAAGTATGATTTAAGATCATACTTATAGTATCTTAAAATCCATTATATAGTCCATTATAGTTCCTACTATTTTAGCCATTTCAACATTCTTTCCTTTCTGAAATTCCAAGTTTTATTCTGTTATCATTTCCTTCCTGTTCAGAGAACTTTTAAAGCCAGTCTTTATGCCAGGCACAGTGGCTCATGCCTGTAATCCTAACACTGTGGGAATCTGAGGCAGATGGATTGCCTGAGCTCAGGAATTAGAGACCAGCCTGAGCAAGAGTGAGACCCTGTCTTTAAAACTAACAGGGCTGTAATTGCAAATACTCAGGAGGCTGAGGCAAGACAATCACTTGAGCCCAAGAGTTTGAGGTTGCTGTGAGCTGTGATGCCATGGCTCTCTACGATGGTGACAAAGTGATAGTCTGTCTCAAAAAAAAAAAGAAGCCCGTCTTTAATGAAGGGCTTGCTAACAACTCTAAGTTTTTCTTCTCCTGAGAATATTTTTATTTCTCTTTCATTCCTAAAGAAAATTTTTTATAAGATATAGAACTTTCAGCTGACCTTTTCTTTCATTTATTGAAAAATATGCTGCTACATTTTGGCCTTGATAGTTTCAGATGAAACACTTGTTGTTTTAATTGATATTTTTCTATAAGTAATGAATCATTTCTCTCTGGCTCCTTTTAAGACTTTTCATTTATCTTTAGTTTTCAGAATTTAATTATGAAGTCTTTTAGAGTTGATTTCTATGGGTTTAACCCACAGAAATTAAGATTTTCTCAACTTCTTGAATCTGTAGATTTATGTCTTTTACATTTGGAATGCTTTCAGCCATTATTTCCTTGAAAACTTTTTTAGGCCTATTCCCACTTTCTCTTTTCTTTCTGAGACTTTGATGACATGAATCTTAGCTCTTTTATTATTTTTTCCTGAAGTCCTCAGTTGGCTTTTTCTCTATTAGTCAGATTCAGTAAATTCTACTAGCATGTTATTAAGATCACTGATTCATCTTCTTTCATTTCTACTGTACTATTGAACACATTCAGCCAGTTTGGTTTTTTTTTTAATTTTGGTTACTGTATTTTTCAGTTTTTTAATTTCCATTTTTTGAAAATTTGAATTTCTTTGCTGAGATTTTCTATTCCTTCAATTGTTTCAAATAATTTACGAATATTTGTTGAAGCATTTTTATGATGTTTGTTTTAAACTCTTTGTCAGACAATTCTACCTCTTACTCATCCAAGTATTGGAGTCTATTGACTGCCTTTTCTCATTGAAGTTGTGATTATCTTCATTTTTGTCTTCTTTTTTTTTTTTTGAGACAGAGTCTCAAGCTGTCGCCCTGGGTAGAGTGCCATGGTGTCACAGCTCACAGCAACCTAAAACTCTCTCGGGCTTAAGCAATTCTCTTGCCTCAGCCTCCCAAGTAGCTGGGACTACAGGCACCCACCACAACACACAGCTTTTTTTTTTTGGTTATAGTTGTCATTGTTGTTTGGCGGGCCCAGGCTGGATTTGAACCTGCCAGCTCCAGTGTATATGGCTGGTGCCCTAGTGGCTTGAGCTATAGGCACCGAGCTGTAATTCATTATTCAGTTGCCTATTGTGACCATACTGAAGTTACAGAGAAATAAAAGATGTAATCTTCTAGATTTTATTTCTTTTAATCATAGAATTTTAACGTCTGAGAAGGCCTTAGATATATTATACTCATTCAAGTGAGTTGAAAGAGACATGCCCAGGTCCACATGGGAAGAAATGGCCAGCATGTACACACCCAACTCACAGCACTATGGTCTTTTCCTCTGTACCACATAGCCTCTCCATGGCTAACAAAGTTGGCTACTTTAGGCTGCCTTGTAGCCTCTAGTGAAATATTTCTTTTCTTGGGCTCCAGTACCATAAGGAGTAGTTGTGGTACTGGCAGAGAGAACTATCAAAATGAAAAATGGGGTTCCTCCTGTATTTCATCAAGCCTAATTATAGGCATTATCACAACAAATGGAAAATGATCATGATGGCAACAAAGGAAGATGTGCCATCTTTGAATGTGCCTTCCTTTGAAAGGAAACCATAGCACATTGCTTTTCTAATTTTCTTTTAAGCTTTGTTCATTTTGTTATTTAAAATAGAGCCATTCACATGAAAGTAGAAAACAACATTTAATTTCCTTCAAAAGGAAAGTGGACAACATCTGACTTTTCACCCAACTCACTACACAAGGGCCTTGGCATTATACAAGATAAAAAAGAAATGGAAGGAAAATGTTGGGGTTTGCAATGGAATTTAGTAGCTACTTTCACTCCAAAAAATAAGGTGTCTTGGAGAGTAGGGAGGAATTCTGGGAATATCGCCGACTAGTAGCAAACTTTGGCAGAGGCTTCTGACCAGAGGGAGAAAAACTGGACAGAATAGGACTCTATGAAGCCAAAGGTGGGAAGCTGAGCCAAAAAAGAAGTTTGGCAAGCTGTAACTCCAAGGAAGAGCATTCAAGAAAACAAATTACAGGTACAAAACCTATCTACTAGAGGATAGGAGACCTCCCCCCCAAGTGAGAAGCCCTGAGGCAGGTTCTCTGCTAGTGAGCAGGGAACAAAAGACCTCTCATTTTTCCTCACTGGAGAGAGCTGTAAAACACCAGGTCACTTTCTCCAGGGAGGTCCCACTTATGAACCTAGATACCACTCTGCCAGGCATAAAATTGAAAAAATATTTTCCCCCACAATTCCAAGCTCCCAGTCCATCCTTCCTCCCTGCATGGCAATCTGAAGTTCTATCCCCTGCAGAACACGGAGTGTTTGGTGTTTTCCTGAGAGATCTGGGCATAGTGTGGACCTCTGAATATCAGAGAAGAATCTGTGACTACTGGGGAAGAAAGAGGGCATTAGAAGAAAGGGACAATCAGTGGGAGGAAGAGTGGACCCCTGATTATGACTTTGCCCAAGCAGTGGTGGTGTTGACCCTCAGTTGGGGCTGTGTCTGGTGGGGGGGTGGGCGTGCAGAACCCCCAGCTCTGATGGCACGCACAAGCAGGAGAGTGGTTGCCTCATGTGGACTGAGTTTGGCAGGCAGGGCTGGTCCCCGGCCCCAGCTGGGTGGGCAAGTAGGGGCTTGCAAGGTGTGGACTAAGATCTGAGGGCAAGGGCATGTTCCCTTGACTCTAACAGAACCCTCCAGGAGAGGCATGCTGGTTGTGGACCAAGACCTGAGGGTGTGGTCCCCTGACTCTAACAGAGCTGACAGGCCTCCAGGTGTGGACTGAGACCTGTGGGCAGGTTCAAGGACCCCTGGCTCTATTTTTGCTGTTGGATCCCTCTCTGTTAAGCAGGGTTTGTACTGCCTGAGACAATTTGATTAGAACTCATGTCTGGGGCTGTGCCCCCAGGGCCACTCTGAGGTTGACCTCCAAAGTTCTATAGTGGAAAAGAACTGAAGGGTGAGTAGTGGGGAGCTGCAGCTCTCTGTATCTCTCCATGGCCAACATTAAACCTAATACTGTGGGTTCTTAGGATAGGGTAGAGGTTGGCTGATATCAAAACAGAGGTAGCTTGTGCTATCTCAACTAGTAGGTTCTCAGAGTCTCCAGCCGAAACTTTGAAAGGTGCCTTTGTAAGGTTTTAGGGGATAAGCCACAATTACAAAGTGTAGTGCTTTGTAAGGGGCTAATTAGCCCTAATACCTGGAAACTCCAATTCAATTTCACCCTACCAGTTCTAATAACCAAATGGTGGAAAATGAACACAGTGCAGAACCAAGGGAAGAACTCAGGTGGCACAAATAACCACAGAAAATCAACCCTCCACCCCAAGGAATGACAAAGGAGATACAAATGAAGATGCCATGCATAGATAAATGGCTAAGATGTCAGAAATCGAATTCAGAATATGTATGGCAAACAAGATGAATAGAATGGAAGAAAAGTTAGAAATTAAAATCCAAAGAGTAGTTCTAGGGTAGTGCCTGTGGCTAAAGGAGAAGGGTCCTGGCCCCATATACCCAAGGTGGCGGGTTCAAACCCAGCCCCGGCCAAAAACTACAAAAAAAAAAAAAAAAAGTAGTCTAAAGTTGTCTCATGAAATGAATTCAAAGAAAAGTCACTTGGGCAGTGCCTATGGCTCAGTACATAGGGCGCCGGCCCCAGATACCAAAGGTGGCAGGTTCAAACCCGGCCCTGGCCAGCTAAAACAGCAGTGGCAATTGCAACAAAAAATAGCCAGGTGTTGTAACAGCCACCTGTAGTTCCAGCTACTTGGGAGGCTGAGGCAAGAGAATGGCTTAAGTCCAAGAGTTGGAGGTTGCTGTGAGCTGTGATGCCACGGCACTCTATCAAGAGCAACAAAGTAAGACTCAGTCTAAAAAAAAAAAAGAAAGAAAGAAAAGTTACCAAAGATATGGACATAATGAAAAAAGAGATAGCAGAGCTCAAGACAGTGAAAAAGTTATTTGAGGAGCTATGAAATAGTAGAATCCCTCAGTAATAGAGAGTTGACCAGGCAGAAGAAAGGATCTCTGAAATTGAAGGTAAAGCTTTGGAACATACCCAAATGCTCAAAGAGGCAGACAAATGGAGAGCAAAAACTGAACATTCCCTGAGAGAGTTGTGAGATCACTCCAAAACAAACATTTGTCTTATAGGAATTCCTGAAGGAGAAGAGAATGGTCCTAAAGGTACAGGTGCTCTACTCCAAGAGATTATGGAGGAGAATTTCCCAAGCATGGCAAGAGATCCAGAGATCCAGATAGTAGACAATTTCAAAACCTTAGCAAAACTCAATACTAATAAAGAATCTCCTAGACACATTGTGATTAACTTTGCCAAAGTAAAGATGAAGTAGAAAATTCTGCAAGCAGTCAGACATAAGAAAAGCATCACCTATAAAGGGAGAGGTATCAGAATGACTGCAGATCTCTCAGCCAAAATATTTCAAGCCAGAAGAGCTTGAATCTTCAACCTTCAATCTCCTAAAACAGCAGTTCTCAACCTGTGGGTTGCCACCCCTTTGTAACAATGAAAATATATCCTGCACATTGGATATTTACATTATGATTCATAACAGTAGCAAAATTACAGTTATCAAGTAGCAACAAAAATAATTTTGTGGTTGGGAGTCACCACAACATGAGTAACTGTATTAAGGGGTTGTGGCATTAGGAAGCATTGGGAAGGTTGAGAACCACTGTCCTAAAACAAAACAACTTTCAGCCTAGGATCCTGTATACAGCTGAACTGTTTTTATTTGTGATGGAGAAATCAGTTACTTTAATGACGTACACACACTGAAGAAATTTGCCATAACTAAAACAGCTCTCCAGGATATTCTCAGACCCATCCTCCACAATAAGCAGCACAATAGTCTACTATCAACATAAACTCATCCAGAAATTTTTGGAAAAAAAAAAAAAACTCAGTTCCACAGTGGTGAAAAGATTAAAAATATCCACTGGATATTTGAAAAACATGACACTCCAAACACTATTATGCTTATCAATTCTAGCAATTAATGTGAATGGTTTAAATTGTCCTGTAAAGAGGCACAGGCTGGCTGACTGCTGGATACATAAACTCAGAACAGTTATCTGCTGTATACAAGAATATCATCTTACCTAAAAAGATAAAAATAGACTCAGGGTGAAGAGATGGACTTCTATAATAGAGGCAAATGGAAACCAGAAAAAGCAGGGGTTACAATTTTAGTTGCAGATACTATTAGCTTTAAACCAACAAAGATAAAGAAAGATAAGAATGGTCACTACATATTTGTCAAGGGAAACACCCAACATGAAGATATTTTGATAATTAACAATTATGAACCCTACCAGAATACTCCTCAATATATAAATCAAACCCTAATGGATATGAACAACTTGATATCTTCCTGCATTATAACAGTTGGATATTTTAACACCCCTTTGACAGTTTTGGATAGATCCTCCAAGAAGAAACTAAACAAAGAAATATTAGATTTAAATTTGACCCTGAAACAAATGGACTTAACAGACCTCTACAGAACCTTTCATCCTAATAAAACAGAATATACATTCTTCTCATCAGCCCGTGAATCATCCTCCAAAATTGGTCATATCTTAGGACAGAAGTCTAACCTAAGCAAATTTAAAAGAGTAGAAATTATTCCTTGTATCTTCTTGAACCACTATGGAGTAAAAGTTGAACTCATCAGTAGCACGAATCTTCATACTTGAGTGAAGTCATGGAAACAATTTTAGGCTAAATTATAGCTGGGTCAAAGACAAGATTAAGAAGGAAATCACCAAATTTTTGGGAAAAAATGATAATGAAGACACAAATTATCAAAACCTGTGGGATACTGAAAAGAGGGAAATTTATAGTATTGGAAGCCTTCATGAAGAAAACAGAAAGATATCAGCCCTAGCCAGCTAAACAACAATGGCAACAGCAACAACAGCAACAAAAAGAATAGCTGGGTGTTGTGGCAGGTGCCTGTAGTCCCAGCAACTTGGGAGACTGAGGCAAGAGAATTGCTTAAACCCAAGAGTTGGAAGTTGCTGTGAGCTGTGATGCCACAGCTACATCACATCATTATAGTCAGACTCTGTCTCAAACCAACAAACAAAAAAAAAAAGCCAACTTAATGGATCATCTCAAGCAACTGGATAAGGAAGAACATTCCAATCTCAAACTCAGCAGAATAAAAGAAATAACCAAAATTAGGGCAGAATTAAATGAATTTGAAAACAAAAGAATCATTCAGGAGATCAATGAAACAAAAAGTTAGTTTTTTGAAAAGATTAATAAAATTGATAAACCTTTGGCCAACCTAACCAGAAACAGAAAAGTAAAATATCTAATATCATCTATCAGAAACAATAAAAGATAAATAACAACAGACACCTCAGAAATTTAAAAAAATTCTCAATGATTACTACAAAAAACTCTGTTCCCAGAAATTTGAAAATCTGAAGGAAATGGACCAATACTTGGAAACACACCACTTCCCTAGACTCAACCAGAAATAATTAGAAATCTTGAATAGACCTATATCAATCACTGAAATAATGTCGACAATACAAAATCTCCCAAAAAAGAAAAGTCTGGGACCAGATGACTTCAAATTAAAATTCTATGAAACCTTTCAAAGGAACTAGTACCTGTATTATACAACATTTTCCAAAGCATAGAAAAATAAGGACTACTCCTCAACATATTCTATGAACAAATATCATCCTGATCCCCAAACGAGGAAAGGAACCAACAAAGAAAGAAAATTATAGACCAATATGATTAATGAATATCGATGCAAAAAAATTCAATAAGATCTTAGCAAAGAATTCCACAACACATCCAAAAATTATACACCATAATCAAGTTGGTTTTATTTCAGCATTACAGGGTTGGTTCAAAATATGCAAATCTATAAATATAAAAATACATTGCATCGATAAAATAAAAAACAAAGACCATATGGTTCTGTCAATTGATGCAGAAAAAGCTTTTGATATCCAACATCCTTTCATGATCAGAACACTTAAGAAAATAGGCATAGAAGGGACATTTCTTAAACTGAGGCCATCTACGGCAAACCCACAGCCAATATCATATTGAATGGAGTAAAATTGAGAACATTTCCACTCAGATCAGAAACTAGGCAGGATGCTCATTGTCTCCACTGCTATTCATCATAGTAAGAAAAGTCTTAGCCATTGCAATTAGGCAAGAGAAGGTGATCAAGGGTATCCAATTAGGGTCAGAGGAGGAAAAACTCTCACTCTTCACTGATGATATGATCATATACCTGGAAAATCCCAGGAACTCAACTACAAAACTCTTAGAATTGATCATAGAATACAGCAGTGTGTCAGGATACAAAATCAATACTCACAAATCAGTAAGTATTATATATGCCAACAATAGTGAAGCTGAAAATACAGTCAAGGACTCTATTCCTTTTACAGTAGTACCTAAAAAGATAAAATATCTGGGAATTTACCTAACAAAGGGCAGGAAAGATCTCTATAAAGAGAATTATGAAACTCTGAGAAAAGAAATAGCTGAAGATGTTAACAAATGGAAAAACATACCATGCTTATAGCTGGGAAGAATCAACATTATTAAAATGTCCATACCACCCAAAGCAATCTACAGATTTAATGCAATCCCTATTAAAGCACCATTGCCATACTTTAAAGAGCTTGAAAAAACAGTGCTTCATTTTATATGGAATTGGAAAAAACCTCAAATAGAAAATTAATTCCTCAAATGGAGCAAGATGGCAGCCGAGTAACAGCTTCCTTGCATCTGGGCACCGTGAGTCTGGGGAGATAGGACTCCAGGCATCTCTGGCTGGTGGGAACTGCCTATCATCACTCCTATGAAGATACAGGGAGTCAATCCCTTATATCAATGGGCAAGAGACATGAATAGAACTTTCTCTAAAGACGACAGATGAATGGCTAACAAACACATGAAAAAATGTTCATCATCTCTATATATTAGAGAAATGCAAATCAAAACATCCCTGAGATACCATCTAACCCCAGAGAGAATGGCCCACATCACAAAATCTCAAAACTGCAGATGCTGGCGTGGATGTGGAGAGAAGATAACACTTTTACACTGCTGGTGGGACTGCAAACTAGTACAACCTTTCTGGAAGGAAGTATGGAGAAACCTCAAAGCACTCAACCTAGACCTCCCATTCGATCCTGCAATCCCATTACTGGGCATCTACCCAGAAGGAAAAAAATCCTTTTATCATAAGGACACTTGTACTAGACTGTTTATTGCAGCTCAATTTACAATCGCCAAAATGTGGAAACAGCCTAAATGCCCACCAACCCAGGAATGGATTAACAAGCTGTGGTATATGTATACCATGGAATACTATTCAGCCATTAAAAAAAAATGGAGACTTTACATCCTTTGTATTAACCTGGATGGAAGTGGAAGACATTATTCTTAGTAAAGCATCACAAGAATGGAGAAGCATGAATCCTATGTACTCAATCTTGATATGAGGACAATTAATGAGAATTAAGGTTATGGGGGGGTGCAGAAAGAGGGATGGAGGGAGGGGGGTGGGGCCTTAGTGTGTGTCACACTTTATGGGGGCAAGACATGATTGCAAGAGGGACTTTGCCTAGCAATTGCAATCAGTGTAACTGGCTTGTTGTACCCTCAATGAATCCCCAACAATAAAAAAAAGAAAGAAAAAAAAAAAAAAAGAAGATACAGGGAGTCAGCGAGAGACTTCAGGACCCCAAGAGGAGGACTAAAACAGTGGAAAACCGGCAAGTGGTCGCGTGGGTTCAATCCGTTTAAACCCGCCCACAACTGTAAGTTCAGTAGCAGCGAGACTGCAAACCAGAAAGCCCTTACCTGTGAACTGTTTTGATGTCCTTGGACTTGGCACTGAGTTGAACTGCCTTGGGGAAGGCCTGAGCGGGAGTGCGGAGAACTTTGGCCGTTGTCTAGGGCCCCAGTCTGAGCCGCTGAGCCAGACGGAGCTAATAGTGTTTGGTGGTGGGTCACACGGATCCATTGTCAGTGATCTGCCCCGGCAAGCTCCGCCCTCAGGGTCGCAGAGCTAGAAACGGATGGGAGCTGGTAACCCAGCAACCAAGTAGCCTAAGGGTGGGGTTTGAGCCGCCTGGCAGCCCTAACCCTCAGGGGCAGAGTGAGACCAGTTTTGGCACACTGAGTAAGTGGATAGCCACTTCAGCAGCGATTTCAGCGAGAAAGCTGGGAAAGCTTCTGCTCAGCAAGTTTACAAGTTCAAAGTGCCTTTTAAGTAGGCTGAAGAGAGATTTAGGGTGTCTACATGCTGGGGTTTGAGAAATCAGCAGCCTCCAGTCGTATCAGAACTGTGACTAACATCTCATACCCCAGAAGACCACGTGTTGCCCAGACAATATTCAATAACATATACAAACTGCTTTGTTTTTGGTTGTGTATTTTTTTCTTCTTTTTTTTTTTTGGTTTGGTTGTGTTTTTTTTGTTCGTTTATTTTGACGTTGCTGATGTTCTTTTGTTTTTTTAATTTCAATCTTTTCCACACAGATCCCTTTTTCTTTCTCAATTTTCCTAGTTTAATTATAATTTCCCATTGCTCCCTTTTTTAATAACTTCAACTTCATTTTTGCTAGTGTTTCTACCGATATAATTTGGTTTTTCACCCAATTTTATCCCCGGAAAGTTTTCTGTTTGCTTCTTTTGGTTTGAATTATAGCATTTTTGTCTTTCCTCTCTACTTGGTGGAGGTGGGGTACTGTGTCTGATCAGGTTAGCAAAGAGCTGCTGACCTCAAGGGAACCACGCAACTGGGCACCCCCAGAAGGTGGGGTTTTTTAAGGTTGTGTCAAAGTACCCTACTGTACACCTATATTGCCCTGTCTCCCTCTTTCTGTGCCTCTCTTCTTTTTGTCAATATTCCTTATACCCACCCCCTCTCCTTTCTCTATCTTTCTTTTCTTCTTATCACTCGGTCCTCCTTTCTTTCATCCCCTTTTTTTGCTCTTCAACCTTCTCACCCTTCTGGTCCTGTAACCATTAGTCCACAGGCACAAGAACTTAAAGAGCAAGAGGAAGTGAAAGGAAAATTAGGGCAAGGAAACAGATAAAAGAAATCACTCATGAGGAAGAATCAGCAGAAAACTCCAGGCAACATGAAGAACCAGTCTAGAACAACCCCACCAAGGGACCATGAGGTAGCTACTGCAGATGATTCCACCAGTATAGAAATGTTAGGAATGACAGAAAGGGAATTTAGAATACACATGTTGAAAACAATGAAAGAAATGATGGAAACAATGAAGGAAATTGCTAATAAAGTGGAAAATAACCAAAAGGAAATCCAAAAACAGAATCAAATAAGAGATGAACGATATGAAGAATATAAAAAGGATATAGCAGACCTGAAGGAACTGAAACAGTCAATTAGGGAACTTAAAGATACAATGGAAAGTATCAGCAACAGGTTAGACCATGCAGAAGAAAGAATTTCAGAGGTAGAAGACAAAGTTCTTGAGATAACTCAGACAGTAAAAGAGGCAGAAAAGAAGACAGAGAAAGCAGAACGTTCAGTGTCAGAATTATGGGACTTTATGAAGCATTCCAACATACGAGTTATAGGAATTCCAGAAGGGGAAGAAGAATGCCCCAGATGAATGGATGCCATACTAGAGAATATTATAAAAGAAAATTTCCCAAATATCACCAAAGAGTCTCACACACTGCTTTCAGAGGGATATCGGACCCCAGGTCGCCTCAACTCTAACCGAGCTTCTCCAAGACACATTGTGATGAACCTGTCCAAAGTCGAGACAAAAGAAAAGATTCTGCAAGCTGCCAGGAGTAAGCGCCAGTTGACCTACAGGGGCAAATCCATCAGAGTGACCGCAGACTTCTCTAATGAAACTTTCCAAGCAAGAAGACAATGGTCATCTACCTTTAATCTACTTAAACAGAACAATTTTCAGCCCAGAATTCTGTACCCTGCTAAGCTAAGCTTCAAAATTGACGGAGAAATCAAATCATTTACGGATATACAAACATTGAGGAAATTCGCCACAACAAGACCAGCTCTACAGGAAATACTTCAACCTGTTCTGCACACTGACCACCACAATGGATCAGCAGCAAAGTAAGAACTCAGAAATCAAAGGACAAAACCTAACCTCCACACTGATGCAAAAGATAAAACTAAGCAATGGACTCTCACCAAATAAGACGAATAGAATACTACCACACTTATCAATTATCTCAATAAATGTTAATGGCTTGAATTCCCCACTGAAGAGACATAGATTGGCTGACTGGATTAAAAAACACAAGCCATCCATTTGCTGTCTGCAAGAAACACACCTGGCCTCAAAAGACAAATTAAAGCTCCGAGTCAAGGGTTGGAAGACAATTTTTCAGGCAAACGGATTTCAGAAGAAAAGAGGAGTTGCAATCTTATTTTCAGATACATGTGGATTTAAAGCAACTAAAGTCAAAAAAGACAAAGATGGTCACTTTATATTGGTCAAGGGAAAACTACAACAAGAAGACATTTCCATTCTAAATATCTATGCACCCAATTTAAATGCTCCCAGATTCCTGAAGCACACCTTACTCAGTCTGAGCAATATGATATCTGATAATACCATCATAACAGGGGACTTTAACACACCTCTTACAGAGCTAGACAGATCCTCTAAACAGAAATTAAACAAAGATGTAAGAGATTTAAATGAGACCCTAGAACAACTATGCTTGATAGATGCATATAGAACACTCCACCCCAAAGATAAAGAATATACATTCTTCTCATCACCCCATGGAACATTCTCCAAAATTGATCATATCCTGGGACACAAAACAAATATCAACAGAATCAAAAGAATTGAAATTTTACCTTGTATCTTTTCAGACCATAAGGCACTAAAGGTGGAACTCAACTCTAACAAAAATGCTCAAGCCCACCCAAAGGCATGGAAATTAAACAATCTTCTGTTGAATAACAGATGGATGCAGGAAGAAATAAAACAGGAAATCATTAACTTCCTTGAGCATAACAACAATGAAGACACAAGCTACCAAAACCTGCGGGATACTGCAAAAGCAGTTTTGAGAGGAGAATTCATCGCTTTAGATGCCTACATTCGAAAAGCAGAAAGAGAGCACATCAACAATCTCACAAGAGATCTTATGGAATTGGAAAAAGAAGAACAATCTAAGCCTAAACTCAGTAGAAGAAAAGAAATCTCCAAAATCAAATCAGAGATCAATGAAATTGAAAACAAAAGAAACATTCAGAAAATTAATGAAACAAGGAGTTGGTTTTTTGAAAAAATAAATAAAATAGATAAACCATTAGCCAGACTAACTAGAAATAGAAAAGTAAAATCTCTAATAACCTCAATCAGAAAAGATAAAGGGGAAATAACAACTGATCCCACAGAGATACAAGAGATCATCTCTGAATACTACCAGAAACTCTATGCCCAGAAATTTGACAATGTGAAGGAAATGGATCAATATTTGGAATCACACCCTCTCCCTAGACTCAGCCAGGATGAAATAGACCTCCTGAACAGACCAATTTCAAGCACTGAGATCAAAGAAACAATAAAAAAGCTTCCAACTAAAAAATGCCCTGGTCCAGATGGCTTCACTCCAGAATTCTATCAAACCTTCAAGGAAGAGCTTATTCCTGTACTGCAGAAATTATTCCAAAAAACTGAGGAAGAAGGAATCTTCCCCAACACATTCTATGAGGCAAACATCACTCTGATACCAAAACCAGGAAAAGACCCAAACAAAAAGGAGAATTTCAGACCAATCTCACTCATGAACATAGACACAAAAATTCTCAACAAAGTCCTAGCCAATAGATTACAGCTTATCATCAAAAAAGTCATTCATCATGATCAAGTAGGCTTCATCCCAGGGATGCAAGGCTGGTTTAACATACGCAAGTCTATAAACGTTATCCACCATATTAACAGAGGCAAAAATAAAGATCACATGATCCTCTCAATAGATGCAGAAAAAGCATTTGATAAAATCCAGCATCCTTGTCTAATTAGAACACTGAAGAGTATAGGCATAGGTGGCACATTTCTAAAACTGATTGAAGCTATCTATGACAAACCCACAGCCAATATTTTACTGAATGGAGTAAAACTGAAAGCTTTTCCTCTTAGAACTGGAACCAGACAAGGTTGTCCTCTGTCACCTTTACTATTCAACATAGTGTTGGAAGTTCTAGCCAATACAATTAGGCAAGACAAGGAAATAAAGGGAATCCAAATGGGAGCAGAGGAGGTCAAACTCTCCCTCTTTGCTGACGACATGATCTTATACTTAGAGAACCCCAAAGACTCAACCACAAGACTCCTAGAAGTCATCAAAAAATACAGTAATGTTTCAGGATATAAAATCAATGTCCACAAGTCTAAGTAGCCTTTGTGTACACCAATAACAGTCAAGATGAGAAGCTAATTAAGGACACAACTCCCTTCACCATAGCTTCAAAGAAAATGAAATACCTAGGAATATACCTAACGAAGGAGGTGAAGGACCTCTATAAAGAAAACTATGAAATCCTCAGAAAGGAAATAACAGAGGATATTAACAAATGGAAGAACATACCATGCTCATGGATGGGAAGAATCAACATTGTTAAAATGTCTATACTTCCCAAAGCTATCTACCTATTCAATGCCATTCCTATCAAAGTACCTACATCGTACTTTCAAGATTTGGAAAAAATGATTCTGCGTTTTGTATGGAACCGGAAAAAACCCCGTATAGCTAAGGCAGTTCTTAGTAACAAAAATAAAGCTGGGGGCATCAGCATACCATCTTTTAGTCTGTACTACAAAGCCATAGTGGTCAGGACAGCATGGTACTGGCACAAAAACAGAGACATAGACACTTGGAATCGAATTGAACACCAAGAAATGAAACTAACATCTTACAACCACCTAATCTTTGATAAACCAAACAAGAACTTACCTTGGGGGAAAGACTCCCTATTCAATAAATGGTGTTGGGAGAACTGGATGTCTACATGTAAAAGACTGAAACTGGACCCACACCTTTCCCCACTCACAAAAATTGATTCAAGATGGATAAAGGACTTAAATTTAAGGCATGAAACAATAAAAATCCTCCAAGAAAGCATAGGAAAAACACTGGAAGATATTGGCCTGGGGGAAGACTTCATGAAGAAGACTGCCATGGCAATTGCAACAACAACAAAAATAAACAAATAGGACTTAATTAAATTGAAAAGCTTCTGTACAGCTAAGGACACAATAACCAAAGCAAAGAGACAACCTACACAATGGGAAAGGATATTTGCATATTTTCAATCAGACAAAAGCTTGATAACCAGGATCTATAGAGAACTCAAATTAATCCACATGAAAAAAGCCAACAATCCCTTATATCAATGGGCAAGAGACATGAATAGAACTTTCTCTAAAGATGACAGACGAATGGCTAACAAACATATGAAAAAATGTTCATCATCTCTATATATTAGAGAAATGCAAATCAAAACAACCCTGAGATATCATCTAACCCCAGTGAGAATGGCCCACATCACAAAATCTCAAAACTGCAGATGCTGGCGTGGATGTGGAGAGAAGGGAACACTTTTACACTGCTGGTGGGACTGCAAACTAGTACAACCTTTCTGGAAGGAAGTATGGAGAAACCTCAAAGCACTCAACCTAGACCTCCCATTCGATCCTGCAATCCCATTACTGGGCATCTACCCAGAAGGAAAAAAATCCTTTTATGATAAGGACACTTGTACTAGACTGTTTATGGCAGCTCAATTTACCATTGCCAAAATGTGGAAACAGCCTAAATGCCCACCAACCCAGGAATGGATTAACAAGCTGTGGTATATGTATACCATGGAATACTATTCAGCCATTAAAAAAAATGGAGATTTTACATCCTTCGTATTAACCTGGATGGAAGTGGAAGACATTATTCTTAGTAAAGCATCACAAAAATGGAGAAGCATGAATCCTATGTAGTCAATCTTGATATGAGGACAATTAATGACAATTAAGTTTATGGGGGGGGAAGCAGAAAGAGGGATGGAGGGAGGAGGGTGGGGCCTTAGTGGGTGTCACACTTTATGGGGGCAAGACATGATTGCAAGAGGGACTTTACCTAACAATTGCAATCAGTGTAACTGGCTTATTGTACCCTCAATTAACCCCCAACAATAAAAAAAAAAAAAAAGGAAAATAAATTCCTCAGAAATAAAAAGAAACAAATAAAAACAAATAAAACAAGTGTATCATGTTACTACTTCAGGCCATAGTAAAAATCTATAGTGATTAAAACAGCATGATACTGGCACAAAAACAAAGAGGTAGATTTATGGAACAGAATAGAGAACCAAGAGATGAAACCAGCTACTTACTGCCATTTGATCTTTGACAAGCCTATCAAAAATATTCAGTGGGGGAAAAACGCCCTATTTAACAAATAGTGGTGGGTGAACAGGTCAGTTCACCCACCACTATTAGGGACCACCTGAAGACTGAAACTGGACCCCCCACCTTTCACCATTAACAAAAATTGATTCTCACTGGATAAAATATTTAAACTTAGACATGAAACTATAAAAATACTAGAAGAAAGTGCAGGGAAAACTTGAAGAAATTGGCCTGGCATATTTTATGAGGAGGACCCGCCTCCCCCCCACCCTCTCCCCATCATATAGAGATGATGAACATTTTTTCATGTGTTTGTTAGCCATTCGTCTGTCATCTTTAGAGAAAGTTCTATTCATGTCTCTTGCCCATTGATCTATGGGATTGTTGGCTTTTTTCATGTGGATTAATTTGAGTTCTCTATAGATCCTAGATATCAAGCTTTTGTCTGATTGAAAATATGCAAATACCCTTTCCCACTGTGTAGGTTGTCTCTTTGCTTTGGTTATTGTCTCCTTAGCTGTACAGAAGCTTTTCAGTTGAATGAAGTCCCATTTGTTTATTTTTGTTGTTGTTGCAATTGCCATGGCAGTCTTCTTCATGAAGTCTTTCCCCAGGCCAATACCTTCCAATGTTTTTCCTGTACTTTCTTGGAGGATTTTTATTGTTTCATGCCTTAAATTTAAGTCCTTTATCCATCTTGAATCAATTTTTGTGAGTGGGGAAAGGTGTGGGTCCAGTTTCAGTCTTTTACATGTGGATATCCAGTTCTTCCTACACCATTTATTGAATAGGGAGTCTTTCCCCCAAGGTATGTTCTTGTTTGGTTTATTGAAGATTAGGTGGTTGTAAGATGTTAGTTTCATTTCTTGGTTTTCAATTTGATTCCAAGTGTCTATGTCTCTGTTTTTGTGCCAGTACCATGCTGTCTTGACCACTATGGCTTTGTAGTAGAGACTAAAATCTGGTATGCTGATGCCCCCAGTTTTATTTTTATTACTAAAAACTGCCTTGGCTATATAGGATATTTTCTGGTTCCATACAAAACGCAGAATCATTTATTCATATATTAGAGAAATGCAAATCAAAACAACCCTGAGATATCATCTAACCCCAGTGAGAATGGCCCACATCACAAAATCTCAAAACTGCAGATGCTGGCATGGATGTGGAGAGAAGGGAACACTTTTACACTGCTGGTGGGACTGCAAACTAGTACAACCTTTCTGGAAGGAGGTATGGAGAAACCTCAAAGCACTCAAGCTAGACCTCCCATTTGATCCTGCAATCCCATTACTGGGCATCTACCCAGAAGGAAAAAAATCCTTTTATCATAAGGACACTTGTACGAGACTGTTTATTGCAGCTTAATTTACAATCACCAAAAGGTGGAAACAGCCTAAATGCCCACCAAGCCAGGAATGGATTAATAAGCTGTGGTATATGTATACCATGGAATACTATTCAGCTATTTAAAAAAATGGAGACTTTACATCCTTCATATTAACCTGGATGGAAGTGGAAGACATTATTCTTAGTAAAGCATCACAAGAATAGAGAAGCATGAATCCTATGTACTCAATTTTGATATGAGGACTATTAATGACAATTAAGGTCATGGGGGTGGGGGGGAATGAGGGAGAGGGGTGGGGCCTTGGTGTGTGCCACACATTCTGGGGGCAAGACATGATTGCAAGAGGGACTTTACCTACCAAATGCAATCAGTGTAACCTGGCTTATTGTACCTTCAATGAATCCCCAACAATAAAAAATAATAATAATAAGTTGTAGGAGTACACTCTGACAATAAAAGAATAGTATAGTAAATACAAAAAAAAAAAAAAAGAAAAAAAGAATGGGGAAAAAAGAATCCAGTGTACTCAGTACTACTATGAAATCAATATATAATAACCTACACACTCATATGAAGAGCAAAACATAACTATAGTCCATAAAGTACAAGGGAAGAGCAGAGTGAGGGGAGGAGAGGGAAGAGGTAGGTGGAGGGAGGGTATTTGGGGGAACTCAGCTAATGTGCATGATGCAATCGTACATTTCAAAACTATTAAGAAAGAAGTTTGATTGCGATGGATGTGTTAATCAGTTCAATGTAAGCATTTCACACTGTATATGAAATCAGTGCAATGAACCCCATAATGCATCAATGTACACAGTTATGATTTAATAAAAACAAAACAAAAAAATGAGAGTTGACTATCTTCCTCTTAATTAATAAACTTCTCTTTATTTTTTTCCTCAAAAAAAAAAAAGTCTCAGTGATTCAAGTGGTTCTTAGTGACTTAAGGCAAGATTTGGATGTCCTGATTCAGAAGTGTATCTACAGCTCTAGATTATAATGGGTATCCCTGATTCTGTTACTAAATGTGTATATCCATAGATGTTTGTGAGTCTTTGGCATTGTTCTTGGAACATCGTTGGTTTTAAGAACACCTTCATGTCCTTGATAAACGAAAGAGTTTTTGCCTCAGTGCTAATATTATTTTCTGAGTTTGCTATTGAATATGGTTCACTATTATAAAATTCGATATTTAGAATGGCTTTCAATTGAGAACACTCCCAAATGGCTATCTTGACAATAAGGTTCTTTGAAATGACGAATATTATGAAACTTTTGGGGCTAGCATCTCACGTTTAGAAAATCCATCAGTAGAAATTAATTGTGGGAGGCGGAGCAAGATGGCGGCCGAGTAACAGCTTCCTTGCATCTGGGCACCATGAGTCTGGGGAGATAGGGATTCCAGGCATCTCTGGCTGGTGGGATCTGCCTATCATCACCCCTGCGAGGATACAGGGAGTCAGCGAGAGACTTCTGGACCTCAAAAGGAGGACTAAAACAGTGGAAAACCGGCAAGTGGTCGGGTGTGTTCAATCCGTCTAAACCCGCCCGCAACTTACACAGGCACAAGAACTTAAAGAGCAAGAGGAAGTGAAAGGAAAATTAGGGCAAGGAAACAGATAAAAGAAATCACTCATGAGGAAGAATCTGCAGAAAACTCCAGGCAACATGAAGAATCAGTCCAGAACAACCCCGCCCAGGGACCAGGAGGTAGCTACTGCAGATGATTCCACTTATAAAGAAATGTTAGGAATGACAGAAAGGGAATTTAGAATACACAAGTTGAAAACAATGAAAGAAATGATGGAAACAATGACGGAAACTGCTAATAAAGTGGAAAATAACCAGAAGGAAATCCAAAAACAGAATCAAATAAGACATGAATGATATGAAGAATATAAAAAGGATATAGCAGAGCTGAAGGAACTGAAACAGTCAATCAGGGAACTTAAAGATGCAATGGAAAGTATCAGCAACAGGTTAGACCATGCAGAAGAAAGAATTTCAGAGGAAGAAGACAAAGCTCTTGAGATAACTCAGATAGTAAAAGAGGCAGAAAAGAAGACAGAGAAAGCAGAACGTTCACTGTCAGAATTAAGGGACTTTATGAAGCATTCCAACATACGAGTTATAGGAATTCCAGAAGGGGAAGAAGAATGCCCCAGATGAATGGATGCCATACTAGAGAATATTATAAAAGAAAATTTCCCAAATATCACCAAAGAGTCTCACACACTGCTTTCAGAGGGATATCGGACCCCAGGTCGCCTCAACTCTAACCGAGCTTCTCCAAGACACATTGTGATGAACCTGTCCAAAGTCGAGACAAAAGAAAAGATTCTGCAAGCTGCCAGGAGTAAGCGCCAGTTGACCTACAGGGGCAAATCCATCAGAGTGACCGCAGACTTCTCTAATGAAACTTTCCAAGCAAGAAGACAATGGTCATCTACCATTAATCTACTTAAACAGAACAATTTTCAGCCCAGAATTCTGTACCCTGCTAAGCTAAGCTTCAAAATTGACGGAGAAATCAAATCATTTACGGATATACAAACATTGAGGAAATTCGCCACAACAAGACCAGCTCTACAGGAAATACTTCAACCTGTTCTGCACACTGACCACCACAATGGATAAGCAGCAAAGTAAGAACTCAGAAATTAAAGGACAGAACCTAACCTCCACACTGATGCAAAAGATAAAACTAAGCAATGGACTCTCACCAAATAAGACGAATAGAATACTACCACACTTATCAATTATCTCAATAAATGTTAATGGCTTGAATTCCCCACTGAAGAGACATAGATTGGTTGACTGGATTAAAAAACACAAGCCATCCATTTGCTGTCTGCAAGAAACACACCTGGCTTCAAAAGACAAATTAAAGCTCCGAGTCAAGGGTTGGAAGACAATTTTTCAGGCAAATGGAATTCAGAAGAAAAGAGGAGTTGCAATCTTATTTTCAGATACATGTGGATTTAAAGCAACTAAAGTCAAAAAAGATAAAGATGGTCACCTTATATTGGTCAGGGGAAAAATACAACAAGAAGACATTTCAATTCTAAATATTTATGCACCCAATTTAAATGCTCCCAGATTCTTGAAACAGACCTTACTCACTCTGAGCAATATGATATCTGATAATACCATAATAACAGGGGACTTTAACACTCCTCTTATAGAGCTGGACAGATCCTCTAAACAGAAATTAAACAAAGATATAAGAGATTTAAATGAGACCCTAGAACAACTGTGCTTGATAGACGCATATAGAATACTCCATCCCAAAGATAAAGAGTATACATTCTTCTCATCACCCCATGGAACATTCTCCAAAATTGATCATATCCTGGGACACAAAACAAATATCAACAGAATCAAAAGAATTGAAATTTTACCTTGTATCTTCTCAGACCATAAGGCACTAAAGGTGGAACTCAACTCTAACAAAAATGCTCGACCCCACCCAAAGGCATGGAAATTAAGCAATCTTCTGTTGAATAACAGATGGGTGCAAGAAGAAATAAAACAGGAAATCATTAACTTCCTTGAGCATAACAACAATGAAGACACAAGCTACCAAAACCTGTGGGATAATGCAAAAGCAGTTTTGAGAGGAAAATTCATCGCTTTAGATGCCTACGTTCAAAAAACAGAAAGAGAGTGCATCAACAATCTCACAAGAGATCTTATGGAATTGGAAAAAGAAGAACAATCTAAGCCTAAATTCAGTAGAAGAAAAGAAATATCCAAAATCAAATCAGAGATCAATGAAATTGAAAACAAAAGAATCATTCAGAAAATTAATGAAACAAGGAGTTGGTTTTTTGAAAAAATAAATAAAATAGATAAACCATTGGCCAGACTAACGCGGAATAGAAAAGTAAAAGCTCTAGTAACCTCAATCAGAAATGATAAAGGGGAAATAACAACTGATCCCACAGAGATACAAGAGATCATCTCTGAATACTACCAGAAACTGTATGCCCAGAAATTTGACAATGTGAAGGCAATGGATCAATATTTGGAATCACACCCCCTCCCTAGACTCAGCCAGGAAGAAATAGAACTCCTGAACAGACCAATTTCAAGCACTGAGATCAAAGAAACAATAAAAAATCTTCCAACCAAAAAATGCCCTGGTCCAGATGGCTTCACACCAGAATTCTATCAAACCTTCAAGGAAGAGCTTATTCCTGTACTGCAGAAATTATTCCAAAAAACTGAGGAAGAAGGAATCTTCCCCAACACATTCTATGAAGCAAACATCACCCTGATACCAAAACCAGGAAAAGACCCAAACAAAAAGGAGAATTTCAGACCAATCTCACTCATGAATATAGAAGCAAAAATTCTCAACAAAGTCCTAGCCAATAGATTACAGCTTATCATCAAAAAAGTCATTCATCATGATCAAGTAGGCTTCATCCCAGGGATGCAAGGCTGGTTTAACATACGCAAGTCCATAAATGTTATCCACCATATTAACAGAGGCAAAAATAAAGATCACATGATCCTCTCAATAGATGCCGAAAAAGCATTTGATAAAATCCAGCATCCTTTTCTAATTAGAACACTGAAGAGTATAGGCATAGGTGGCACATTTCTAAAACTGATTGAAGCTATCTATGACAAACCCACAGAAAATATTTTACTGAATGGAGTAAAACTGAAAGGTTTTGCTCTTAGAACTGGAACCAGACAAGGTTGTCCTCTGTCACCTTTACTATGCAACGTAGTGCTGGAAGTTCTAGCCAATACAATTAGGCAAGACAAGGAAATAAAGGGAATCCAAATGGGAGCAGAGGAGGTCAAATTCTCCCTCTTTGCTGACGACATGATCTTATACTTAGAGAACTCCAAAGACTCAACCACAAGACTCCTAGAAGTCATCAAAAAATACAGTAATGTTTCAGGATATAAAATCAATGTCCACAAGTCAGTAGCCTTTGTATACATCAATAACAGTCAAGATGAGAAGCTAATTAAGGACACAACTCCCTTCACCATAGTTTCAAAGAAAATGAAATACCTAGGAATATACCTAACGAAGGAGGTGAAGGACCTCTATAAAGAAAACTATGAAATCCTCAGAAAGGAAATAGCAGAGGATATTAACAAATGGAAGAACATACCATGCTCATGCACGGGAAGAATAAACATTGTTAAAATGTCAATACTTCCCAAAGCAATCTACGTATTCAATGCTATTCCTATCAAAATACCAACATCATACTTTCAAGATTTGGAAAAAATGATTTGCATTTTGTATGGAACCGGAAAAAACCCCATATAGCTAAGGCAGTTCTCTGTAACAAAAATAAAGCTGTGGGCATCAGCATACCAGATTTTAGTCTGTACTACAAAGCCATAGTGGTCAAGACAGCATGGTACTGGCACAAAAACAGAGACATAGACACTTGGAATCGATTAGAAAACCAAGAAATGAAACTAACATCTTATAACCACCTAATCTTTGATAAACCAAACAAGAACATACCTTGGGGGAAAGACTCCCTATTCAATAAATGGTGTTGGGAGAACTGGATGTCTACATGTAAAAGACTGAAAGTGGACCCACACCTTTCCCCACTCACAAAAATTGATTCAACATGGATAAAGGCCTGAAACAATAAAAATCCTGCAAGAAAGCATAGGAAAAACACTGGAAGATATTGGCCTGGGGAAAGACTTCATGAAGAAGACTGCCATGGCAATTGCAACAACAACAAAAATAAACAAATGGGACTTCATTCAACTGAAAAGCTTCTGTACAGCTAAGGAGACAATAACCAAAGCGAAGAGACAACCTACACAGTGGGAAAGGGTATTTGCATATTTTCAATCAGACAAAAGCTTGATATCTAGGATCTATAGAGAACTCAAATTAATCCACATGAAAAAAGCCAACAATCCCATAGATCAATGGGCAAGAGACATGAATAGAACTTTCTCTAAAGATGACAGACGAATGGCTAACAAACACATGAAAAAATGTTCATCATCTCTATATATTAGAGAAATGCAAATCAAAACAACCCTGAGATATCATCTAACCCCAGTGAGAATGGCCCACATCACAAAATCTCAAAACTGCAGATGCTGGCGTGGATGTGGAGAGAAGGGAACAATTTTACACTGCTGGTGTGACTGCAAACTAGTACAACCTTTCTGGAAGGAAGTATGGAGAAACCGCAAAGCACTGAAGCTAGACCTCCCATTTGATCCTGCAATCCCATTACTGGGCATCTACCCAGAAGGGAAAAAATCCTTTTATCATAAGGACACTTGTACTAGACTGTTTATTGCAGCTCAATTTACAATCGCCAAAATGTGGAAACAGCCTAAATGCCCACCAACCCAGGAATGGATTAACAAGCTGTGGTATATGTATACCATGGAATACTATTCAGCCATTAAAAAAAATGGAGACTTTACATCCTTCGTATTAACCTGGATGGAAGTGGAAGACATTATTCTTAGTGAAGCATCACAAGAATGTAGAAGCATGAATCCTATGTACTCAATTTTGATATGAGGACAATTAATGACAATTTAGGTTATGGGGGGGGAAGCAGAAAGAGGGACGGAGGGAGGGGGGTGGGGCCTTGGTGTGTGTCACACTTTATGGGGGCAAGACATAATTGTAGGAGGGACTTTACCTAACAATTGCAATCTGTGCAACCTGGCTTATTGTACCCTCAATGAATCCCCAACAAAAAAAAAAAAAAAGAAAGAAAATCCATCAGTAATATTCTTGCTACTTTTTTGTATATCCAATAATGTTCTGTGTCTCACTCACAGGAAAACCAACAAGACTGAAATTATATATTTTTTATTTTGTAGAGGGATTCAGTAATGGCCCAATTATGTTCTCTAGTAAAGGGTCTCTCTAATTGGAGGGTAGAAGTTGCAGGGAAGCTATGACCTTTTGTTCCTTCTTTTACTAATGGAAAAGGACTTGTGCTGTGTGAGGGTGGGCATAATGAGATTGTACTGAAACCCACTAAATAGGACAATAAATATATTCTGACTACTGTTGATTTTTCTCTGAGATAACCAGAAGACCATTTGTTGATTTCGGCAGATACTCAGACTATAGAAGACTTAACAATTATATTTTTTCCTTTGAATGAGAATTCCTCCCTGAGTTTTCATTGTCAAATGAAGATCAATGGAATGATAGGAACTACTTTGACAAGCTCCTAGTAATCCTGCTCCCAGAAAAAAAAAAAAAGCAGGTATATAATCTAAAGGGGCATGTTTAGCCTGGGTTTTACTTCAAGAGAAAAATGCAAACTGATAGACTAGGATCAGCTAATAAAAAGTGTAGAGTAGGAAATTACCCTTTACAAGTAATAATAAAAAAAAAAACCCTGATTCTGAAAATACATGTAATCTATTAAAGTCAGCAGTTATAACAGAAGGAGCACAGCTCAAAGCCTGGAGAAGAACCAGCAAAGTCAGTCAGTGAAATGTTGTGAAACAGTGAACATGTTCATGAAGATTATCATTGCTACTTGCATTCTATTGCCTAACACCTGTCAAATCTACCAGCTTTTTTCCTTTTTTAAAATTTTTTAATTTATTTTTATTTTTTTATTATTAAAACATAACTGTGTACATTAATGCAATCATAGGGCACCAAACACTGGTTTTATAGACCATTCGACACATTTTCATCACACTGGTTAACATAGCCTTCCTGGCATTTTCTTAGTTATTGTGTTAAGACATTTACATTCTACATTTATTAAGTTTCACATGTATCCTTGTAAGATGCACCGCAGGTGTAATCCCACCAATCACCCTCCCTCTGCCCATTTTCCCCCTCCCTCCCCTCCCTATCCCCCTTCCTCCAATTCTTAGGTTATAACTGGGTTATAGCTTTCATGTGAAAGCACTAAATTAGTTTCATAGTAGGGCTGTGTACATCGGATACTTTTTCTTCCATTCTTCAGATATTTTACTAAGAAGAATATGTTCTAGTTCCATCCATGTAAACATGAAAGAGGTAAAGTCTCCATCTTTCTTTAAGGCTGCATAATATTCCATGGTGTACATATACCACAATTTATTAATCCATTCGGGAATCGTTGGGCACTTGGGCTTTTTCCATGACTTCACAATTATGAATTGGGCTGCAATAAACATTCTGGTACAAATATCTTTGTTATGATGTAATTTTTGGTCTTTTGGGTATATGCCAAGTAGAGGAATTACAGGATTGAATGGAAGATCTATTTTTAGATCTCTAACTGTTCTCCAAACATATTTCCAAAAGGAATGCATTAATTTGCATTCCCACCAGCAGTGTAGAAGTGTTCCCTTTTCTCCACATCCATGCCAACATCTCTGGTCTTGTGATTTTGTGATATGGGCTAATCTTACTGGAGTTAGATGATATCTCAAAGTAGTTCTGATTCGCATTTCTCTGATAATTAAAGATGATGAGCATTTTTTCATATGTCTGTAGGCCATGCGCCTGTCTTCTTCAGAGAAGTTTCTCTTCAAGTCTCTTGCCCAGCCTGCGATGGGATCACTTGTTCTTTTCTTGCTTATACGTTTGAGTTCTCTGTGGATTCTGGTTATTAAACCTTTGTTGGAGACATAACCTGCAAATATCTTCTCCCATTCTGAGGGCTGTTTGCTTGCTTTACTTACTGGGTTCCTGGCTGTGCATAAGCTTTTTAGTTTGATCAGGTCCCAGTAGTGTATTTTTGAAGCTGCTTCAATTGCCTGGGGGGTTATCCTCATAAAATACTCACTCAGACCGATTTCTTCTAGAGTTTTCCCTGTACTCTCTTCTAGTATTTTTATGGTTTCATGTCTCAAGTTTAAATCTTTAATCCAGTGAGAGTCTATCTTAGTTAATGGTGAAAGGTGTGGGTCCAGTTTCAGTCTTCTACAGGTTGCCAGCCAGTTCACCCAGCACCATTTGTTAAATAGGGAATCTTTTCCCCACTGAATGTTTTTAATTGGCTTGTCAAAGATTGAATAACAGAAAGTAGCTGGGTTTATCTTGGTTCTCTATTCTGTTCCAGACATCTACTTCTTGTATTTGTGCCAGTACCATGCTGTTTTAATCACTATCGATTTGTAGTATATTCTGAGGTCTGGTAGCGTGATTCCTCCTGCTTTGCTTTTATTTATGAATAATGTCTTGGCTATTTGAGGTTTTTCTGATTCCATATAAAATAAAGTATTGTTTTTTCAAGATCTTTAATGTATAACACTGGAGCTTTAATAGGGATTGCATTAAAATTGTATATTGCTTTCGGTAGTATGGACATTTTAACAATGTTGATTCTTTCCAGCCATGAGCATGGTATGTTTTTCCATTTGTTAACATTTTCAGCTATTTCTTTTCTCAGAGTTTCATAGTTCTCTTTATAGAGATCTTTCACATCCTTTGTTATAAACTCCCAAATATTTCATCTTCTTTGACACTACTGTGAATGGAATAGCATCCTTAATTGTTTTTTCAGCTTGACTATTGTTGGTATATATAACGGCTACCGATTTATGAGTGTTGATTTTGTAACCTGAGACATTGCTGTTTTCCTTGATCACTTCTAAGAGTTTTATAGTAGAATCCCTGGTGTTTTCCAGATATACAATCATATCATCTGCGAAGAGCGAAAGTTTGATCTCTTCTGACCCTATATGGATACCCTTGATTGCCTTTTCTTCCCTAATTGCAGTGGCTAAAACTTTCATTACAATGTTAAAGAGCAATGGAGACAATGGGCAGCATTGTCTGATTCCTGATCTGAGTGGAAATGATTTCAATTTGACTCCATTCAATACGATATTGGCTGTGGATTTGCTGTAGATGGCCTCTATCAGTTTAAGAAATGTCCCTTCTATACCAATTTTCTTAAGTGTTCTGACCATGAAGGATGCTGGATATTATCAAAAGCTTTTTCTGCATGAATTGAGAGACTCATATGGTCTTTTGTTTTTAATTTGTTTATGTGCTGAATTACACTTATAGATTTACAGATATTGAACCAGCCTTAGACACTGGGATAAAACAGACATGGTCATGATGTATAATTTGTTTGATGTGTTGCCGGATTCTGTTTGTTAGGATGGTGTTGAATATTTTTGCATCTATATTCATTAGTGATATTGGTATATAATTTTCTTTTCTTTTGGGTCTTTTCCTGGTTTGGGGATCAGGGTGATGTTTCCTTCATAGAATGTGTTGGGTAGTCTTCCTTGTTTTTCTACGTTTTGGAACAGGTTGAGTAATATAGGTACTAGTTCCTCTTTATAGGTTTGGTAGAATTCTGAAGTGAAGCCATCTGGTCCTGGACTTTTCTTTTTAGGGAGGTTTTGTATGGTTGATGCTATTTCAGAACTTGATATTGGCCTGTTCAACATTTCTACTTGATTCTGGCTAAGTGTTGGAAGGTGACGTGCTTCCAAGTATTGGTCAATTTCCTTTAGATTTTCATATTTCTGAGAATAAAGTTTCTTGTAACATTCGTAAACAATTTTTTGAATTTCTGAAGAGTCCATTGTTATTTCATCTTTTTTATTTTGATTGATGAGATTAGAGATTTTACTTCTTTTTTTCCTGGTTAGGTTAGCCAAAGGTTTATCTATTTTATTGACCTTTCAAAAAACCAAATTTTTGATTTATTGATGTGTTGTATAATACTTTTGTTTTCAATTTCATCTAATTTTTCCCTAATTTTGGTTATTTCTTTTCTTCTACTGGGTTTGGGGTTGGAATATTCTTCCTTTTCCATTTGCTTGAGATGTCCCATTAAGTTGTTAACTTTCTCTCTTTCTGTTCTCTTGAAGAAGGCTTGCAGTGCTATAAATTTCCTTCTTAGGACTGCCTTTGCAGTATCCCAGAGGTTCTGATTATTTGTGTCTTCATGGTCGTTTTGTTCCAAAAATTTGACAGTTTCCTTCTTAATCTCATCTCTGACCCAGCTATCATTCAGCACAAGGTTATTTAACTTCCATGTTTTTGTACGAGTATGCAGATTCCTGCTGTTACTGAGTTCAACTTTTATTCTGTGGTGGTCTGATAAGATGCAAGAAATAATTTCTATTCCTTTAAATTTACTGAAGTTAGACTTGTGACCTAAGATGTGATCGATTTTGGAGTATGTTCCGTGTGCTTATGAGAAGTATGTGTATTCAGTTTTGTTGGGATGAAATGTTCTGTAGATGTCTGCTAAATCCAAATGTTGGATGGTTAGGTTTAAATCTAAGATTTCTTTGCTCAGCTTCTTGTTGGAGGATCGATCCAACACTGCCAAAGGGGCGTTGAAATCTCCGACTATTTTGGAGCTGGAGGAAATCAAGTTGCTCATGTGTGTTAGAGTTTCTCTTATAAATTGAGGTGCATTCTGGTTGGGTGCATAAATATTAATAATTAGAATCTCATCATATTGAGTATTACCCTTAACAAATATGAAGTGACCATTCTTATCCTTCCTTGCTTTTTTTGGTTTAAAGCCTATTGTGTCTGCAAATAGAATTGCAACACCTGCTTTTTTCTGATTACCAGTTACCTGAAATATGGACAATCATCCTTTCACCCTGAGTCTATATTTATCTTTTAAGGTAAGATGTGACTCTTGTATGCACCAAATATCTTGCCTGAGTTTTTTATCCAATCAGCTAACCTGTGCCTCTTTAGGGGACAGTTTAAGCCATTCACATTAATGGAGAATAGTGAGAAGTCTGGTAAAATTTTGGGTATTGAGTTTTTTGAAAGTCCAGTGGACATTTTTTATCTTTCGCCAATATGGAAGTTGAAGTTTGATCAAAAATTTCTGAGTGAGTTTACTTTTGTAGTAGAAGATTTGGGTGGTGATTATGGAGGATAGGTCTGAAAATATCCTGAAGAGCTGGTTTGGTTACGGCAAGTTTCTTCAACATATGAATGTCATTAAAGTATTTAATTTCTCCATCATAAGTGAAACTCAGTTTAGCTGGATACAGGATTCAGGGTTGAAAGTTATCTTGCTTTTGGAGATTAAAAGTTGATGAACACCCTCTTCTGGCTTGAAAAGTTTCAGCAGAGAGATCTGCAGTCATTCTAATATCTTTCTTTTGTATGTAATGGATTTGTTACGTCTGGCTGCTTTCAGAATTTTCTCCTTCATATTAACTTTAGTGAAGTTAATTATGATATGCCTGGGGGATGTCTTATTCAGATTGAGTTGTACTGTGGTTCTAAAACTGTCTGCTATCTGAATTTCAGAATCTCTTGGCATGTCTGAAAAATTCTCTTTCATAATTTCATGGAGAAGGGCCTCTGTGCCTTGCAAAGGCACTTTATCAGTTCCAGGGTTTCCAATGAGGCATATATTAGCCTTCTTCAAATTATCCCAGAGCTCTCTGAGAGAATGATTCGTTTTTGCTCTCCATTTCTCTTCCTCTTTGAGAGTTTGGGGGCATTGAAAGGCTTTGACTTCAATGTCAGAAATCCTTTCTTCTGCTTGTTCCACTCTGTTATTGAGGCCTTCCATTGTATTTTTCAGATCTTTGAGGGCTGAAAATTCTTTTTTTTTTGTAGAGACAGAGTCTCAATTTATGGCCCTCGGTAGAGTGCCGTAGCCTCACACAGCTCACAGCAACCTCCAACTCCTGGGCTTAAGCGATTCTCTTGCCTCAGCCTCCCGAGTAGCTGGGACTACAGGCGCCCGCCACAATGCCCAGCTATTTTTTGGTTGCAGTTTGGCCGGGGCCGGGTTTGAACCCACCACCCTCGGTATATGGGGCCGGCGTCTTACCGACTGAGCCACAGGCGCCACCCGAGGGCTGAAAATTCTTGCTTCAGTGCGTCAAAATCATTGGTGGTTTTGTCTTTAAATTTGTTAAATTCTTGAGACAACTTTTGGATTTCTCCTCGAATTTCTAATTCCAACTTTTGAATTCTCCTCAAATTTCTAATTCCAACTTTTCCTCCATTCTATTAATCTTGTTTGCAATCCAAATTCTGAATTCGATTTCTGACATCCCAGCCAGCTGTTTATGAATGGGATCTTCAGTTACATCTGCCATATCTTTCCTTGCGGGGGTTGATCTGTTACCAGAGTTTTTGAGCTGATTCTGCCCATAATTGTTTTACAGTTTGATTTTTTCCCTGGATCTTTGTCGAGGACCTGTACAGTGCTATGGCCTGAGATACTGGGGACCTGTTTGGTGTGGTGGGTCTAAGTCGTTCTGTCTTATTTTCAACTGGTCTCTGTCCGACCCTAGTGTAACAGTTACTCTGCGTTGAAGGCTCAGCTGTGGAGAAATACCAGCAATTAAGTCACCCTGCCCCCAATAGGCAACAATTTGAAAAGGAAAATCAAACTTTCCTACAACCACACACCCAGAGCACCACTTGAATAGTCCTCGGGCGATTGGCTCAGTTCAAAAGGTCTAAATCAATCATCTCAGTGAGCACCTGTCTCAGGTGGGAGGGTTTAAAAGGTCTCTGGGCAACTGAATCGCAGGGGTCTGGTGACAACTCAGATATGACTTGCTCTGGTGCTTCGTGAAGTCAGGAGGACCCACCCAGCAAATAGATTAGTCTGGGAAGATTGATGCCTCTTTCTCCACCTTTCACCTCTCTCACACCCAGTCATTGATATCCCCACAGGGCTGTGACCTAGTTGCCTGTAGTGAACAGATACTCCAGGGGTTTGCAACTGCCTGAATCACAAGGAAATCTATATCTGCTCAGCCAGGCTGCTGCGCTCTGCCTCTATCCATCAGCGGGAGGTGAGGCCTGAAAACCTCAGGCGCTTGATGGAGGCTGGGGAGTGTTCACTCTGTTCTAGCCCCGCCCCTGTTTGATGTTACTGACAGAGCAGAACAGAACAAGTTTGCCGGAATTTGTTTCTGTCCCTGCTAAATCCCCCTGCAGAAGAGAAGCTGTTTTGAGTTCCCAGAGCCTGCGCTTCAGGCCCTGTCTTTGCTCTTGTAGGTTTTTATTCAGTTAGCTGTCAGTTCTAGCCTCTTGCCTTCCTTTGTCTATAGGCTGACAATCCCCTGAGAGCCGGGTGCATCTTAGGCTCAGTAAAGCAGTCCTCTGGGTCAGCCCCACCTTGGGAATTTCCCTGCTCTGTGAGTGTGTTTTCTAGTCCCTGCACTCCACCCAGGCCATTACCACTTCAGGCAAACCCTTTATTCACGGGGCCTGCGTTTCCTTCTCAGATCTGTTCTGTGGTGGTTTCCATCTGAGAAGATGCCTGGCCTCCTTTGGTTGCCCAGGGAGAGAGGGGGTGTGGCTTCGGAATATCCGGGAGTGAGCCCTATTGTTGCCAAAAATGGCTGCTGTTCTGCACCTCGGGACACTGCTGCTCCGGCGTGGTTCCTTCTTAGCCAACTGTCCTTTCCTCACTCCTGTGCCACAGAATCAGCTCTGACCAGCTTCAGTCTAGGCCCTGTCCACACCCCTCAAGAAATAACCCAAGAATCTGGACTCCTGTCCAGGGTCAGGCCTTTAGACCTCAGAGTGAGAGTGGAGGGGAGTGCTGGGAGCTCATAATTGCAGGTAGAGAATATATACAGTTTTATACAGTTTTATGCCTGGCAGGAGAATGCCATTGTAACCTAGTAGGGGAGGTAGGTCCAGTTTTTAGAGGGTCTCTCCCATGGAGTGTAGTGGGAGGACCTTTGAACTCTGCTCATTTGTTTGTAGGGCACTCCGAGCCTTTCTCATGGGGGAGGGGACTCCCGTCCGCTTGGTGATGGATTTTGTACCTTTTTGTTTGTATCCTTGGGGTCGCAGCTTGTCTTAGCAGGGTTGATGTGTGTTCTTCAACCTTCTCTCTTGGTGCAGCTCTAATCCACCAGGTTACTTGCTAAATTTCTGTCCTTTAACTCTCCTTCTGGACGGGAACCTCTATGGAAAGCTGGCTTCAGTCAGCCACCTTGTCCTATCAGCTTTTTACCATCCTGTTGCCACTATCTCAGTTCAAATATCATCATCCCTTCACTAGACTTCAGGAATGAACTCCCACCTGTCTCTGTGCATGCTCTCAAGGACACAGTGATTTTTTTAATGCGAATCAGTTCATAGTACTCTCTTCCACTTTTCTCTGCAAATCCTTATGTGGAATACACAACCTTGCAATGGCCAAGGAGGTCAGCATTTCTCAATTCCAGACAGTATTCTGGCAGGTGTCGAGCATCTGACATGTATTATTGGAACCTAGTGGGTATGCTGCTAAACATCTTATAAAGCACAGGACAGATTCTCCACAGCAAAGAATTATCTCTGGCCCCAAATGTCAATAGTGCTGAGATTGAGAATCCCTGAGCCCCAGAGCCTTTCTAACTTCATCTTGGACCACTCTACCCCTGCCTTATACTGCAGGCATACTGGATTTCTTTTTTTGTAGAGACAGAGTCTCACTTTATTGCCTCCTGAGTATCTGGGACCACAGGCACCTGCCACAACTCCCAGCTATTTTTTGTTGCAGTTTGGCTGGGGCTGGGTTTGAACCCACCATCCTCAGTATATGGGGTTGGCACCCTACTCACTGAGCCACAGGCGCCACCCCACACTGGATTTCTTATAGCTTCACAAATTTACTGTCTTCTCTTCCGTGTATTGTCCTTTGGACATGTTATCTTCTTTAAAAGAAATGCTCTCTCCCCTACAACTGTTCCTCTTCCTCATCTAAAAGTTTTAAGAGTGTCTTTCTCAGGGAAATGTTTCCTAGCACCCACCTAGCTTCTTATATACTTATAAGTATTATATCTCAAACCCTAGGTAGGGCTATAATTATAAATTTAAAATCTTCAGTATTGGAAGCTAGCCATTGGGAGAAGGCTGTGATGACACCAGTCTGGAGGAATCCATCTGGGCGTGGCTTACTGCTCAACTTTTCCTTTACTCAATTAGTTCTGGTGTTCATGCTCTCAATTCCATTTTTCATTTTATTTATTGTATTTTTTAGCTTCAGGGGATTTAAGAGGTAATTCAAACCAATTCTAAAGAAATAAAGCAAAATAAAGTATTACTGGAGTCATTGACCAAGAAGCATACCCAGTTTGAGAATGGACAATGGACATCAAGACTTCTGCATGGTAGTCTTCTGCATTTGAAGTAATAAGTGCCAGTCAGTCCAGAGGAGTATGGAAGACATTAGATCACATTATAGACCAGAGGACTGCTGGGAGAATCTAGGAAGACAAAAGTAGGTCAAGTTCCTGTTCACCCATAAGTTAGTTTCCTAGGACTGTGCAACAAAGGACCCTAGACTGGGTGGCTTCCAACAACAAAAATTTATTTTCTCACAGTACTGGAGACTAGAAATATGAAATCAAGGTGTCTCCCCTAGTGAACACCGTCTTGATTTCTTCTATATACTCTGAGGGTGAAGCTATATTGTGCCTCTCTCCTAGCTTCTGGTGGTTGCCAACAATCCTTGGTATTCCTTGGCTCATGGATTCACCATTCCAATCTCTGCCTCTGTAATCATATGCCATTTTCCTTGTGTCTCTGTGTCCCTGAATATCTCTCACTTTATAAGGATGTTAGCTATTGAATTTAAGGATCACCCTAACCCTGAATGACCTCATCTCAACTTGATTAAATCTGCAAAGAGTCTTTTCCAGATAAGATTACATACACAGGTATTGAGGGAAAAGACTTTGCCATATCTTTTTGTGGGGCACAATTGAGCCCACAACAACTTCTTTGCCTCTGTGTCTGAACTTTTAACTCTGTGTTTCATCTCCCTTTCTTTATCTAGCTGGCCAGCCATTCCTGATCTCAGCCAGGATTCACAACCCTAAACCTGTCATTGTTTAGAAGGCCCAGCCAGGCTGGAACCGCCAGCCTCGGTGTATGTGGCTGGCGCCCTTACTCACTGAGCTATGGGCACTGAGCCTGTAGAGTAATTTTTTAACGTCCAAGGTTTTGAAGAAAAAAAATATTTTTCTGCTGACATGGGAAAAACAGAAACAAAAATAGAAGAAAATTATTCCCGCCAAACTATATGTAAAATAGCAAAAGGTGGATAAAGTGCCATCTGCATTGTTAGAGTCTTCTTATTACAACTATGGCTAAAATATTTTTAGAGAACGAGTTATTTATAAGAAACTCTCTTTAACACAGAATGAACTTGTAGACATCGAGAAAGCATTTCTTCTACTGCCTTTGCTAAAATAAAGCTTCTGACAAGGAGGAAAAAAAACAAGGAAAACGTTCAAATTGATATGGAAAGCATTAGATTCCATGAAAATATTTCCATTTTGCCAGCCTCCTTATTTATGTTGCTACAGTTCCTGCCTGATCTTCTTGTAATTCTCTTTAACATCCAGACAAACATACAAATCTATTTACCTTAGCAAGTTCAAATACTAATGCCATTACCTGGAGAGGAGTGGTCCTTTTCAAATTAAGGACTTAGCAATTCCATGTCCCTTTAGACTCTTCCAGAGCACAAAGAGAAGCAAAGCCACATCTGAAATCTAAAAAAGTGCTCCGTGGTTAACCCCGTGGTGCTCTGATTTAGAAAGAGGTTCTTTTCTCCCTCTCTCAGGGGAATACCATCTGAGGGCCTCACTTTCTGCATTCTTTATTTGCATGCGCTAGCCTTTTTATTGCAAATAGGGCTCTAAATCTTGCTTTGGAAATGGATATTGCCCTGCGTGTGAGTGCTTGTGCGGGAGAAGCTATCAATAATGTTAGTTATGAAAACCTGATCATAACTGTTTTTAGTCCTTTAGCCATTTCACTTTATTTATGTCCTCTTTCAGGCAAGATTTGAAGCCAATATTCAAAAGATGAAGTTTGGATGAAGAGCAACACGAGAGTATAAAACACTGTCACATTCTTTCATGCTAGAAAACATTTCTTCCTTCTGTTATTTCGTTAAGCAGCTCCTAACAATAAGTAATCTCCGGGGGAAATAAGGAGTTCCGAATGAGGGCCTGGGCAAGGCACAGGCATTATTTAATATCTATCCACCTACCTTCCTACTTACCTATCTCCCTATTCTCTTCCTATCATCATATTCAATTATTTTTAACGAGCATTACCAAACTTTAGAAATTTCTATGCACCCAGAAAAGGTACCTATAGGCAATGCTGACATATTTTGCTCTGTTTCAGCTCCTAACAGAAATTCAGCTTGTGATTTATTATACAAATCCTGTTCGCTCTTACTTGCTGCTTTACCTTCCAAACAGCATGTGGTGTGAACAGTTGAGCCTGCAAGGAGATAATGTTTCCCGTGCCTTTCCTGGCTTGCAGTGGCTGTCAACTGTTGAGATTGCTGGTGCGTGGTTACCTGCTTACTGTGTCCTGGAAGCTATTGCTGGGTCCTGCCGCAGTGGGCAGTGGAAATGTCAGCCCACGGACTCCCTCAGGGCCTCGCCCGAGCTGTAGGTAGTGGGAGACTGGCAATTGCTCCCAGAGCTTTGCTCGAATTTCACAATGCCCAAGGAGAACCAGGAGAAAACTAGAGTAGCAAGGATGCCTTACATAATCTTCTGTCCCATCCTCTCAAAACCCATAATAATATAAATGCAAAGGGGAATGCGTTTTCTTCAGTGGGTTAAATAGACATTTGAGAGTCTTTTCAGAGAGGAATCAAATGTTTAGTTTAATACTCCCAAACAGTTAGCAATATTGTAACTCAACCTTGGGCCAATACCTTACTTGAGTTCTGCACACTTGATAGTGAGCCTGTGACTTTTATGTTAATTTCCATTAATGACAATGGAGATATCCTGTTTTAAA
This sequence comes from Nycticebus coucang, assembly GCF_027406575.1. Classification (NCBI taxonomy): domain Eukaryota; kingdom Metazoa; phylum Chordata; class Mammalia; order Primates; family Lorisidae; genus Nycticebus; species Nycticebus coucang. The sequence continues at coordinate 43,174,247 of NC_069789.1, forward strand.
TCTTCATGCTGACCCCAAAGATGCCTTCTTGAGTCACCTACTCCTTCTCTGTGCAATCATTTCTAATTGAATGTTAAGATCAAAGTTTAAGTTTATAAGAAAGAAAAACAAGTGCAGATAAATAGTTATTATCTGACATCCTTATGAAAATTCATGACCTGCAGTTTTATCAGAGGCCTTATAAGAATTCTAATTGTGAAGTATGTGGAGCTATTAAATGGCTAGTACGCTTCAGTCTCTTGATAAGAAGTGAGTTAAATAATTGTCCTGTTTAACTTGTGCTTGTTAACCTTTAAGGTCAACTAGTTTGAACATACGTTTAATGAAATCCTGGAGCCAGAATTTATGATACTGCTGCTGAATGTTAAATTGGACAATTTACATAAGCAGGACATTAACCTTCTGAGCACTAAATAGCATTTTAGCACTTAGCCGCTGGGGACAATATGGGACATGTTCTATATATTTGTGATTAGCTTGCCTGGAAGCTCTCATGATGACCAATTGGCCTACCAAATTTAGCAGCATAATTAAATGAATGGACTCAACCTAAGTAAATTATCAGTGCTGTGTACAGTATATCATTATGGTCCAAAGGAAAAAAAAAGATATGAATAATTTAATAATACATTACTAATTTATCAATGCTAAGTGACTTTGAGGACGCTTTTTGTAGTTCATTGCTTTAAATTTGATATTTGATTTACTGCTCATGTGATTAAAATTGAACCTATTTCATTTCTTACCAAAAATATACAGGAGCAGTAGATTTCCCCTTATTATTTCGAGGAGAGACGAGTGTTGTTTTCTGCTTTTGGTGATGTTACAAAATCCCTACTACCGTGCTCTGATTAGCAGGTAAACTAGTAATTTGTCACAATCAGATGTATGTAGTTCCCCACTACGTGTTAGCCTTACTAGAAGGGAGGGCACTGACCCCTGAGTTGTTCATAAGCCCAGCTTGCAACACAGCAGCAATTATCATTATGGCTTGGAAGGGTCAAGCACCAGGGAAAGCAATTTGCACTTCACCTAGGAATGTTCCTGCTGATTGTGGATAATCAATCCACGTGACTGACTATCCAGGGTTGCATTCTGTAAACGCAGTCTAACATTAGGGTGTATTGAACTTTAATGGCCAAGTATCTATTTGGGGAAACAGTATGTCACCCTGAAGTCAGCTGGGGGCCCCTTCCCCTTAGATTTCTAAAGCCTGCCTGGCCCAGTCTGAATCCCTGTCAGTGGCAACCCAGACCTCTCCTTTCTTTAGAGGTCCTGAATTTTTGCTTCCTGTGCTCTTCTCTAGATCTTGCTCTGATTCTCCCACTCTCTCTCTTTTTATTTCTTGAGAGATCCTCCATAAGTTGGACCCTTGTACTGGCTTTCTTTGAAATCTACTCACCTCCCTCATTTTGCCGTGTCAAGGACAAATGAGGTGGTGGGGTCCCGTTGCCCAGCCTCTGGTCTTCCGCTGATTGCTTGTCATCCCTTCTCTCCTCTTTGCTTTCTTCTCTTATTTCTCCTTGTCTCCCACAGCCCATTCTCTGGGTTAACTTTTACCACAAAGATTTTACCCCGGGATGTCTCCAAATAAATATTTTCCCCTTTATAAAATGACAATAGGACATGGTACTAAGTGAGGTGGATATTGGGCAAATACTTGGTTGATTTGCTTGATGCTACAAGTAGGACTATGCATGTTATGAACCAGAGCCCTCCTCACCAATAAATAACAATAATAATAATTCTTCACATTCTTGTACTTTAGACAATGCTTTACTGTATATTATCTCATCTGATCCTTAAGAATCTGTGAGATGTAGGGTAAATACTATTATACCAATTTTTCTCTTTCTCTCTCTTTTTTTTTTTTTTTTTTTTTTGCAGTTTTTGGCCGAGGCCAGGTTTGAACCCACCACCTCCGGTATATGGGGCCAGTGCCCTACTCCTTTGAGCCACAGGTGTTGCCTCTTCCTTCCTTCCTTTTTTTGAGACAGAGTCTCACTTTGTTGCCTGTATAAAGTGCTGTGATATCATAGCTCACAGAAACCTCAAACTCTTGGGCTCACGTGATTTTCTTGTCTCAGCCTCCCCAGTAGCTGGGATTACAAGCACCCACCACAATGCCCAACCATTTTTAGAGACAGGGTCTCGCTTTTGCTCAGGCTGGTCTTGAACCTGTGAGTTCGGGCAGTCTACCCTCCTCAGCATCCCAGAGTGCTGGGATTAAAGGTGTGAGCTACTACACCCAGCCCCAATTTTTCTGAAAGAGGAAAGAAAGGATCTTTCCTAAAGGATCAAGAGCTCTTACAGAATAACCCTGGTGGTTTGTGACAGAGGTAAGTATAGAATTTATATCTGGTTCTGAATCCAGTGCTTCCGGATTAACATGGCCCATGTGTTCTAAACATTGTTCAGGCCAATAAATAATGATTGAACAGCTATTATTTTTTATTAAGTTTTTCTTTTCTTTTTAAGAGATAGAGTTTCACTCTGTGGCTCTGGGTTTGAGTGCTGCGGCATCATCATAGCTCTCAGGCTCAAGCAATTCTTTTGCTTCAGCCTTCCGAGTATCTGGTACTACAGGCAATTGCCATAACACCCGGTTCATTTATATATATATTTTTGAAGTCATTATTTATTTATTTATTTATTTTTGAGACAAAGTTTCACTCTGTTGCTCTAGGCTAGAGTACTGTGGCAGCATAACTCACAGTAACTTCAAACTCCTCGACTCAAGCAATCCTCTTGCCTCAGCCTTCTGAGTAGCTGAGATACAGGTATTCCTCCCATGCCTGGCCAGTTTTTCCAATTTCAGTAGAGACAGGGGTCTCAGTCTTGCTCAGACTGGTCTTGAATTCCTGAGCTCAAGCAATCCACCCACCTCAGACTCCCAGAGTGCTAGAATTATAGGCATGAGCCACTGCACCAGACTATTTTTTATTAATGTTAAAATACTTTTAAGTAATTCATACTCATGACAAAAATAATTAGGTTAACCTTTTCAGAGAATATCAATGATATTCTATTCTGTATAACTTTGTATTTCTATCTTTTAAAAAAAATATTTGATAACATACTAGACATACCCCACTCAGCACCTAATTGTTCACTTAAAAATACGTCTCGGTGATTGGTCCATATTAGCACACGTGCATCTATTTCATTTCTTTTAATGTTTGCATATTGTTCCTGTGTCATAATTTATTTATTCCTTTGATAGTCATTTAAATTTTTCATTCTTTCCTATTATATATAATATAATCTTTATAATACATTTTTGTATACAAATTCTTGTATGTCTGGAAGATTAGTTCCTTATCTGAAAAAAAAAGGTTGCTTCTGATACTATTCCTGGCCATGCAATAGTTACTCAGAGTGGTGTCAACCTCCTCCATCAAAAGAAATGGGTTTTCTTATTAATAATGGTATGTGCTCCATTTTGCTCCCCATTGCTTCAATGTCATTCTAATCTTTCTAAAATAAACTCTACTTGGGTTAGATAACCAGAATTAGGTATGTAGCAGAACATTAGAAAGTTAGCTGAGAAACAGTATCTAGCTAAGATAGAGTTAAGCCAGTATGGTAAAGGACTCCAGAATGACACAGATCGGATCAAAGTGGTGGCCCTGACAGTTACTAGCTATGCAATGTGGGTAAGTTACCTGGGCTCACAGTATTCTTTCATTCTTTTCTCACCTTTCTGTAGCTAGTAACAGTATCCACATTCATGGAATTATGGGGGATAAAATTACACAATGCTTGCAAATGTACTTTCTTTTTTTTTATTTTTTGTGGTCTTTTGCCAGGGCTGGGTTTGAACCCGCCACCTATGGCATATGGGACCGGCGCCCTACTCCTTGAGCCACAGGCGCCACCCGCAAATGTACTTTCTATCTTATGGTAAGCAAACGAAATATCTTAGCTGTCATCAGCTATTAGCATTATCCAAATTTTCCAAATAATTGATTAGATAGCTGAGTTAATCTTAGATAAAATTTATTTGTTTATTTTTAATTTTTTAATTATTTACATTAAGCTCCTACTTGGCAATTTTTAGTTAATCATGGTGATAGCCAGAACAATCCATTTAAATCCAACACTGTTTAGAACAGTCTTATAAATAGATATGTCCCTAAGTTTAACTACTGCTATATTCACATTATTGGGAAGGAAAAGTATTACCGGACAGGTGAGTATTTTCAAATGAGATTTTATCCACAAATGTTTTAAAGGTATAAATTTGTAATTGTTTTCTTTTTCTGGTGCAAGTTTGATTTATTTTAATTTAGCATTGTTCTGTACAGTGAAAGTATTCAAAAAGATTGCTTGGCCTTTGATACTTTGGGACTTTATCTACAATTTTTGACAAAATTGGGGGAAAAGAAAGGAAAGATAGAATCAGGTTCACTGTTCCCTCTCCCTCGCCTGTGTGAAGGCTAGTCTGACCACTTGCTCTCCAGGACACTTGATTCCCACTTAGCTGGGACCAGGCTTTCTCTGCAATTAAGCCTGCAACTTTGCCTCTAGACAGTCCAACAATTGAAATTTTATGATAATTTAATGCAATGAAAAAAGCACTTGGATTTGAAATTAGAGAACCCAAGTGTTGTATACCTTGAGTAGGGCTGTGATGTCAAGTGTTATAAAAACATCTGTTAAGTGTTCAAAAAAAAAAAAAAAATACTGGCCTGCTCAACTACAGCTTGGACTTTGCCTGACAAACAACATAAACTAATCATCTGTACCCTTATATTATTCTGAAATTTAAAAAAAAGTAAACAAGGACAGCAAGAAGAGACCATCAATAACAAAGCAGATGTTATTTATTTATTTATCTATTCATTTGTTTAGACAGAGGCTTACTTTGTTGCCCTTGGTAGAGTGCCATGGGATCATAGCTCACAGCAATCTCAAGCCTACTTGCCTCCCTCAGCTTCCCAAGTAGCTGGGACTACAGGTGTTAACCACAGTGCTCGCCTATTTCTAGTAGGCGGTTTTGCTTTTGCTCAGGCTGGTCTTGAACTCCTGAGCTCAGACAATCCACCAGCGTCAGCTTCCCAAAGTGCTAGGATTACAGGGGTGAGCCATGGAGCCAAGCAACAAGGCAGATTTTATAAGTAAATAGAAGGTTTAGAAATTTAAAATACAATTGTTGAAATAAAAGCTCAAGAAATTAAAAAAACACTGGCCCTACATACTTCACAGGAACAAAGAAGGTGGGAAAACTGTTTTGTGAATCATAGAGCATGGGGCAAATTTCAGTGATCATTGTCATTACGATCACTATTGAGATTGGAAACAATGTTCAGAGTCAGACTTAGTATCTGGGGGCCAACAAAGGAAGAAACCCTACCAAGTGGGTGAGAGATGATTCCCCTTCATCTCCGAAATAAGCTGAGCTTTTTGTAATACTTCCCATTCTGTTATGCAAACACTTTGTCAGTATTTTCAGAGCTTTCCTATCAGCAGATTCTTTCTCTCACTTGTGGTCCAGCTTGAATTTTATTTATTTATATTTTTTAAGAGATCTTTTAAAAAGATCTTGCTCAGGCTGGTCTTGCTCAGGCTGGTCTTGAACTCCTGAGCTCAGGCAATCCACCCACCTCAGCCTCGCAGAGTGCTAGGATTACAGGCCTGAGCCACTGCGCACAGTCCAGCTTGAAATTTTATGTAGTGTATGTATGTGTTGACAGTATCATTGAGTGATTTTCTCAGGCTAGCTACCAGGCATGCTTTCAACTGCCTCTGCCCATGTTGGAAAGCTTCTGCTTCTTTCTCATCAGGTCTTCATATCAGCTCCCTCCTGGCCTGACTGCCAGTAGTCTCCAACAAATCATTTTATATTCTGGAAAAGCAAACTCATCAAAGCAACACCCACATCAAGATGAAATGAGATGAAATGAGAAAAGCAACTCGCTGCAAATAAACCCTATGAACCCTATGGCTTCTTTCAAAGCCAAATACACACGATTAATGGATTACTTGATAGTTTGGATTGGGTGAAGAAATGTTTCTCTCTACTATGTTTTATGTATAAGCTGTAATTCTTCTGAAATGCTCAGTTGTTTAGTCATTTCTGGCCAACAGAGGCAGTAAGATACCCTGTTTCCCTGAAAATAAGACAGTGTCTTATATTAAGGTTTGCTCCCAAAGATGCGCTAGGTCTTATTTTCAGGGGATGTCTTATCTTTCCTGTAAGTAGGTCTTATTTTCAGAGGATGTCTTATTTTCAGGGAAACAGGGTAGTACTATATTTCCACCTTTGCCCCCATCTTTTATTTGTGGTGCACTTTCTCTTGAGAATACATCTATAAATTCACATTTTTTGAATGATTAAGAATGGAGAATATTGAAATAGGTAGACCTTGACACTCAAATATCTTTTTTAGGATCCATAGCGCCCCCTAAAGGTTACCATACTGATATACTTAAGAGTTAATTGGCTTTTCCCTGTAGCCATATTGCTTGCCAGACACTATAGAAACAGCAAGCAGTTTTAAAATACATTTTAAAGGATGCAAATAATTTCATAGCCTTCCTATTTTTTTCTTTTTTGCAACAAGGTTTCATTCTGTCCCCCATGCTAGAGTGTAGTCGTGCAACCATAGGTCATGGTAACCTTGAATTCCTGGGCTTAAGAGATCCTTCTGGCTCAGCCTCCCCCGTAGGTGGGTCTACAGGTGCACACACCTAGGCCAGCTAATTTTTATTTTGTTTGGATAGACAGGGGTCTCTCTATGTTGCTCAGCCTGGCCTCAAACTCCTGGCCTCAAACAATCCTCCTGCCTCAGCCTCCTAAGGTGCTAGAATTATGCATCTGGCCCATAACACTCTTCTTATTGGCCAATATAATCTTGAACTTCTTTTCAGTAAGCATTGGATGCTTCAATAGGCAGGTTTCCTTGTCTCCCATTTATTTCTTTTCTGCCTTCTCCACACTTTCTTTTCTTGGTTTGGAATAAATTATTTAGTTGGGCAAGGGTAACCTTAAGTTAGTCCTAATCAACACATGGCTAGAAACATAATCAGACAGATTTTTTTTTCTTTATCTATCTGGAAAAATGCAAAGAATTTGAAAAATGAAACTCTTGGTGAAACCATCTGAAAAGATTTGGAGCATTCTTTCAACTTCATTGCAACCATCACCTACTTTGCAAGGAACATGCTTCCTATTAACTGAAAGGAGAAGAAATTTCTCTGACATATTTTCACCCAGACCTCTTTAGGATAATTCCTTTCATTGCTTTGGTAAGTCAATCACACTAACAGGTACCAGTTATTCTCTGCCTGCCTTTGGGCTAAATAGAGTAGGTGACAAAAACCCTTTCAGGTTGTCAGGTATTAATGTAAAATACCCCTAGACCTCACTGCTTATTCATCTTCATCTAGTCGACTGATGCTTTTCCCATGTTGTTACATGTTGGTATATTAAAGGAACCTTCCAGACAGTTCTGTCAACAGTTTACTGAAATGTACCTCATTAGTGAGGTTGAGCTGTCACATGAGTGTAATTTAATCCTATTGAATTATCACTCAAAAATGCCTAAGTGCTGGTTTTTATACACTGGATAGAAGGTTTGCTACTAATGCTGTCACATTGCTAGTTGATGAGAGAGGAAACAAGAAAAAAATATGTGGGGTCTTCTCTGTTTCCCCCAGCACCCCTCAGTACAGTGATACTATGTCAACTCCTGAAAAGAACATTACATTTTACTATAGATTGAAAACATCCCGATGGATCATTTTCTTTTGACATCTAAAAAGTAAAAAGTGAAAAGTCACTGCTGTCTCCCTTACGTCCCTGTCCACTAAAAAAGGAAATCATGGAGGCCACTCTGAATGAGAAGTTCAGTTTCTCCAATGCTAATGGAACTCTTTATTGTAAGATAGTATTTGTGAACCACTATAAGTGGTTTTGTGTTTTTTAAATGGTGAAATAGTCCATGAGGTTATTTTTCTATAGTTGCATCCCCACTGTGATTTTTACACTGTTCCGTGGTGAGCTGTGTGAAGGGAAGGATAAGAACTGACTGTGGGAAATGAGTACAGGCTTCATGGTGTGCAGTAGAAGCATTTTGTTCATCCCTTCTTTCCAGGACACCTTGTAACTGCCACCTCAGGTATTCAGATCATTGTGGTGATATGGTCAAGGTGTGAGTTTTTAATCATTGTCACTTGCCAAGGTGATCAGCCAGACTTACAGAAACTGAGGTCTTTAGTAGCTAAAGGCAGATAAGTATGTAGAGGCATAAAAACATCACAGAGTTTGGTAAGGTATCTATCACAGTCACAAAAGGTGACAGTGTGTGCTTGGTTGTGCTTAATACGTGCCAATCTCTGTTGTGCATTTTAAGTGGATGAGTATTTTTTTTTTTAAAGATTTCTCCTAACAACTGAAAGCTTTTAGCTTTCTTTATTCTGATTTCTTTATTCTAGTGTATAGTTAAGGCAACTGAAACTTAGATGGTTATAGTTATCTAGCTCACAAACAGGGGAATCAAAATCTGAACCCAGAGCCCATTCACTCAACACCTACGCAGCACTGTGCTAACAGCACCGAAGTCTCAGAGGCAGAACCTGATCATAAGTTCCAGATCTCCTAGCTCATCACTGCTATTCTTTAAAGGAATGTTGGCGATTAAGCAGTGCTGGTTCTATCATCTGCACCCGGCTTCTCGGTTACTGTTTTCCCTTGCGTCAGAGCAGGTTAGCTGTGGTCCTAGGGTGGGACATTTGTGCACAGCAATGCAGGTCACTGGGTAGTGAATTAGGGTCCTGTACCTTTGGAGGCCAGGCTGCTGCCCCTCTGACAGCACTGTCCATCTTCCCTGCTCTCCAGGCTTTCTGGGCATGAGGATTATAAATTACATGGCTGTGTTCTTAGCCCTCCTACCTTCCTCCAACCTCCTCCAACCTACTCTCCGTGTACCTGTCAGGCTTCACCAAAGATGCACTAAATTCTAGATAGTGGAAAACTCACTCTGCATAACAGGTGGGTAAAAAGACCAGAAGCCTTACATTCCCATTCAGATGGCAGCCAACATTGAGAAATAAAAAGGGAAATGCTTGGGAGAAAATTTTCAGAAACAACAAAAATTTCCATATGCATTTTTTCCTCTGCCCAAAGGCAGAGCAAGGGAATCAAAATTGGAGTGATTTAGGTACATTTCTTCTGTTTTTTTTTTTGTTTTTTTTTTTTTCCACACTGATGGAATAAAACCCACAAGCAACCTCTGAAATTGCACTAGACAGAGAACTCTTGTTGATCTCAACAGCTCTTTTATATATATAGGAGACACAAGGACCTCTCTCTGGTAATTTTACTAGGTCTGGTAACCTCATTTGGGAAGCAGTAAAGGTGGTGGAAACAAGTTGGGTCAGGATTACTGAGCTCTAGTTCCACTACTACTAAGTACAAAATGCAATTTAGAATTCACATCTATCGTCTAGAAAATTACTAACATGTTGACATCACCTTTTGGACATGTCTTTACTTGTCTTGGTACAGGAAAAGGAACTGAGAATGATGCACCAAGGGTGGTGACAAAGTCATCACAACCCCGTAAGCGAAGGATAAGTTGCTAGGATTTCCCAAAGGATGACGCGGGATGAAAAGCAGACATTGCACTGTCACGCATGCTCCAAACCATATTGGACCAAGCCATAATTAGTTGAAAATTGTTGCAATTTTCAGATTTTGCTTCTCCTCCTACCCTTTAATACATATGTAAAAAAGAAGCATGCCCTTACCATGAAACTGGAAAAAAAAAGAAAGAAAGAATTAATGATACCATGTATTTTAGATGACTTCGGAGTTAGCGAATCAGTGTTATTCCCTTCAATGTCTCTTCTCCGCCCAACATTTTTCTCAATAAACTACACACAAATTACATGCGCACACCCACTCATTCATTTATTTATAAAGTGATCATGCCCATTCCCCATTCTAAACATTTATCCCATTATGCCTGCGGTCAATTATAACTGCCTTTTGCTTATTTTCCTACCCTCTATTTCCTTGTCTTTGGTGTTCATAGCTCATTGTCCTTGATTTGCCTTCAGAGTGTTCCAGGTTTCTTGCATAAAAATTGGGAATCAGAGGCAGAGGTGACACTGTGACTCATGTCTGAGGCATTCTGGGAGACTGAGGCAGGTGGATTGCTTGAGCTCAGGAGCTGGAGACCAGCCTGAGATAAAGTGAGACCCTTTCTCTACTAAAAATAGAAAAAATTAAGTGGGGTCATCATGGCGAGAGTCTGTAATCCCACCTACTCAGGAAGCTGAGGCAAGAGGATCATTTGAATTTAAGAGATTGAGGTTCCTGTGAGCTATGATGATGCCACAGCACTCTACTCAGAGTAACAGAGTGAGACGCTATCTCAAAGGAAAAAAGAAAAAAAAGATTGGGAATCCTAGAGTTCTTCACATAGGTAGGAAATGTATAAAGATTAGAATTGGAGAGTAGGTGGGAGGAAAGAACACCTTTAGACTTATTAGGTTAGATGCCATGAAAGTGGGACAAATGTGCAAATGATGCCTAGCACACAATTATCTGTATGGACCTAGGGTTCAGAAGAGAGTGGTTCTGTGACAAAATCAATGTACCTGGTAGTCTAAACTCCAGATGTAGATGAGATCACTAAGAAGACCAAGTAAAGGGAAATGAAAACTGAGCCTCGAGTGGATACCCAATAAATGTCAGCTATGTGTGGTGTCCTTAGTGGAAAATTATTATCAGTGTGTTTGTTTGGGTGGTCATGACCTAATCCTTTTAAATTGTAAAATTCTTTCATTCCTAGCGTTCATTATGGATTCCAACTTTCCACTTCAAATATTATCTGCAAGAGAGATATTCCTTGAAATGTTCTCTCAGACAATCAAATAGTATTTCAATGGATGAAAAACTTCCCAAATAAATCTTTGAAATAGATTATAATCCTCATCTAGTTTAAGGCTAAGAAGTCTGCATTTTTAAGAAGGAAAATTCAGTAGGAGCTGTAATCAGAGAAGAGATGTCAGAAAGGGCTTCAGAGATCATAGCTGAAGCACTCATTTACCATGAGAGAAAACTAAGTTAAAAAAAGAGCTAAGCTAGCTGGGCATTGTGGTGGGTGCCTGTGGTCCCAGCTACTCGGGAGGCTGAAGCAAGAGAATCGCCTAAGCCCAGGAGTTGGAGGTTGCTGTGAGCTGTGATGCCGCGGCACTCTACCCAGGGCAATAAAGTGAGACTGTCTCTAAAAAAAAAAAAAAAAAGAGAGAGCTAAGAAAATAACTGAAGGCCTCTTGCTTATAATTGACAGAAATCTCAACCCCTATTATCTGAAAGGCAGATTCAGAAAAAAAATCTTCACTAGAAGTTCTGATAATGCTCAGCATTCCCCCTGGAGCTAGAAGTCTACATGAAGACCCATTTCTCAATCTCAAATTACAAGAATTTTGATCTAAATTTTACTTAATTGGAAAACTACAGCAAGGACAGATATAATCTAACTGACTTGGTTTCATTATTTTTGTTGTTTGTTTTTTTAATCTCGTCATCTCATTAAAACAGAGGAGGATGTGGTTTTGAATAGATAATAGACAATCACATTTAACTCCAAAAATTGCATTCTATAATTAAAAAAAAAATCCCATTATAGTTGTAGAAGGAAGGAGGGGAAAATCCAGTGAACTAAATACTAGCAATAATGCTAATATTTCATAATTTTAATAAGGTTCAAAATTCTTGGCTAAGTCGTTTGTCTCTTGCATTGTATCATTTTGTTAAATCACACCAAATAACTGACTTTTTAAGTTTAATTTGCTATTAATTCTGATATTGTGTACCTACAATTCTTTTTTGTTTGTTTCTTGGAGACAGAGTCTCACCCTGTGCCTTGAGTAGAATGCCGTGGTTTCTTTTTTTTTTTTTTTTTTAATTTTTTTATTAAATCATAAGTGTATACAATGATATGATTATGGGGCATCATACACTCACTTCATAAACCATTTGACACATTTTTATCCCAGTGGTTAACATAGCCTTTCCGGCGTTATCTCAGTTACTGTGCCAAAACATTTATATTCTACATTTACCAAGTTTCGCAAATACCCCTGTAATATGCACCACAGGTGTGATCCCACCGATTCCCCTCCCTCTACCCACCCCCCCCTTTCCCACTTCCCCCTATTGTTAAGTTGTAGCTGGGTTATAGCTTTCATGTGAGAGTCCCAAATTAGTTTCATAGTAGGGCTGTGTACATTGGGTATTTTTTCTTCCATTCTTGGGATACTTTACTAAGAAGAATATGTTCCAGCTCCATCCATGTAAACATGAAAGAGGTAAAGTCTCCATCTTTCTTTAAGGCTGCATAGTATTCCATGGTATACATATACCACAATTTATTAATCCATTCCTGGATCGATGGGCACTTCGGCTTTTTCCATGACTTAGCAATTATGAATTGGGCTGCAATAAACATTCTGGTACAAATATCTTTGTTATGTTGTGATTTTTGGTCTTCTGGGTATATGCCCAGCAGAGGAATTACAGGATTGAATGGCAGATCTATTTTTAGATCTCTGAGTGTTCTCCATATATCCCTCCAAAAGGAATGTATTAATTTGCATTCCCACCAGCAGTGCAGAAGTGTTCCCTTTTCTCCGCATCCACGCCAACATCTCTGGTCTTGAGATTTTGTGATATAGGCTAGTCTCATTGGAGTTAGATGATATCTCAAAGTAGTTTTGATTTGCATTTCTCTGATGATTAAAGATGATGAGCATTTTTTCATATGTCTGAAGGCCGTGCGCCTGTCTTCTTCAGAGAAGTTTCTCTTCAAATCCCTTGCCCAGCCTGCGATGGGATCCCTTGTTTTTTTCTTGCTGATGCGTTTGAGTTCTCTGTGGATTCTGGTTATTAAACCTTTGTCAGAGTTATACCCTGCAAATATCTTCTCCCATTCTGAGGGCTGTCTACTTGCTCTGCTTACTGTGTTCTTAGCTGTGCAGAAGCTTTTTAGTTTGATCAAGTCCCAGTAGTGTATTTTTGAAGCTGCTTCAATTGCCCGGGGGGTTCTCCTCATGAAATACTCACCCAGACCAATTTCTTCAAGGGTTTTCCCTGCATTCTCCTCTAGTATTTTTATAGTTTCATGTCTTAAGTTTAAATCTTTAATCCAATGAGAGTCTATCTTAGTTAATGGTGAAAGGTGTGGGTCCAATTTCAGTCTTCTGCAGGTTGCCAGCCAGTTCACCCAGCACCATTTGTTAAATAGGGAATCTTTTCCCCACTGAATGTTTTTAATTGGCTTGTCAAAAATCAAATAGCGGTAAGTAGCTGGATTCATCTCTTGGTTCTCTATTCTATTCCAGATATCTACTTCTCTGTTTTTGTGCCAATACCATGCTGTTTTGATCACTATCGATTTGTAGTAAAGTCTGAGGTCTGGTAGTGTGATTCCTCCTGTTTTGTTTTTATTTCTGAGTAATGACCTGGCTATTCGAGGTTTTTTCTGATTCCATATAAAACGAAGTAATGTTTTTTCAAGATCTTTAAAATATGACAGTGGAGCTTTAATAGGGAGTGCGTTGAAAGTATATATTGCTTTGGGTAGTATGGACATTTTGATAATGTTGATTCTTCCTAGCCATGAGCATGGTATGTTTTTCCATTTGTTAACATTTTCAGCTATTTCTTTTCTTAGAGTTTCATAGTTCTCTTTATAGAGATCTTTCACGTCTTTTGTTAGGTAAATTCCCAAATATTTCATCTTCTTTGGCACTACTATGAATGGGATAGAGTCCTTAACTGCTTTTTCAATTTGACTGTTGTTGGTGTATATAAAGGCTACCGATTTATGAATGTTGATTTTGTAACCTGAGACGCTGCTGTATTCCTTGATCACTTCTAGGAGTTTTGTAGTAGAGTCCCTAGTGTTTTCCAGATACACAATCATATCATCTGCGAAGAGCGAGAGTTTGATCTCTTCTGACCCTATATGGATACCCTTGATCGCCTTTTCTTCCCTAATTGCGGTGGCTAAAACTTCCATTACAATGTTGAAAAGCAATGGAGACAATGGGCAGCCTTGTCTGGTTCCTGATCTGAGTGGAAATGATTCCAATTTAACTCCATTCAATATGATATTGGCTGTGGGTTTGCTGTAGATAGCCTCTATCAGTTTAAGAAAAGTCCCTTCTAGACCAATTTTCTTGAGTGTTCTGATCATGAAGGGATGCTGGATATTATCAAAAGCTTTTTCTGCATCAATTGAGAGAATCATATGGTCTTTGTTTTTTAATTTGTTTATGTGCTGAATTACATTTATAGATTTACGTATATTGAACCAGCCTTGAGACCCTGGGATAAAACCAACTTGGTCATGATGTATAATTTGTTTGATGTGTTGCTGGATTCTGTTTGTTAGGATCTTGTTGAATATTTTTGCATCTATATTCATTAGTGATATTGGTCTATAATTTTCTTTTCTTGTTGGGTCTTTTCCTGGTTTGGGGATCAGGGTGATATTTGCTTCATAGAACGTGTTGGGTAGTCTTCCTTCTTTTTCTACATTTTGGAACAGGTTGAGTAATATAGGTACTAATTCCTCTTTAAAGGTTTGGTAGAATTCTGACGTGAAACCATCTGGTCCCGGGCTTTTCTTTTTAGGGAGGTTTTGTATAGTTGATGCTATTTCTGAACTTGATATGGGTCTGTTCAACATTTCCACTTGATTCTGGTTAAGTCTTGGAAGGTGGCGTGCTTCCAAGTATCGGTCTATTTCCTTCAGATTTTCATATTTCTGAGAATAAAGTTTCTTGTAATGAATGCCGTGGTTTCATCGTAACTCACAGTCTCTTGGGCTCAAGTGATCCTCTTGTCTCAGCTTCCTCAGGTACCCCATACAATGCCAGGCATGGTTTTCTATTTTTAGTAGAGATGGGCCTCACTGTTGTTCAGGCTGGTCTGGAACTCCTGAGCTCAAGCAATCCACCTGCCTCAGCCTCCCAAAGTGCTAGGATTATAGATGAGAACCAAGGTGGCCAACCTACAATTCTTTTTTAAATTGAATCATCATAAGAGTGATTTGACTAGTCTGAAGTGCCATATTATAATTTGCAAAAGAAAAACCTCAGATTACTTTTACTGTAGAATACTAGGTAAAAGTGAGTAGTTTTATTTTTATATATTCTCTATTTTTTTTTGTTTGTTTGTTTGTTTTGGTAGATTAATGAATGGTTTAAGTGAAGAAGCCCAAACTTCTCAAATACCTAATTTTTCCTTTAAAAAGAACCGACACTATCTTCTTCTCCACCCCTATCACACAAATTAGTGGGTTTGGGGGATAGTAAGTGTGAGAGTTAAAGAAATGATCATCTTTAATATTCTTTTTTTTTTTTTTTTTGTGATACAAAGTCTCACTTTGTTGCCCTTGGTAGAGTGCCATGGTGCCACAGCTCACAGCAACCTCAAACTCTTGGGCTCAAGTGATTCTCTTGCCTCAGCCTCCCAAGCAGCTGGGACTACAGGTGCCTATAACAACTCCCAGCTATTTTTAGAGATAGGGTCTCACTCTTGCTCAGGCCGGTGTCCAACTCATGAGCTCAGGCAATTCACCCACCAGAGTGCTGGGATTACAGGCGTGAGCCAACACGCTCACCTTCATCCCTAATATTGGCCTTCAGTTCTGCATATATCATTTCAACTAATATAAATTTTATTTGTACCAGAATTTTTAAATATGCCAATTATTTATTTATCCAATATTATTTTATTTATGTGTTTATTTATTCAACAGACATTTTTGAGACTTGACATCTATGGTAGGTAATTTAGGTGAAAAAAAAAAAAAAGCATGACATAACACCAGTTACCTTTGGTGAACTTAAAGAAGTAATTTTCATACCAGGTAGGTTTCTGGAGTTTTTTGAAGGCAGCTTAGAGCATAGTATGACATAGTTATAGTAGTAGGCCCCAAAGCAAAAAGACACAGCACAGTTCCCTCATTATCACCTTTGTCAATTCAGTTTATAAAACCAGTAGGAATCCCTAAGTGTTTTGATAGATTCACAAGTCTGAAAACTGATTCACAATTACAGAATGAACCTAAAATAATGTTTTCGTGGATTAAATAACTCTTACTTCAGATCTCCTCCTCTTTTCTCATAAACACACACATACACACAGGTACCCTTCTCCTGAAAATCATCAAACAGTCGAATTCAGCAAAAAGTTTGGGTTTCTTTGCTTGCCATCTAAAAACAGTCATGAGGACAGGACAGTAGAATGAGGGGCAGAGCAAGCCCAGAGACAGTTCTGACCCCCTGCCCTTCACGTACTCACTGTACTCACTGCTGTGATTCTACACTCCACCACAGTTCTAGACTGTATCGTAAAGTTGATCCTGGAATTAGCATTCACTCTTTTAGAAAATTCTGACTACAAAAACTTTAAAGCTAAAGACAACATGGTGCAGATACAGTGAACAGAATAAAGATGGAAATTTTTCAAGCCTTCTGTGAATCTTAGCTTTCTTGTTTTTGAACAGGCATAATAATTCCTGCCATCCAAAACTGTCATGAGAATAAATAGGTAACCAAGTAAAGTGTCACATATACCAGTGGTTCTCAACAGGGAACGATTTTACCCACCACCTCCACCCTCTGCCAGGGGACATTTGCAAAATCTAGGGACATTTTTGGTTAACACAGCTAGGAGGAGTGTTCCTGGTACCTAGTGAGTAGAAACAAGAGTTACTGCTGGACATCCTAGATTGCATAAGACCTCACAAGACTTCACAACAGAGAATTATCCAGCCCGAATGAGGGTCGTGTAGAGGCTGAGAAACCCTTGTATGAATGGGATACATAGCAGATGGGCAGGAAGTGGTGGTTACCACTATTCACCACAATATTTGGATATTGGACTGTATGTAAAATGAAACACTGTTGTGGGGAATAAATTAAATATTTCTTCATCCCTTATAATGAATTAACTCCAGGTTTTCCTGGAAATGAGCATAATCATTTATACAGCTTGAATACTGTTCTCAATAACTCCAGTGACAGTCAAAATAGTATCTAGGCTGAGACAGACTTCTATGTATGATTACAGGCATTTTCCCATCAGTATTATTGTGTGCCAATCGCAAATCTCTTGATATGCAAGAAAATGAAAACCTAAGAGAAGCATAGGCTGAAAATACTACCTATATTTTGAAAAGTTTGTCAAGAATGATTTTCCAGCATGCTCTCTCCTGGGTCTCTGTTATGATAACTGGTTTATTCCTTCCTACTCTCTCCTACCTGCTTTGTTGGGAACTGACACCTTTGCAAGTTTTCGGCCTTCCTCACAGTTCCCTTCCCAGAACTATGAGCCTTTAAGGTCAGTAAGACTTTGCGCACTATCTACCAAATATATTCTAAGGCTTAGGGACTCTTGAAATTCTTAAATTTTTATTTCTGTGCTTTCCTACAATTGGGACATTCCTCTGTCTTCCCTATCATGGAATCGTCCCATGATGTTCCTCTATAGGAATTTTTTCCATGGTTAACTTTGAAAAATCAGAGAGTGGTTGTAATGCCTGACATTTGGACTCTTTTCTGACATACCAATAAAACAATCTCTTTTTTTCTTTTAAGTCAATCCATTAAATCAGAATCTGGCATTTTCTGGGAAGGATCTAGATTACATTACATCTAGTTTTTCTCTCTCATCGGTTTTATGGAAATTTTTAGATTTCACATTTTCCTGCAAAATGTTCCTTCTTTGTTTTGTCACATGACAATTTTGAACACCTTGTCCTTTTAAAAATTTTTGTATTATTTTTAATTTATTTATTGACACACAGTCTCACTTTGTTATCCTCAGTAGAGTGCTGTGGCGTCACAACTCATAGCAACCTCTAACTCTTGGACTCAAAGCAATTCTCTTGCCTCAGCCTCCCTAGTAGCTGGGACTACAGGCTCCCACCACAGTGTCCGACTGTTTTTTAGAGACAGGGCCTTGCTCTTATTCAGGCTGGTCTCCAACTCCTGAGCTCAGGCAATCCACCTGCCTCGGCCTCCCAAAGTGCTAGCATTGTAGGTGTGAGCCACAGCCTCCGGACTAACACTATGTCTTTTGTAACCCCTCTCCCAACTTGCCTCAAGCTTCTACTAGGCAGTGCATCCTTTCTGCATCTCTACAGTCATTGTACCTGTGCACACTTCTAATATCGCTCATGCACATTCTGTTATTATTACTCTTTCATACTCAATTTCATTATTTGTTCACACTAGACTTAAGATAGTGAAACAGTGGTTTAATTAATCTTTGTATCTCAACAGAGTCTAGCACAATGTAGATGCAGCCCCAATAAATATTAATTTAATGATAAAGACTCCCCCTCATTCAATCAAGTTATGTGTAAGCATTGTTGATTCCTCGAGGGTGGTTTGTTTAAACCCTGTTATCAAAGCTGCCTTGGTTCTTTCTATTTAATATTAGGAACATCATGAAGGTGTCACAGGTGAAATTTATGTATAAATAGTGCTAGATCTTATAGCAGACCTAAGTTTTGTTAGCCATAAGGAGGATTCTAAAAGTCTATGCGTAATACACAACGTCATGTCTTGATAAGTACAAAATGAAGTGAAATGGAATGAAGCAAAACCTTAATTATAAATAAAGGAAATGACCACATTGATGCAGTTAATTTATTACATAGTTGCATACCAAATGGCACTGGCCTAAAAAGTCCTTACCGAATATTTAATTTTATAGTATGTTGTCAACATAAGGGATTTCAAGATTTCAAGATGTCTTTTCACTAAATGCTATTAATTAAAATTGAAGAAAAAATTTAGGTTTGTTCTTAACCCAACAAATATTTAACTATCTACAATTTACTAGACACAATTCTAGGTACTTGGAATGTAACAGTGACCAAACTTTCTATTTTTATTATTTTTTTTAAGACAGAGTCTCAGTCTGTTGCCCAGGTTAGAGTACAGTAGCATAATAGCTCACTGCAACCTCAACCCCAGGGCTGAAGCGATCCTCCCACTTCAGCCTCCAATGCAGCAGGGACTACCGTCATGTGCCACCAGGCCCAGCTAACGTGTCTGTTTTGGGTAGAGGCAGGGTCTTGCTCTTGCTCAGGTTGGTGTTCAGTTCCTGGGCTCAAGCAAACCTGGCCTCCCAAAGTGCTAGGATTATAGGAAAGAGCCACAATGTTCCGGCAAATTTTCTGTTCTTAAGAGCTCATACTCAAACTATATTCATTTTCAATTGAAGAAAAATGGAATAGTAGTTTGCTTCTTAAATGCATTAATAGATATGTTGTTTGCAGTTTCCTGATATTTCTAAACATTATTTTTTAGTTAATAAGGAAAGAATGTATGAGGGTTTTCTTTGTATTGTTTCCAAATAGTTGAGACTGAATAGTTTGAAAGCTATTTCCTGGAATGCTTCGATGATGGTTGGGTGAATTCCCAGTAAGGATGATTTTTCTACACTACTTTCTTATTTAATACTTTACTTACATATGGTCACTGTTCATTGTCATATATGTAGATACAACAAATAGTTTTATCTGGCTAGATATTTAGGTGATATATTAAAATTTTAATTTTTTATTTTAAAATAAACAAACAGAATTTGAGGAAAGGGAAAAAAACGACAGGAAAAAAACTTACATCTGGTCATTAGCGTAAATCCAGTTGTCTGTACATTATAGAGAATTAGTCGCTTTTTAGAAAGAGTTTTTAATTGCTTAATCTAAGTAATGTGGGCAATGGCATACGTGTTTTATTTTAGGGTCTATCTAGCCCACTCAGAAAATGTAATGGACCTAATTTTCATTTAGTATGGGTCTGTGCAGTTCCTAAAACATCTAAATGGCTATTAATTTAATCAGGTAATTTAACTATAGCTCTAGAAAAGGCCACCAGCTAGTTGTCACGCAATGATTATGAGGATGACATTTCTATCCCATGATGCCAGAGGCAGACTTTGATACATCATTTTCTTTTTGAAGGTTAAACTCAGATAACCTGCCTTTGGCATTTAATTAGCTACATATTAAACACTCTTTTAATAATAAAATGATTAAAAATTTTATTGCTTCTCAAATGAGGCCCTTTTAGATAGATTTAATGACTTGGTTAGAGCTCTGTAGTTTGTGAACCAAACCTTACTTAGGCCAGTATGTAGTAATGATATGCTTTACAGCTTGCAAAATCTGTATTTTATTCAAATGATGGCCATAATCATTTTGGATAAAACTTATAATGCTTTCTTCTGTATTTTTAAGTCTAACTGTAAATGTCATTGGAAAGTAACCAGAAACTCATTGATTCAAATTTTTCAGAAATTAGAGTTCAAGATTAATAAAGAAACTATGAAGTCTGTTTAATGTGCTGAATCTTATATACTAATTGTTTACCCTTTGTAAAATCATTTGTCACCATTGAATACCTCCCCCCAAAAATGTAGAAATGATAGAGAAGTGTGAGCGGACTGCAAATCCCCATCCATATTTCAGTTTAACATCAGCTCTTCAGTGAAAATGGTCATCAAGAGACAATTCATTGCTCAGCCTCAGCATGAATTGAGAGGGAGAGGAGAACATTAAAAAAATTCATAAAATAGAGTCAAAAGTACAGAATGCTGTCACACAAGAATCCAGAATACCATAATTCAAATACAACTGACCACTTTACTCTTTTTTAAAAGCTTAAATTTTGAATGTATTTTATTATTTATATATGCACAGGTTTTTTTTTTTTTTTTTTGTAGAGACAGAGTCTCACTGTACCGCCCTCCGGTAGAGTGCCGTGGCGTCACACGGCTCACAGCAACCTCTAACTCTCGGGCCTACGCGATTCTCTTGCCTCAGCCTCCGGAGCAGCTGGGACTACAGGCGCCCGCCACAACGCCCGGCTATTTTTTTTTTGTTACAGTTTGGCCGGGGCTGGGTTTGAACCCGCCACCCTCGGCATATGGGGCCGGCGCCCTACTCACTGAGCCACAGGCGCCGCCCTATGCACAGGTTTTAAGTGACTTCTGGAGCCACATTATTTTAACTTGCTCTTAATGATTTGCAGCCCTTCTTGATTATCTGGAGTTGCATGGTTCCGTACAATAACCTCTGGCCACACGTGGCTATTGAACACATGAAATATGGCTAGTCAGAATTGAGACTTATCTTCAGGGAGAATTGACAAATGCTTAGATTTGACAATTAAGTTCACAAGCTCATCCTGGAAAAAGTGCCCCATACCTCACAGTTGAATATCACTATGGTCACCTTCGAAGTACTTCCCCTAGGAAGCTAGGCACTAGGCCAACACCTACACCATTCTTCAATGCAATTTTGGAACTTTTTTTTTTTTTTGGAATGGCCATCAAAGCTGTCATTGAATGAAGATCTGACAATTAAGTCCATGACGTCGGCACTGCATGTTTATGTTGGCAGCACTGGACATACAGCTTGGTGAGGTTTCATGACTTTTGGTGTATCTGTGTCCCACAGCTGTGTTCATGCTGATGTGCGGTGGTGTCTTTCTGAGTGGAGTTCATTAGTGTTGTTGCATGGGTTTTTTTTTTTGAGACAGAGTCTCACTATGTCACCCTGGGTAGAGTGTTGTGACATCACAGCTCACAGCAACCTCAAACTCTTGGGCTTAAGTGATTCTCTTGCCTCAGCCTCCCATGTAGCTGGGACTACAGGTGCCCATCACAATGCTCGGCTATTTTTTGTTGTAGTTGTCATTGTTGTTTGGCAAGACAGGGCTGGGTTGGAACCCGCCAGCCCTAGTGTACGTGGCTGGTGCTCTAGCCACTGAGCTACAGGTGCCGAGTCTTGTTGCATGTTTTTGTGTGTCCTATGATGACAGCTCTAATGGCCATTTAAAAAAAATGTTCCAAAAATTGCTTTGAAGTGTGGACTAGGCACTGGCCTTGGTGCATAGCTTCCTAGGGGAAGCACTTTAAAGGTGACCATAGTGATATTCAGCCATGAGGTATGTAGCACTTTTTCTAGTTTGCCACATTAATTGTCTGACCTTATACACCCATATAACCAACACCTCATTCAAGCTATGGAACAACCCAGTTATTTCTAAACCTTCCTTGTGTTTTCTAGGCAGCCCTTCCCACCACTGCCCAACTCTTTTGAATTCTGTCATCATAATTTAGTTTTGCTTGTTTCAGAGCATAGTGTAGGTGTAATCAGTGAGCATGCTTCTTTTGCTTTTCACATTATTTTTGAGATTTATGCATGTCTTTGTGTATATCTGTGTTAATTTTTATTATTGCTGTGCAGTAGTATTTCATAGTGTGACTATATAGTAGTTGTTTATCCACTTCCTTGCTGATGGAGATTTGGGTTGTTTCCAGTGGTTTACTATTTTTAATAAATCTATGCACATTCTTTTAAAATCCATGTTTTGAACACATATTTTCCATATTATTAAGTAAATAGCTAAAATTAGAGTTATTAGATCATTATAATATTTGTAGGTTTAATTTTAGGAGAAACTGCCAACACCTTCCCTTTAAATGTAGTTAGTTGTCAATAATTCATCATCTACTATTTTTCTCTTAGAAAGAGAAAAAGATTCAATAAACAATATTTACTGCAATGCATGATGCAAGGTGTTTAGAATTTTAATGGTGATTTTATTCTGTCTATAGATGTAAAAATTTTCTCTTTGGTTGTTGATAAAGAGGTCCCTCCCCTTAATCCATATCAATAGATTACTGCTTTTATTCCAGATTTAGGGAAATGTAGGTTTTGTTCTTTGGGATTTTGGTTGTTAAGGAAAATAGGGGAAAACCATAAATACAAAAATTATTAGTCAAATCAAAGGGGCCATCTATTACTTTATCAAATATATATCTGTACATTAACAAAACACACGTAGTCAAGCTTTGTAGATAATAATGATTTTGGTCATTAGAATCATTATAAGTTACCATGTGACAGAAGAAAATAATTTTTCTCTCTGCTTTAGAATCCAAAATAGCTGGCTCAAATTCTGCAGATTTTACATTCCTTTTTGACTTCTTCCATGCAGTTGATTGAAATTCAGAGAGGTCCTAGCAGAAGTTTTTATATCTACTAGAGTTGCTATTATAAATACTCTCTGATTAGTGGGTTTGGATTCTTGATATCTATGAGCTTAGAGAGAGTACTTTTTCCAAGTGACTGACTTATTGATATTTTAGTCATTTCAATCTAAATTTTGTGCTAGTTTCTTCCTTGATAAATTGTACATTAGAGTTTCCCAAGGCCAAGAAAAATCAATTCTTTTAAAAGATAGCCAATAGGCTCAGCACCTGTGGCTCAAGCGGCTAAGGCACCAGCCACATACGCCTGAGCTGGCGGGTTCGAATCCAGCCCAGGCCCGCCAAACAACAATGACAGCTGAAACCAAAAAATAGCCGGGCATTGTGGCAGACACCTGTGGTCCCAGCTACTTGGGAAGCAGAGGCAGGAGAATTACTTCAGAGTTTGAGGTTACTGTGCGCTGTGATGCCATGGTACTCTGCCCAGGGTGATAGCTTGAGGCTCTGTCTCCAAAAGAAAAAAAAATAGCCAATATACAAAGCATATTTTTATTTCGAGAATTACTGATTGTGTTTCACTGATTTTTATTGGAAAAAAATTAGAAAATACAAATATGCAAAAAAGAAAAAATAGTAATGATTCTTTAATTCAGAGCCATAGTTAACATCACCAATGAATATTCTTTCAGTTATTTATGGTTATTTATAGACATGTACTTAGACATATACATATATAATTTTTTTAAAAAGTAACCTATTTCTTCACCAAGAAAAATATGAAAATATCGTTCTAGTCAATATACATTATCTACAAAATAATTTTCAATATTTGAATAATGCTTTATTGTATCATAGTTTAACACAACCGATCCCATATCACTGGGCATTTACATTGTTTACAATGGGTATGTTCTTATACACAGGGATGAAGTAAATATCCTTGCAGACAAATAATTTTATACATTTGAAATTTTTTCACAGCATAAGTTTCTATAAATAAAACTGTATAAGTAATGGATACTAATAATAAATATTTCTGTTATGCAGCTATTTTTATGCAAGGAACAAGCAGACATGACAATAGCTATTCTACTATAAATCCCTATTACTCATTTCTAACTTTTTTTTAGAACTTTTTTTAGTTATAGTACAAAGATTTTGAGAAGGTATGTTATTCATAGATATAGTCTTGATTTTTGATCTTGTGAAAAGAAAGGCATTAACATCTGGCTCCAATGCCAGAAAATAGATTTCTGGTGACATAAAACCTTTATCTTTAGAGTAAGTCTGTTGTTAAGGTCTCTTAATAGAAATTCAACAATTTTGAGCCTGTTAAGACTGGTCTGTCTTCCGGATCCACTTTATTCTGACTTTACTCTTAATGATTTGCAGCCCCTTTTGATGGTCTATAGTGCACTGTCCAGTACAGTGACCACTGGCCGCACTGGGCTTTTGAGCACTTGCAATATGGCTAGCTAAAATTGAGACTTAGTGTAAGACAAAGTAAAATACCTCATTAACAATTTTTATAATGATTATTCAAATAATAATATTTTTTAATGTGCCTATTAGAGATTTAAAATTATGTGTGTCTCCTATTTTCCTTCTATGGCATAGAATTCTTCTAGGTCTTTATTCCCCTAATATTCAAAATATTAAACAAGTATTGCTACATGCTAATTATGTTTTTTTCAGTTATGAACTGAGAGTCATTTCAAAAGATGACTGATCCACAAAAGTCCCTTCAAATTGGCCTCTATGGACTGAAGAAAAAACTAGAGAAAAACCTAAGCTTGTCTGAAACACCTAAGCCCGCTAGGTGGCATAAGACCAATTCTTCCAGCGGCCTCATAGATGTTCTCCCTGCTGAAGTTCTGAATTGTTGAAAAGGAGGAGGTAACGGTAATTGGACAAAGTGAGTGGCATTCCATTCTAGATTTTCTTTTCTCATTTTAAGTCTTGATGGTCACCACTTCACCTACTCATAATTCACATTTATCCTCATTCAATCTCAACACAGTAAAATGAGGATGAACACAAGTGAAAAACTAATCTACCTAAGACAACTAGAGACTTAATGGTTTGAAGTAGAACTCACTAGGAGTTTTCAGTCACATGGTATCTATAAATTTAGAAGGGAGTAGATAATTGGGACATATATTCTTCAAAGAATAAACAAAAAATAAGATTTATAGACAAGGTTCAATGTTCAAATTAGGCACTTAAGGAATTCATAGAATTGTCAAATTGTGTGTGTAGATACTGCCACAGAGAGACCATTTGGGATAATAGAAACATGCAGATTTGCTGAGAAGAGCAAAGAAAGTTCTCTGATTTCTAGAAAAATTCTCATCTACCTTGGGTGTATCTGGGGCATGGTAAATGATAACATCCAAACGTGGATGCCAGCTACAGAGAGGGTGTATAGAAAAAGGGAACGAAAACAATTTCACCCTATTTTTTTTCTTTTTTTGTTTTTCACCCTGTTTTGATAGGACTAATCCATATATTGGATGTGGTATCTAGCAGGAAGGTCCCCCCACCCAATGTTGCTTTGTTGACAGAAACCTCTGTTTGTTTAATCTTCCTTTTATAAAGGTAATCCTTGCTGAAAGTGTTAAATTGAGTTCTCAACTGCCTATGTTTCTTCCACCAAGCAGAGCTATCTGTTTCCTCCCCAAACAAGCTCTATCAATGAATTTTAATCATGCTATGTCTTCATAATACCAAACAGTTCACTGATGTGTGTAAAGACCATTTAACCAACAAGTTTCTTTCTCTATGTAAACCCAGCTAGCTGACATGTTTGCATAACTGCATCGGGTCATGCTGTGGTTTGGTGATGTGCGGTTTCTAGTGGTAGGTGACAAAGTTCCAAGAAGGATTATTTTGTATTGAAGAAATGCTCATGAACACGACAACTGAATTTGTGAGCTGTGCCGTCCATAGCTCTTTGTTTACACATATCAGTATAGTTTATGTGCATAGACATTTAATCGTCAGAAGCATTAGGAGGTCTCTTTTATTACACAGAAGCCCAAAGTTATAGCATTAAGAGCATGGACACTGGAGCCGGACTGCTACCTACTAGCTGTATGACCTAGGTATTCACCATGCTGCTCCTGTTTGCTCATCTTTAAAATGGACGAACACGTTTGAGTTCTCTGTGGATTCTGGTTATTAAACGTTTGTCGGAGACATAACCTGCAAATATCTTCTCCCATTCTGAGGGCTGTTTGCTTGCTTTACTTACTGTTCTTGGCTGTGCAGAAGCTTTTTAGTTTGATCAAGTCCCAATAGTGTATTTTTGAAGCAGCTTCAATTGCCTGGGGGGGTCCTTCTCATAAAAAACTCTCCCAACCCAATTTCTTCAAGGGTTTTCCCTGCACTTTCTTCTAATATTTTTATAGTTTCATGTCTTAGGTTTAAATCTTTAATCCAGTGAGAGTCTATCTTGGTTAATGGTGAGAGGTGTGGGTCCAGTTTCAGTCTTCTACAGGTTGCCAGCCAGTTCACCCAGCACCATTTGTTAAATAGGGAATCTTTTCCCCATTGAGTGTTTTTAATTGGCTTGTCAAAGATTAAATAATGCTAAGCAGCTGGATTCATCTCTTGGTTCTCTATTCTGTTCCAAGGGATCCCATCGCAGGCTGGGCAAGGGACTTGAAGAGAAACTTCTCTGAAGAAGACAGGCGCACAGCCTTCAGACATATGAAAAAATGCTCATCATCTTTAATCATCAGAGAAATGCAAATCAAAACTACTTTGAGATATCATCTAACTCCAGTGAGACTAGCCTACATCACAAAATCCCAAGACCAGAGATGTTGGCGCGGATGTGGAGAAAAGGGAACACTTTTGCACTGCTGGTGGGAATGCAAATTAATACATTCCTTTTGGAAAGAGATGTGGAGAACACTTAGAGATCTAAAAATAGATCTGCCATTCAATCCTCTAATTCCTCTACTGGGCATATACCCAGAAGACCAAAAATCACATCATAACAAAGATATTTGTATCAGAATATTTATTGCAGCCTTATTCATAATTGCTAAGTCATGGAAAAAGCCCAAGTGCCCATCGATCCATTAATGGATTAATAAATTGTGGTATATGTACACCATGGAATATTATGCAGCCTTAAAGAAAGATGGAGACTTTACCTCTTTCATGTTTACATGGATGGAGCTGGAACATATTCTTCTTAGTAAAGTATCTCAAGAATGGAAGAAAAAGTACCCAATGTACTCACCCTTATTATGAAACTAATGTAGGACCTCCACATGAAAGCTATAACCCAGTTACAACCTAAGAATAGAGAGAAGGGGGAAAGGGAGGGGAGGAAGGGGGGAGGCAGGTGGAGGGAGGGGGATTAATGGGATTACACCTGCAGTGCATCTTACAAGGGTATATGTGAATCCTAGTAAATGTGGAATGTGAAGGTCTTAGCAAAATAACTAAGAAAATGCCACGAAAGCTATGTTAACTAGTTTGATGAAAATGTGTCAAATGATCTATGAACCAAGTGTATGGTGCCCCATGATCATACTAATGTACACAGCTATGATTTAATAAAATAAAAAATAAAAAAATAAAATGGACAAATAATAGTGCTCAATTCAGGATGCTGTTCTGAGAATTAGGATTTTAAAAAATGCCTTGAAAAGTTCTTAGCCTATGTAAACACTATAAATTGTTTGTTAATATTTTGGATCACAAGTCTGAGCGGTTCAATGGAAGTTACAGATACAACAGTTTAGAAAGACTTCAGCTGTTACTGAACACCTTAGTTTCTATAGTCTTAGTCTCAGCTATAAAGGAAGAAGTTCAGCTAATTCCTTATAACCTTCCCACAAACTGCTAAAAATGAATTCTTTCTCTTCTGAGTGAGAAATGATTTTAAAACAGGAACCTAGAATTGAAGTGCCCCATTCTGCCTTAAAACTATATATATTTTTTCACAAGAGATTATTTTTAAAAGATATGTGCAAGATAACCATCTATTTGGTGGCAATTTCTTTCACCCAAGGTTTTAGCATGATTTGTAGGAGCTTTGTATTGGAGAAGAATGGCTCATCACTCTGAGAGTCAGGACAGCAGAAGTTATGCACATGAATTCAGGCACTAGACTTGCAGGTGAAATCCCTGTGAGACCTAAGGCAAGGCACCTGCCCTCTTTGGAAATAGTTTTAGTCCCTACCTCATGGGTTGTGTTGAAAATTAAATGAGTTAAATGTAAGTAATATTGTAAGTATAGTATCTGACACACAGTAGATCCTCAATAAAGGTTTGGTGTGTTGTTAGTGCTGTGGCTCTAAACCTCATCCCTAAATGCCTGACAGCCTTTTGTAGCATTGGATTGGCCTCTTATTTCTGTTTTTTTGTTAGGGAGCCTTCGTGATTTCATCAGACTGGAAGAAGAGGTTTATGATAAAAAGAGATGCTCATTATTAGGCTGACTCTACAGGTCACAACATTATTTCCCAAGGCAAGAGCTGTCCAGGAGGCCACACGGCATCTTCTTCAATCTTCTCTTGGCTCGGACAAAGTTGCTTCAGCACACGTGCCATCTTTTACTTTCCGTCCAACCCCACTTGCCTGCAAACTGTAAATTGGCTTTGGAAAACATGTTTTTCTACAAGTCCAGGGGAAGGTGAAAACATACTTGATTTCCTCACAATGCCTGCAGTACCTCTCTGTGGGACAAAGCTAGGTTGATTTGTTTTCCAAGCAACAGGAGAGCCATTAGTACATTTGTTTTAATAGACTTCTCCAGTCAAGAGACATTTCCAAGCAGCGACTTGGGTCCTGGAGAGATATGAGCCAAATGTGTATTTAATGACTAGGCTCATATTTTTAGTTTCCAGTGTGGTATCTATAAATTGAAGATGTGATTAAATGTAATATGAAATCTTTTTCTATTCAAGTCTAGTGATAGATTTGATTTGCATATAGCTTAGACTTTCAAATAAACAAAATTGCAGTAACTATTTAATGAGAACTTTGGGATTAGACAAATTATAATATACCCATATAATGGGATGTGCTTCAGCCATTAATAATGCAATCTTGGGAATACATTTACAGACATGCGAAGATATTCACAATGTGTTCTTAAGTTTTTTTTTTTTTCTTTAAAAAGTAAAATTACAGAATAGAATTTATAGTATATCCTAGGGTTTTAGAAAAATATCTGAATGTTTGGGCACTAAAGTATTGGTGACTATTAATTTATGGTGACAGGAAATGGAAATATTTATTTTTTGTATGCTTTTGTACATTTTCTAATTTTTTTTTTATTGTTGGGGATTCATTGGGGGTACAAGAAACCAGGTTACATTGATTGCATTTGTTAGGTGAAGTCCCACTTACGATTGTGTCTTGCCCCCAAAAGGTGTGTCACACACCAAGATCCCCCTTCCTTCCCTCTCTCAGCTATTCCTTTCCCCTACCCCTCCCTCCTTCTTTCTGTCTCTCCTCTGCCCTTCCCCCACCCCCACCTTGTCATTAATTGTCATTGATTGTTCTTATATCAAAATTGAGTACATAGGATTCATGCTTCTCCATTCTTGTGATGCTTTACTAAGAATAATGTCTTCCACTTCCATCCAGGTTAATACAAAGGCTGTAAAGTCTCCATTTCTTTTTAATGGCTGAATAGTATTCCATGGTGTACATATACCACAGCTTGTTAATCCATTTCTGGGTTGGTGGGCATTTAGGCTGTTTCCATATTTTTGCGATTAGAAATTGAGCTGCAATAAACAGTCTAGTGTAAGTGTGCTTAATGATAAAAGGATTTTTTTTCCTTCTGGGTAGATGCCTAGTAATGGGATTGCAGGATCAAATGGGAGGTCTAGCTTCAGTTCTTTGAGGGTTCTCCATACTTTCTTCCAAAAAGGTTGCATTAGTTTGCAGTCCGACCAGCAGTGCAAAAGTGTTCCCTTCTCTCCATATCCATGCCAGCATCTACAGTTTTGAGATTTTATGATGTGGGCCATTCTTTATGGGGTTAGATGGTATCTCAGGATGGTTTTAATTTGCATTTCTCTAATAATTAGGGATAATGGCCATTTTTTCATGTTTGTTAGCCATTCATCTGTCTTCTTTAGAGACTGTTCTATCCGTGTCTCTTGCCCATTGATATATGGAATTGTTGGCTTTTTTCATGTGGATTAATTTGAGTTCTCTATGGATCCTAGTTATCAAGCTTTTGTCAGATTCAAAATATGCAAATATCCTTTCCCATTGTCTACGTTGTCTATTTGCTTTGGTTGTTGTCTCCTTACCTATACAGAAGCTTTTCAGTTTAATTACGTCCCATTTGTTTATTGTTGTGGTTGCAATTGCCATGGCAGTCTTCTTCATAAAGTCTTTCCTCAGGCTGATATCTTCCAGTGTTTTTCCTATGCTTTCTTTGAGGATTTTTATTGTTTCATGCCTTAAATTTAAGTCATTTATCTATCTTGAATCAATTTTTGTGAGTGGAGAAAAGTGTGGGTCCAGTTTCAGTCTTTTACGTGTGGATATCCAGTTCTCCCAGCACCATTTATTGAATAAGGATTCTTTCCCCCAGTGTATGTTCTTATTTGGTTTATGGAAGGTTAGGCGGTTGTAAGATGTTAGTTTCATTTCCTGGTTTTCTATTTGCTTCCAAATGTCTATGTCTGTATTTTTGTGCCAGTACCATGCATGTCTTGACCACTGTGGCTTTGTAGTACAGCCTAAAATCAGTATGCTGATGCCCCCAGCTTTGTTTTTATTACTAAGAACTGCCTTAGCTATATGGGTTTTTTTCTGGTTCCATACAAAATGCAGAATCATTTTTGACAAGGCTTGAAAGTATGTTGGTATTGATGTTGGTATTTTAATAGGAATGGCATTGAATTGGCAGATTGCTCTGGGAAGTATAGACATTTTAACAATGTTGATTCTTTCCAGCCATGAGCATGGTATGTTCTTCCATTTGTTAATATACTCTGCTCTTTCCTGCCTTGGGGTTTCATATTTTTCTTTATAGAGGTCCTTCACCTCTTTTGTTAGGTACATTCCTAGGTATTTCATTTTCTTTGAAGCTATGGTGAAGGGAGTTTTGTCCTTAATTAGCCTCTCATCTTGGCTGTTATTGCCATATACAAAGGCTACTGACTTGTGGACATTGATTTTATATCCTGAGACATCACTATATTTTTTGATGACTTCCAGGAGTCTTTGGGATTCTCTAAGTATAAGATCATATCGTCAGCAAAGAGGGAGAGTTTGACCTCCTCTGCTCCCATTTGGATTCCCTTTATTTCCTTGTTTTGCCTCTTTGTATTGGCTAGAACTTCCAGCACTAATGTTGAATAGTAATGGTGACAGAGGACAACCTTGTCTGGTTCCAGTTCTAAGAGGAAATGCTTTCAGTTTTATTCCATTCGGTAAATTAGTTGTGGGTTTGTCATGGATGCCTTCAATCAGTTTCAGAAATATTCCACTTATGCCTATACTCCTCAGTGTGCTAATTGGAAGAGGATGCTGGATTTTATGAAATGCTTTTTCTACATCTATTGAGAGGATCATCTGGTCTTTGTTTTGTCTTTTGTTGATACGGTGAATAACGTTTATGGACTTGCGTATGTTAAACCAGCCTTGCATCCCTGGGATGAAACCTACTTGATCATAATGTATGACTTTTTTGATGATGAGCTGAAATCTATTGGCTAGGATTTTGTTGAGAATTTTTGCATCTGTATTCATTAGTGAAATTAGTCTGAAATTCTCCTTTTTACTTGGGTCTTTTCCTGGCTTTGGTATCAGAGTGATGTCTGCTTCATAGAACATGTTGGGGAAGATTTCTCCCTCCTCAATTTTTTGGAATAATTTCTGCAATACGGGAATAAACTCTTCTTTGAAGGTTTGATGGAATTCTGGTGTGAAGCCATCTGGACCAGGGCATTTTTTGGTTGGAAGCTTTTTTATTGTTTCTTTGATCTCAGTGCTTGAAATTGGTCTTTTCGGGAGCTCTATTTCTTCCTGGCTAAATCTAGGGAGAGGGTGTGATACCAAATATTGATCCATTTCCTTCACATTATCAAATTTCTGGGAATTGGGTTTCTGGTAGTATTCAGAGATGATCTCTTGTATCTCTGTGGCATCAGTTGTTATTTCCCCTTTATCATTTCTGATTGAGGTTTCTAGAGATTTTACTTTTCTATTTCTAGTTAGTCTGTCCAAAGTTTTATCTATTTTACTTATTTTTTCAAAAAACCAACTCCTTGTTTCATTAATTTTCTGAATGATTCTTTGTTTTCAATTTCATTGATCTCTGATTTGATTTTGGATATTTCTTTTCTTCTACTGGGTTTAGGCTTAGATTGTTCTTCTTTTTCCAATTTCATAAGATGGCTTGTGAGTTTGTTGATGTACTCTTTTTCTGTTTTTCGAATGTAGGCATCTAGAGTGATAAAGTTTCCTCTCAAAACTGCTTTTTCAGTATACCACTGAAAAATGTTAGGTAGCTTGTGTCTTCATTGTTGTTGTGCTCAAGGAAGTTAATGATTTCCTTTTTTATTTCTTTCTGCACCCAACTGTCATTCAGCATAAGGTTGTTTAATTTCCATACCTTTGGACATTTCCACGGGTTGAACGTTTTTGTTGGAGTTGAGTTCCACCTTTAGTGCCTTGTGGTCTGAGAAGATACAAGGTAAAATTTCCATTCTTTTGATTCTGTTGAGGTTTGTTTTGTGGCCTAGAATATGATCAATTTTGGAGAATGTTACATGAGGTGATGAGAAGAGTGTGTATTCTTTATCTTTGGGATGGTGTGTTCTATATGTGTCTATCAAGCACAGTTGTTCTAGGGTCTCATTTAAGTCCCTTATATCTTTGTTTAATTTCTGTTTAGAGGATCTGTCCAGCTCTATAAGAGGAGTGTCAAAGTCCCCTGTTATTATGGTGTTGTAGGATATCATCATATTGCTCAGACTGAGTTAGGTCTGTTTCAAGAATCTGGGAGCATTTAAATTGGATGCATAAATATTTAGAATTGAAACATCTTCTTGATGAATTTTTCCTTTGGCCAATATAAAGTGGACATATTTGTCTTTTTTGGACTTTAGTTGCTTTAAATCCACATGTATCTGAAAATAAGATTGCAACTCCTCTTTTCTTCTGAGTTCCCTTTGCCTGAAAAATTGTCTTCCAGCCCTTAACTCTGAGTTTTAATTTGTCTTTTGAAGCCAGGCGTGTTTCTTGCAGTCAGCAGATGGGTGGCTTGTGTTTTTTAATCCAGTCAGCCAATCTACGTCTCTTCAGTGGGGAATTCAAGCCATTAACATTTATTGAGATAATTGATAAATGTGGTAGTGTTCTATTCACCTTATTTTGTGAGAGTCCATTGCTTAGTTTTATCTTTTGCATCATTGTGGAAGTTAGGTTCTGTCCTTTAATTTCTGAGTTCTTACTTTGCTGCTGATCTATTGTGATGGTAAGTGTGTAGAATAGGTTGAAGTATTTCCTGTAGAACTGGTCTTGTTGTGGCGAATTTCCTCAATGTTTGTATACCAGTAAATGATTTGATTTCTCAGTAAATTTTAAAGATTAGCAGGATATAGAATTCTAGGCTGGAAATTGTTCTGTTTAAGTAGATTAAAGGTAGATGACCATTGTCTTCTGGCTTGAAAAGTTTTATTAGAGATGTCTGTAGTCACCCTAATGGATTTGCCCCTATAAGACAACTTGTGCTTACTCCTGGAAGCTTGCAAAATCTTTTCTTTTGCCTTGACTTTGGACAGGTTCTTCACAATGTGTCTTGGAGAGGCTCTGTTAGAGTTGAGGTGACCTGGGGTCTGATATCTCTCTGAAAGGAGTGTGTCAGAATCTTTGGTGATGTTTGCGACATATTCATTTATAGTATTCTCTAATATGGCTTCCATTCATGTGAGGCATTCTTCTTCCGCTTCTGGGATACCTATAACTCATATGTTTGAACACTTCATAAAGTTCCATAGTTCTGTCAGTGAATGTTCTGCTTTCTCTCTCTTCTTTTCTGCCTCTTTAACTATCTGAGTTATCTCAAGAGCTTTGTCCTCTACCTCTGAGATTCTTTCTTCTGCATAGTCTAATCTGTTGTTGATACTTTCTATTGCATCTTTAAGTTCCCTAATTGACTGCTTCAGTTCCTTCAGCTCTGCTATATCCTTTCTATATTCTTCATATCATTTATCTCTTATTTGATTCTGTTTTTGGATTTCCTTTTGTTTTTTTTCCATTTTATCAACAGTTTTCTCCATTTTTTCCATCATTTCCTTCATTGTTTTCATCATCTGTATTCTAAATTCACCATGTATCATTTCTAACATTTCTTTATAGGTGGAATCCTCTGCAGTAGCTACCTCATAGTCCCTTGGGACGGTTGCTCTGGACTGGTTCTTCATGTTGCCAGGATTTTTCTGCTGATTCTTCCTCATGAGTGTTTTCTTTTATCTGTTTCCTTGCCCTAATTTTCCTTTCACTTCCTCTTGCTATTTAAGTTACCATGCCTCTGGACTAGAGTTTTGATGAGTCCTTTTGGTACAGGACCAGAAGGATGAGAAGATTGAAGAGCAAGAAGGGAGAAAAGATTTAAAAAAAAATAAAGAGACAGAGAGAGAGAGAAAGGAGAGGGGGTGAGTAAAAGGGAATAGTGACAAAAAGAAGAGAGGCACAGAAAGAAGGAGACAGGAGCAATATAGGTGCACAGTAGGGTACTTTTATCCAACCATAAAACCCCCCAACCTCTGGGGGTGCTGGCTTGGGTGGTTCCCTTGAGGTGAGCAGCTCTTTGCCAGCCTATTCAGACACCATATCCCACCTCCACGAAGTAGAGAGGAAAGACAAAAATGCTATAAATCAAACCAAAACAAGCAAACAGAAAACTTTACGGGGTAAAATTGGAGAGGAAACCCAATAATAGGGGTAGAAACACTAGCAAAAATGAAGTTCTAATTGTTAAAGAAGGCAACAATGAAAAATTATATTTAAACTAGAAAAATAAGGAAAGAAAAGAAAGGAAAAAGAAAAAGAAAAATCTAGAGAGAAAATGTTGAAATAAAAGAAAAATAAATAAATAAAACCAAAAACAAAGCAGTATGTATATCTTGCTGAATTTTTGTCTTGGCAACAGGTGATCTTCTGGGGTATGAGATCTTCTGAAGTATGATGGGTTAATCACAATGCTGATGTACCTATATGAGATACAGATTGGAGGCCTCTGCTGATTTCTCAAACCCTGCAGGGTAGAGAGCCTAAATCTTTCCTCAGCCCACTTAAAAGGCACTTTAAACTAATAACCTTGGCTCAGCAGAAGCTTTCCAAGGAAGGCACTTGTAGCTGGGATCACTCCTGAAGTGGCTGCCCACTTACCCAGGGTGCCAAAACCAGTCTCACTCTATGCCCTGACGGCCAAGGCTGTAAGGTGTCTCAGTCCCCACCTTTAGGCTGCTCGGTCATTAGATTACTGGCCCAAGGTCTCCTGCCTGATCCTTGCTCTGCAACCCTGAGCGTGGAGCTTGCCGGGGCAGTCCTCTGACAATGGTTCCACTAGGCCTACAGCTAAACACTATTAGCTCTGTCTGGCTCAGTGGCTTAGACCGAGCCCTAGACAATGCTTAAAGTCCTCTGCACTCTCACCCAAGTTCTCCTGAGGTACTTCAACTGAGTGCCAAGTCAAAAACAGCTCACAGGTAAGGTCTTTCCATTGTGCAATCTTGCTGCTGCTGTATTTACAGCTGCTGGCAGGATTAGACTGAATGAACACACACCTTTTTACATTTTCTAATTTTTTACACAATTGAAACATACAATGTATGAAAGACATGTTGAACCAAGCTGTAATACACAAATAATAAGTGTAAGAATACTGTAGGTAGCCATTAATAATTGCAGTTCATTTGTTTGTGAACATGAAAATTTAAGTCAAAAATAGTATGAATTAATCATACAACATTTATTAATATTTCTTCAATGCTACTACTTCTGAGACACTAATTTTATAGTATTAAATATTTTATGATAATTATTACATTATCTATTTTATTGATGAGGAACTAGAATTCAGAGAAGTTAAATAACTTTCCTAAGTCTTTGTAGCTATAAATACATCTGAGCAAAGATCCAAACCTGGGTCTCTTTCTACCACTGCAAGCTACCTTTCAAAATGAGAACCAGAGGTATTAAATCAATTTTCTATGGCCTTGACTAACAGATTACAGAACTTGGATTGGAGTTCAAATCTTGCTTACTCCAAAGCTCAAGCTTTTTCTACTACAACACTTTTTCTTTGTGTCTGCAGATGTCCTAACAGTTAAAGCAAGTCATGGCACCTGTGGCTCAGTGAGTAGGGCGCCAGCCCCATATACCGAGTGTGGCGGCTTCAAACCCACCCCCAGCTGAACTGCAGCTAAAAAATAGCTGGGCACCTGTAGTCCCAGCTGCTCGGGAGGCTGAGGCAGGAGAATTGCGGAAGCCCAAGAGCTGGAGGTTGCTGTGAGTCCTGTGACATCATGGCATTCTACCAAGGGTGGTAAAGTGAGACTCTGTCTCTACAAAAAAAAAAAGCAAATCATGGCCAAGTACAGAGTCAATGTGAAAGGGGGACTACATACAGGTATGGAAAGTGGGAAGTGTGGTTCATCAGGGGCCATTAATATGTAGTTTGTCTTAGTCATTTCTGGCTGCTGTAACAAAAATGCAGTAAACTGGGCAATTTAAATAATAGCACTTGTTTTCACAATTCTAGATTCTGGAAGTGTGATATCAGAGTGATACTATGGTTAGGTTCTTGACAGAGGCCCTCTTCCTGGTTCACAGACAGCCATTTACTCCTGTATCCGCATTTGGCACTTGGCAGAGAGCAGAGAGAGGAAGTAAACCCTCTCCTGTCTGTCTCTCTCTCTCTCTCTTTTTTTTTTTTTGAGGCAGAGTCTCACTCCATTGCCCAGACTAGAGTGCTGTGGCATCAGCTTAGCTCACAGCAACCTTAAACTCCTGGGTTCAAGCAATCCTCCTGTCTCAGATTCCTGAGTAGCTTGGACTGTAGGCATTTACTATAAAGCCAAGCTAGTTTTTCTATTTTTTAGTAGAGATGGGGTCTTGCTCTTGCTCAGGCTGCTTTTGAACTCCTGAGTTCAAGGGATCTCACCTTGGCCTCCCAAAGTTCTGGGATTACAGACATGAACCACTGTACCTAACTCTATCCCTTCTTATAAGGGCACTAATTCCATCATAAGGGTGAAGCCTTCTATGCCAAAAGTTCCACCTTCTGATATCATCTTATTAGGGGTATTAGAGTTTTCAATATATAAATTTAAGGGAAGCACAGTCCATAACACCTTCTAAAAAAACTAAAGAAATTTCAGAGAAAAGTAACTAAAATGCAGTTTTAAAAAACAAGGGAACAGACTATATTCCCTCAATGATAAATCATCTTATTGTTTTTATTAATT
The DNA here is from genome assembly GCF_027406575.1 of Nycticebus coucang. NCBI lineage: Eukaryota > Metazoa > Chordata > Mammalia > Primates > Lorisidae > Nycticebus > Nycticebus coucang. The sequence continues at coordinate 43,211,750 of NC_069789.1, forward strand.
CCAAAACTATCAAATCGTAGGAACAAGAACTGTCATACTTATCTAAAATGAAGGCCCATCCACTCAAGCATTCTGTCACCAATAGAGACACTAAAGACTAAATTGTTAATAATGATGATAATTGTTACCATTATTTGAGCCTTTACTGTATACAAGGCACAAGCCAAGTACTTTACATTGTTTCATTTAATCCTCACAAAATCCCTATGAAGTTGTCATTTTTATCATATTTTCCAGATGAAGTGTAGGGAAGTCAGGGTTGAAACCTGCATTCATGTAGAATATGTACATGTTGGAAGTTATCTAACAGCACACAAGGGTATGTCAGGGAAATCATGATCAGAGAATGATGATAATAATTCTTGCTGTCATTTATTGGAATCCCATTATATTCTGAGCACTGTCCCAGGTATTTTATACACATTATGTTACTTGAGACCCGTAATGGCTCACTAGGAATATGATATTGTTTTTATTATATCAGAGGAAAGTGATGTTTGGATAGTTTAAGTTACTTGCTTATGGTCAGCTTATAAAAAGAGCTGGTATTCCAACCTTCTCTTATCTGAGTTAGATGGAGACTTGATAATTTACTTAAAGCTAAGAAACTACATTCATTGTCAATATTATCTCCTCAAGTATTTATGGAGAGGATGAGAGTAAGTGATTGAATGCATGATAATGAAGGTAAAGGAGTAGAAAATGTTTAGAGCATTAGCAATGCAATTTCTGATGTGCTACTAAATTAAAAGAAAAAATATATATACATATAAACAAACAAAATCATTTTCAAGCAAAGTTGGTAAGCTTCAGAGTGAGCAAATGGGATAAGTTGGAGTTGTTCAATTTTAAAATTGTCTTCCCAATAAGGTTTTGTTTTATCCTTCTCTCTCAAACTGACACCCTTCCCTTCCATTCCCTTTCCTTCCCTTCCCTTCTCTTTTCTTGTCTTTTCTTTTCCTTTTGTTGTTGTTTTTGTTTTGTTTTGTTTTGCTTGGCACGCTTTTCTAAGGGCTTATTTATTCTTGTAGCTCATCTCTCCATAATAATAATGTATTAAAAGGGAAACTTTAAGCTGTCTGGAGAAAATATGTTAAAGCAGTTACTTCATGGTGGGAAAGAGGAGATTATTATTTCAGGTAATCTTCTATTAGGCTTTTGACTAAGTCATGGCTTTATCCAACAAAGCAGCTGCTATTTGCAACATGACCTGATCAATGCAACCTGCTGTAGTAAAAACTTTAAATATGTCCTCAAATGAAAAATTGTCCAGCATTTTACTTCTTTGATCTTGTTTCAGGGTTACCCCATTTTTCTTATCTCTGGTTACATTTTTTGCTATATGCCCAGGTAATAAGATTTATTTGAATAGAATATTCATGCCATTCTTTTTATTGAAACCATTGTTTCCTCCTTTTCACGTCTCCTCTGTAAAGGCGCCTATTCTCTTCATGCCAGTTTTATGAGTTTGGGGAAGAGTTTTGGTTCTTTGTAAATCTGTGTACACTCCAGAAATCTCCAGAGGGTAGAACAAAGATTCCTGATGCTGGCTATAAATGTTGATTTAAGCAGAGATCTAGGAATGGGAGGCAAAGGGGGAGATTTTCTACCTCTCTGTGACTTCACAGGACCCATTTCTGTACTTTGCTAAATAGAAAGAAAGCCTCTAAATGCAAGCAAATCAACAAATGCACATTTTTTTTCAGACCAAATACTCACTAGAGGAAAGTGACATCCAGGCTACAGACACACCACAACACAAAGCTCTTATGTTGCAACTGTGCCAGTGGTCATTTTCCTTGTAGCAATCTCAAATGCTCCCCAGCCCTGAGCAAAGCACCCCTCTGCACAAGGATGGAAATTGCTTCCCAGCTGTGGCCACAGCAGGGAAATCAATCCTCATCTGTTCCCCACCACTGAACTTTCCATTGGGCACTGGAAGCAAGCAGCACACTCTTTGACACCAATGGGACCTGGCTTTTAGAAGTAAGATTGAATGGCTATTAGAAGGGGTGATGAGTCTAACCTAACAGTCTGTACAGAGGGACCGTGGTAATGAAGTGACACAGAATTGTAAAATGGTGGAACTGGAAGGCTCCTCAAACTTCATCCTGGCCAAAGCCTTCATTTCATAGGTGAAGAAACTGAGGTCTGAAGAGGTTAATTGACTTATCCAAGGTCATGTTGTAAATTACTGTTCTTTCGTTGTTCTAGGTCACCTTTAAACAAATTTTTTTCAAGATTGCTAAGAGTTCAAAGTTCATAGTCCATCAACTATAATAGTTTGAAAAGCTTCCTGTTAAAACTCATTCATTCCGCAGTATTTAATAGAAACCTAGAGTGAACACATCATAGGCATAGGTAATTTTAAAAAGGAAAAGAGATTCTTGTGCTTAAGTGCCTTGCCATTTAATTGAAGGTTCAGAATTTAAATAACAAGAGAAAACATCGAATGTTTAGTGTACGAATGTAAATGCTATATGGAAAGAAAATTTTACTGAGTGGATAGCTCCAGCTTTATCTCAAAGAAACTGGTGGCCTTCCTGGTTTCCTCATCTCTAATACAAAGCGGTTAGATTAGATGATCTTTAATTTCATCTTTGATGTTGCTTTGATTCATGGGTGATCAAAAATGAAATGCACATCATTCCAGATATTCTAGCAGATTTACATTCAGATTTGAGAAAAGTCTTAATGTGCTTCAATAGTTTTAAATTACTTTTTAATCTTAACCTGGATAGAACTGGAGAACATTGTCTTTAGTTAAGTATCACAAGAATGAAAAGCAACTATCAAATGTACTCAATACTAATATAAAGCCAGTAGATCAGTGGTTCTCAACCTTCCTAATGCTGCGACCCACCCTTTAATACAGTCCCTCATGTTGTGGTGACCCCCAGTCATAAAATTACTTTTGTTGCTATTTCATAACTGTAATTTTGCTACTGTTATGAATCGTAATGTAAATATCTGATATGGGGTATGTATTTAGGTGACCCCTGTGAAAGGGTCATTTGACCCCCAAAGGGGTCGCGACCCACAGGTTGAGAACCACTGAATTAATGGATGCCCACACAAGAGAAAAACTCAATTTAATTCAAGTTGGGGGTAGGATGAGGAGGAAGAGGGTAGGAGGGATGGGTATTGGGGTGCGATGTAAGGGTATATGGCACACCTCCTGGGTGAAGGGCACAACTACTACAGGAACCCTACCTAATAAACACAATGTAAACTAATCATTTGCACCCTCATATTAATCTGAAATTAAAGTAAATAAGTACACAATTAATTTTTGGGGAGTGATGAAACACCATTGAGAACTGTATGTGAGATTGTCTCACTTAAAAGACTGGTTTTAGAGCTGTGCCTTGTCAACCTTGCCCTTCCGGGACAGATTTGGATTAATCATCATGAATTCCATTGGTTGGATGGAACAATTCTTTAGGATAAAAACAGTCAAACTCAAGTTATACAGGTACAAGTTTAACAGATGTAACACATATTTGACACTTCTCACCAAACTGATACTCCCTTTTTATCTACCTATCAAAATGATTTCCAGAAGTAAATAAGCACTCCACATGGACTTTCCCCTATTTGCTGCTACAAAGTTGTTTCTAAGGGTAGAGATGCATTAACCACCACTGCAATTCCTAAATCAACAGTAGTCATTTAAGTAGCTCTTGTAAATAGTAGAACTCATGTTTAGAGGTACCAGTTACCTGAGTATCTCTCAGATACCTTCAACAATCTCTGCCAATGCAGCTTTAGCCAATAATAATAGGGCCAGGAATTATATCAGATGTTTTTCATATATTATCTCATTTAATGCTCTCAATAATTTTATGAGGTAAGCACTATCATTATTCCCATTATACAGATTTAAGAAACCTGAAGATGAGAAGATGAAGTAGTTTTCCTAAGACACATCTAGAAGTAAGTAAAACCAAGATCTGAAACCAGCGTTGATCCCACAGGCAGTACCTAATCATGATATAGTATTGCCTCCCAGTTTGTAATCTTCTAGAAAACTGAGATGATTTTTAAGTGGCTTTGAGTAAATGGACTTTATGTAGTAGGATGATGAGTGTACACAGTGAGCAGTGTGCGATGATAATAGGGGTTCGGGGTGAAAGAAATTGTTAATATTTATTGACTTTACCAAATTGTATTTAATTCAGATCTACTGTGATTTTCAGCAAGTGCACATTATGCTCGTCTGCAGAACCTCTGGGAGCAGATATATGGGGAAAAGGCTACACATGCCTCATCCCTTCAGAACCCGCATTGCAGACACAAGTGTGCATCATCCAGCCTAGGTCTGCACAGTGAGTCCAGAAGCCATTTCATTATTTAAATTTCCAATCTGCAACGTTGTATGAAATACTGTTAAGAACTCCATGCTTTAATTCACTGGAATATCAACACCCCTCCAAGCCTAAATCTAAAGCGATGGTGCTTAATAATTTATATGACTGCATAGCCCTCCGCACCATCTCAATGTTGTTAAAAATAATGAAATAGAGAAACTGCACTCTCAGAGAATGTAACAGGCCAATTTATGATTCTAATTCTCTGTTTGGTCATCTGAAATATACTATTTTAGCAGCTTTATGCCTTTCCCAGGTATTTCTTAAAAGCAATTCCTGCTTGCATTACTGTTCCGTAAATGTTTTGGCTTGAAAGAGAAAATGTGTCCTTCAAACAAGTTTATTTCTTTCAGGACTACTTCTGCCCATGAATTCCTCCGTAGTGACTGCCCAGGGTTTTCTGTTATCATCTTCTCAGGGTTCAATTCATTACCCCTGTTCATTCTTCAATTTGTTGGGCTCTGAGCACCTGAATAATTGAAAGCTATGCAAGTATTATAAATTATATTGTCCACGTTCATAATCCCCATTGTAGAGTTTATAGCTTGACTGTAAAAATTCACTGTATTGGAACCTTACATACAAGGTCTTATATTGAAAACAAATTAATTTATAAATACCTTTTTTTTCCTCACCAAACTCTATTTTATCAAATCCTACATTTTTCAGTTATGGTTTTTATAGCTTTTACTGCCACAGCAAGGCCAGTGAAAAGAATGCTTTACATATTCATTTATTCATTCCTTTTTGCAACAAATATTTGTCGAGTGACTATTATTCTTGTGATAGTATGAGGCTGGGGCTAGGTCAGCCTATTCTCTTTAAGGAGAATGAAAGGGAGAGCAGGCTTTGCAGCCTTTTAAGTTCTGACCTCACCTTCTGAGGCCTTCCAAAAATGAAATGAACAAACAAGACAAAACATATCCTCAGCAGCCCCACTCCTTGGCTCTTGTTGGTCCGCCCAGGGCCATGAGGACTGGAAGATTCTCCAACCTCCTAGGGGTAAGTAGTCCAGCCCTTTGCTCTGCATATGAATATTGAAATAATTTTCTCAATGACAGTAACAGTTAAAATCTTAAAAAAGGAAAGGAAAGGAAGAAAAGGGAAGGAAAAGGAAGGGAAGGGAATGGAGGGGAGGGGTGGACATAATGCAACGTAATGTTTAAGTGGGAGGCAGAACATAAGAAAGATTTCAGAGGCTGAGCTTTGGAGTTATATTATCAGGATGTAAATCTCAGCTGCAGCACTTATCAACTGAGTGACTTTGGATCAACTGAATTCCCTCCCAATGTTTCAACGTCCTCATTTACAAGGTGGGCATAATAGTTCAGGGGGTTGTTGTGAAGATTAAATGAGATAACTCATGTTAAGCATTTAACACAGCACATGGCCTGTCTTAAATGCTCAATAAATATCAGCTCTTACTGTTGTTGACCTAATATCTTTGTAAATTTTCTAATTTCTCAACATTTTTAAATTATAAAAATATTGTGTGCTTTTTGTAAAGAAACCACATCAATGAATATCAAATCAAAAGAAAAGTCCACCTACATACTCGTTCATCTGCAGCTCCACTCCCCAGAGATAACCACTTGAAACTTTTAAAATTGCTGCTGCATCTTTAAACGAAATGCCTACACCTGCCATTCCTGAACGATCAATTTTAGATAAAAGCCCTAGACAGGCCGTGATGAAAGAAGAGGAATTCGGCTTGTGATGGGGTTATGTTCCAATAAACCCATCATAAAATGAAAATAATTAAGTAAAAAATGTATTTAATACCCCAATAAACTCATTGCAAAGTAAAAAAAATAATAAATCAATACATCATACATTGGAAACTGTAATTAAAATTTTCATGTTCTCAACTTCCAACTTAACAAATACAACATTATCAACACAATTGGACTCTTCGGCGTCTGTGCTCCCGTGTACCTCTCCATTCTTTCATTATCCTAAGGCAACCACTCAGTTGAGTGTATTGTAGTGCTTTTTATTTCCAGGAATTCAGGAAAAATAGGACAATGTATAGCATATGACATTAAAGAGTGCTGCTTTCATGCTTTAAAACTTTATATAAATGACATGCAGTTTAGTTTTGTTCTTAGCATCTTATTTGGGAGAGTCATCCATAATGACTTATATATGGACAGTTGGTATCTTTCACCATTCTACAACATTGCCCTATGTATATAGCGCTATTCATCTGTGCTGCTCTTTTCAATCTTACAAACCGGGCTCCCATGAATAGTCTTGACCATCAGTGTAAAAGTAAATGACATTCAAATGCGTGGCCAATTTATACTCTCAATAGCAGTGAATACGAACTTTTATATCATTGTAAAACTATTTAACTTAGGAAATCAGGCAACCAACTAATATTTACCTATTATAAACAAAGTACCTACTACAAACATTGAAGACAGATACAGAAAAATATGAGGGAATTTCTGCCACCTGGGTTGGGGTAATAGAATATATATGCACAGTGAGATTCTTTACTGGTACATACATTTATTGAATAACTACTAAATGTCGGGTAGTGTCATAGGCAATAGGAACAACAAAGTGGGGAAGATACTGTTCTCAGGCTAAGATTAGCAAGTGTTTACATGTTTGCATTCTTTGGAGGAGGGTAGAATTTCCAACTGGGGTGAAGGATGGGAGGTGTGATGGCAGGAAAGATTTGACCAGGAAGGTTAGAGCAAAGGTGGAGAATAATGGAAGGCTGTCCCAGGAAATACCGTAAATGATCTATATATTCCCTTTGCTATTCCTCTTTTTGTACTTTCTGTATGATGGTGAATACCACATTGACAAATTTTCCAATTACTGAGAAAGACAACTCAGAAATGAAAGCATTTCATAAATGTAAATAGATGGCTCGATTACATAAGGACTTTTTCATTGTTATTGGCAACATCAAATATCTGAGACTATATATTTCAGTAAATATGCATTTTATTATTCTAAATGCACTTTAGAAAATTCCAGCTTTCTATGTATAGACTTTTGTTTGCTAGAAAACAGGAATTGTTATAAGAAGATATAAAAGCTACTTATTTTTTATGGGACTTCTGCATAAATCTTGTATCTATAACATGATCTAATGACATAAATTTTAGCAGCTTGTTTCTGTTTCACCTGCTGTGGAACCAGTGCTGTCCTAGAGCAATATCCAGGAGTGGAATTGAGCTATTTGCTGGTGTCATAAATAAGAAAGGATGTCATGGCTGTTTTCATTTGACTGAGCAGTAATGGAGTTAATTATACTTTCCGTCTCTTTGTTTTTGATCTGTGTTTCCAAAGTCATCTAAGCTTTTGGGAGTCTTCATATTTTAACTCTTCCCTTCTCTGATTGGATTTCCTACCTTTTGGCATTTACCGGCTATCAATTATCACTGTCTTTACATGTCCACCTTTCATTTGTAACTGTGCAGCTTGTATGTTGCAGTAAATTTTCTTCAAAGAAACATGGAAATTGATGGCATTATTTTGTACTTGATATATAATTTTTGCTTTGGACATTTTATATAAATTTCCTATGGAGAAGGAAAGATTTTAACCCAATTTTCTAGTTGAGACAAACACAGGAAATATAGGTAAGGTCTAAATTGTAACCTAGCAGGAGCGGGGAATGGATTTAGAATTTTCTTTCATATTTTGCTGGGATTATGGACCATTGTTGAAATGAAAAGGAGCTGCCAGGCCATTATTTATTGATTAACTTGAAGTGATACAAAATAGATAAAACACACACACATATATCTGCATCTGTATCTGTATCTGTATGTGTATATCTGTATATATGTGTGTGTATATATATATATATAAAATAAACATTTCCAGATGTTCGATTTATTTTTTCATCTCTATTGTTTTTAGTATCTAAGTCTGTAACTACATAATCTGAAATACTCAAATTATTAGTTAATATGAATTATTTAACTAACTATTCTCTTTTTAAATTTATATCCTCTTATTAAGTTGGCAATTAAAACCCTGAAGAAAAAAATAGAGAAAAAATTATTTGCATCTTCGTTTTTATAATAACAAATATTAAGGTATTTGGAAATGAGGATATTTTTCTTTTTTTTATCAATTTATGGATAATTTGGATAGCTGAGACATAGGAAAAGCAACATATACTATTCTCATACATACACATGTATACACATACATTAAAAATAATAAAATAAATTTATAATTTATGGTTTAATTTGACTTAAAATATGATTTTGCTTTTTTATGAGTTGTAATAAATTCGATTCTTCTTTTGTAATGCTCTCTTGGTGATGAATAGTTTCAACAAAAGCTTTCTGATCCATGATAGTCTTACAGATTGGGATTTGTTTTCAAAGATGTAAATAATTCCCAAGCTGCTTGCTTTTATTCAAATTAAATATATTTGAGAAATCTTGACATAAAATTGTCTCTCTTTTTTTCTGTACAAATTACTTTTTTTTTTTTACTATGAATCCTGCTTTTCCTGTGATTGCCATCATTTTAATGAAAGAAGCCATGAGTCAGATATTTTTTAACCACATAAAGAAAACAGGTTAAATGCAGGAACCGTACATTGAAAACAGAGCTGAGAAACGCGGAGGGATGTTGTTGAAATCTAGGTGAGAAGTTGTGCAGTTCCCTATAAGGTAGAAAAATATTCCTCAATTTTTGGCCTGTCATCAGGAGTAACATAATTCTTTTGGTAGGCAGCAATGTGGAGAGGTTGGGATGGTATTAATCGTCAAGGATTTCTCTACAGACCTGCAGAGGATAAGTTTTCTACCTCTGGATAGTGAAGGATGACCTCTATGGATTTCTTTACAGGCATCCTCAAACATTTTAAACAGGGGGCCAATTCACTGTCTCTCAGACCGTTGGAGGGCAGGACTATAGTTAAAAAAAAAAAAACAACTATGAGCAAATTCCTAAGCACACTGCACATATCTTATTTTGAAATAAAAACAAAACGGGAACAAATACAATTCACACCGCTTCATGTGGCCCACGGGCCGCAGTTTGAGGACGCCTGGTAAAATATTGGTAGGTATTTTTCTTGGTGACTCTGTTAGGGTCTCCCTGAACTCACTATAACAGACCCAAATGCAGCCAGTGGGAAATCCCTTTCCGAACCCAGAGGAAAGTAATCTGGGTGAGATTTGCCCCTTGTCCTAGTATCTACCTGTTCAATGAAAACCTTTTGATGTTAAAAAAGGAAAAAGGTGAGGAGCATGGTGAATTAGCATTTTGTACTAATTTAATGACCTCAACATTGTCACAATTAAATTGGATCTCAAAAGTAGTAAAAGGAAATACATTCACCTAGAGCAACTGCCAAAGAGTGGAGTTGGAAAGGAAAACAAGCAAATGAACCAAGCCCAGGCCCTTCAGCGTTTGCTGGTTTCAGCCTCGGCTTTACAGGCATTACTGTGGAGGGCAGGTTGTCCTCTGACGTCTCTGACTCTTTAACAGGCACGCATTTCAACCACGAGATTCACCATAGAGTGACTTTTGACGCATTTCGATACATGATACGAGATAGAAAATTTGAAATATGAATTTAGAAATAGTTTACAAATTAGAATCCCAGCTTGTCAGTTTTCTGGGTTGTTCGGAAAGTCAATTAGAAGGAAAGATAGACAATCTTCCTGTGTTTTGTGACTGCACAACCTGAAAGTGAATTTAACTGAATAGCAGCCTTTTACAAAGGAAGGTCAGGTTTTTTTCTCTTTGAAGTTTTTCAGGCTTCCAAACCAGTTTGCATATTGAGTTTCCCAGAACTATATTTGACTACCTAGAGTAGCTGAGCATGAAGAACACTATTCTCATGTCTTTAGCTACAAAATGGTACACAAAAGGACTCCGGAGGCCTGGTGAGGAGGGGCACGTGCCTTGAACCCATCTGTTTATTAACGAGGAAGTTCGGATCAAGTTTATGGTGTTAAAGACTCCAACATATCAACTCCAGTGAAGAGCAGGCCAAGCCATTGTAAATATGAACCATCAAAGCATTAGCCATTTCAAAGAAATGAAGCAAATCAATTGTTTTCCAGAAAGGTGCCTTTCAGGTCTCCTTTCCCAGGTTCTGAGTTTCTGTATAAAGTTCACATTAAAACAACTTGTGTGAAAGGGCTTTTAATTCAGGATTCTGGAAGGTCAGTGTGTTGGCCAGTAAACCATGATTTCCTTAATCTATTGCAAATCACAAACCTGCTACTTTAAAGCCATTTAAAATACAGTAACATTAGCATTAGGACAAAAATAAAACAGTTAAAATAATTGCAATTATTCAGGTTTTGAATTTGCTTCTGTCAATCACTTGACTTTTATTTAATAGGGCATTGCTCCCCCCCCCCCATCTGGTATGATTTATTAAAATGGATATATGTATTACATACATGTAAACTTAGAGATATTAGGCTCTGAAATCAAAACATATTTGAATAATACATTGTAATTTTATGTTCAATAAAGTAAATTCAGCTACAAAGAGAATGCTGAATGGAGGCTTCTGTGTAAACCAGTAAAATAGTGGTTACTGTGTTGTATACTGATTATTTCTTTTCTTTCTTTTTTTTTTTTTTTTTTTGAGATAGAGTCTCACCCTGTCGCCTTTGGTAGAGTGCTGTGGCATGACAGCTCATAGCAACCTCCAACTCTTGGGCTTAGGTAATTCTCTTGCCTCAGCCTCCTGAGTAGCTGGGACTACAGGCTGGGACTACGGGGACTAATAGCCACCACAACGCCTGGCTATTTTTTGTTGCAGTTTGGCCAGGGCTGGGTTCGAACCTGCCACCCTCGGTATATGGGGCCGGTGCCCTACCCATGGAGCCACAGGCGCTGCCCCCGATTATTTCTTTTAACACATCAAGTGCCTTCTATGCTGCACACGTTGGATCAGAAATTCTCAATGCTGTTTTATTGAATGTAAACATTATCAGCTTCCATACACTGTGGGCTTTTAGAGATCACAGATCTTTTCTAAATCTTTGTTTTTCCTGAGGACCTACCTGGCAAATATTAATAATAGTTCCTCAAAAATATTCTGGTAGACAAATATAAATATATGTATATAGCTTTTTAAAAAATTGACTTCTAAGCTGAAAATTTAAATTCAAGGTATAAAATCCTTTGGAGAAGGCAAAAAGGACAGGGCCAACTACTGAATTATTTTCTGTATAGACACAACAAAATCTTACCAAGTGTTTTAGAAATGTATGCTACTTTCAAACTGAGAAGGAACTGAGATTACAAGACTGTATTTTGCCTAAGAATTCTACTGCATTTAAAAGATATACAGTACAAAAATGAGCCAGCAGTTAGAAGTTTTGGGGGCATTTCTTGGAAGTGAACTATCTTTTAAATTAAAACTAGATAATGAACATCAGAACACTTTATCCATAGTCAAAGAATTAACTCTCTTTAAATTGCTTAGATGTTAGTTTTGTACATAACCTACGGACAGAGAGGGAGAGAGAGAGAAAGAAAGAGAGAGAGCAGCCAAGTACCAGGCTAGGTACTGCAAAGCACAGCACAGAATTGAAGTCAGGAAACAGTAAATTTTAATACAAGCCAGGCAGATGAAGGTGGGTGAAGTGGAGGGGTTACTGGTACAATCCAGTCAAAAAGAATTTCAAGAACATAAAGTCCAGACCATTAGTTCAGTGTAGCTGGAGAAAGGCGGGTTTCCTAGCAGGTCTCAGGTCTGGGTGGTAGGAGAAAGTGTTGAGGATGATAAAAACCACACAAAGATTTGCTCCCCTAACCCTCCACCCCAAGGCAAAGAGAACTTTCAAAAATGTGCATGAAGAGGCAACTTGAACTAAAATGCAATTAGGAAAGAGCCCTCGCCTGGCTAAAGTATGGAGAACAGATTGGAGAGTTTACTCCCTTACAGGCTGTTGTGGTTAACACTGTGTCCATTGAGAAGGAGAAGTAGAGAGATTTGAGGGGGGAAAAAATGTGAGAGAGAGAAGAGGTTGAAGGAAGATTTCTAGATTTTTGACTTGGTAGTTGGGAGGGCAGGAGGGGACAGAGCTGTAGTCTATAGATATCAGGTCACAAGGAAAGAAAAAAATGGGAGGTGGGGGAATAGTTGTGTAGGAGGGTGGTGAGGTAGCAGAAAAGTGGTGGTAGAAGAAAAACGTGGATTAATTAATTTTGGATCTATTGAGTTTGAGAAGTTTTTGAGACATTCACCTGAAATGTTTGGTAGATTAGAAACAAAATTTGGAATAGAGAAGGAACTTGGGAGTTATCTGGCATTCTGTAAAACCTGATTCTATTAGTCTATGTTTGTTTCAGCTGCAAAACTAAAGTCATCTAGAAAGTCCTTATTTTTTGTTGCTTTCTCCTCAAATATTTATCCATTTAGTATTTATGTTTTAGATTATGGTTTTCTTAGAGCATAACAATTTGCGATTTTTGGATATTGCTTTGTAGAAAAATTAGTGACTAAGAACAAAGGTGGCGATCAGATACTTTGAAGTTGGAATTCTACCTCTTTCTAGCTGTGTAACCTTTCTGAATCTCAGTTTTTTCACTGGTGAAATTAGGATATCTTTAGCTAAATTAAAGCGTTGTCAGAAGGATTAGGATTAGTTGTCATAAGGATTAAAATAACACATAAAATAGTTTGTAGAAAAGGTGGCATAACCAATAGCACACAATGAACATTATAATTGGCTCTTCTACACCCATTTTTTTTTTGTTTATTGTTCACAAAAACCCTGAGAAGAGAATATTATCATTTATATTTTGTAGAAGGCCAAATGAATCTCAGTTGCCAATAGCTAAAATGTCATAGAGCCAAGAAGGAAATCAGGTATTAAAATTCTTATGTTTGGGGTCTTATTTGCTTCCTCCTGGCTTCCAGAGATTATGGGTCAAGAGTTCTTATCTATGACTCAACAGTCTCCAGATTGGTACTGCATGGGAAGATACTCTGTAAATATAGACAAATTTGGGACAATTTGGAATATTTATTGAGTTTCTACTATAAGCCAGGCACTGTAATATGAACTAAGAATACAAATAATTTAGACTTACCCTTGATATATTGACACGACAAACATTCTTATAGATGACTATGATGCCTTGGGGTCTGTGCTCAACAAGACGTAGGAATGAAAAAGAAGACATTAACATAGTGGAGAAGGAGCAGTTTGTTTTGTCATAAGGTTGGGGATGGAAACAAAATAAAGTTGAAAATAACTCAAAGGAGGTAAAAACTGAACTGAGCCTATTTTAGAAAACTTTATGCCAAATAAAAATAGCGTTAGATCTGTGTCTGAATGAAGTTAAGAAGGTCATAGTTGATGTCGTTAGACGTCTCTTCTTTCTCACAGTTTTTTATCTAAACACTAGCAAAAATAAGTAGCTTATAATAATTAATGAGAACGAGACTGTTTATGCAAAATAATCTGACCACTTTAAAAGATCTGGATTTAGTAAATTCTAATTTCATTTGTAAAAAGTATTTTAAAAACCAAAGAACTATCCTGACTTCCTGAATTTAAATTGTAAAACAAACTATTACTTGATCTGTGACCTTGAGAAGTTACTTGTCCTTTGTGTGTTCCTTTTATTATTTGTAAAATAAATTTATTTTAGGAAGAGATAATGAAATAATAAAGGCTCAGATTCTGGAACAAGCCTGCCTGAGTTTGAATATTAGCTGTGTGACTGTGGGCAAGGTACCTAACCTCTATGTGCTCTAGTTTCCTCATTTGTAAAATTAGGATAATGATAATCCACTTCAATTGTGCTGTAGAATTTAGTGAGTAGATATCTATTTCCTTAGTGATTCCAAACAAAATACCCAATTTGAAATGTTTACATAAAGTAGGTAGATTTGAGGGGATTTCCAATGTATTGATTCATTGTTCTTTCTCTGTTGAATTTGTAATTTTGTTAATTGTTTGAGTTTTAGACAATATAATTTTAAATACGTCAAAATTCAATTCTCCCTTCATCATTCTCTCTCTGTATTTATATGCATACATATTTACATAGAACTACCATAGCTGACCACCTTCCTACGTACATACATATTTACGTAGAACTTCCATAGCTGACCACCTTCCTACATTGAGCACCTCCTTAAGTTGACTACCATAGCTGACCACCTTCCTACGTACCATAGCTGACAACCTTCCTACGTACATACATATTTATGTAGAACTTCCATAGCTGACCACCTTCCTACATTGAGCACCTCCTTAAGTTGACCTAATTTTCATAGACCAGACATGCACCACATGTAGGCTAGTTCCTTATGCTAACCACCTCCATAGGTTGAATGGTTTGTTGGAGTCCCTGGGGTGGTTGACGTACAGAGGTTTTTCTGGCTTATTTATTCTTTATGATGAACTTAGAATCATTTTGTAAAGGCAGGAAATGAAATCTTATTGAATTTTGATAGGAATTGTATCAACTAACAAACTAATTCAAGAGAAATTGGCTATTAGCTCTTACCAGTCAGAAATAAGTCAGTTGTTTTCAACATCTTTCATATCCTAGAGGAAAATTTGCGATTTTCTTCACAAAAACCTATATATTGCTTGTTGTATTCATTTCTTACTCTATTTGCTATTAATGTGAATAGAATAATATTTTTTCCATTATTTTTCTAATTAGCCTTCCTTTATAAAAGTGTTACTAATTTTTGATATTTACTTTTCAACTAACCATTGTTTTTAATTATATTATGATTTCTAATAGTCTCATGATGGAACATTCCCATTAACTGGATTTTGTTCTTGTGACTTCTTAAAAAAGAAGTGAAATTATTAAATTAAAATGTAGTTAAATTCCTCTAATGTATGCATATGGTTTTAAAAAATAAAACAAAGGAATTTTTTACTCTGCAAAAGCTTTAAGAATTTATATTAAAATATTGAATTAAAACAATTTATAGTTAACACGACCAGTAGAAAATGTTATTCTACTCTTTCATGTAGTTGACTATTTCACACTTAATGTATTTCTTAAAATTCTGGAATACTATCATTCTTTACATTCTTTATACCTCTGTAAATTATAGCAAAATTAAAAGTCCATTAAATGACATACACACTATTATAGGGTTAGCTACAGAGAGTGGGCAGCTGCAATACTCATCAAGTTTGATTGTTTTGGAGTCTGAATGCAATATTCATTTAATGAAACTTATTTGTACATAGAAATAATAGGGACCTAGGAAACAATTTGTTTTGAAACAGGTCAATAGCAGGAATGTTAAACTTACTGCTGTTAAGGGGAAAATACATTTGAACTGAAAAATAACACTTTCATTACCTGAGCTAAAAAATATCACATTTCTGGGTGGCACCTGTGGCTCAGGGAGTAGGCACCAGCTCCATATACCAGTGGTGGGTTCAAACTTGGCCCTGGCCAAAAACTGCAAAAAAAAAAAAAAAAAAAAGAATCACATTTCTATATTATGAATTTATTCAATCTAAACACTACTTTGTTAGCAAACTAAATTGGGCTTTCTGACATGGCTTCTTTAGGAAAGCTTTTCCATAAATTTTGAGAGTTTTGTATTAAAACATATTAAGTTTGAACATTAAGAAAATACAAGTACAGCATTCACCCCCTTATCCAAGGAGGACATTTGCCACAACTGCCACTGAATGCTCAAAACTGCTGATAGGCAACTACATGTGCCTCCTTTGTTTTTTCCTCTATGGTCATGTAGTGCAAAATGACAGTTTCAATCAGTGACAGACTGCATATATGATAGTAATCCCATAAGATTATAATGGAGCTTTTATACCATATTTATACCATATTTTTACTGTACTTTTTCTTTGTTTTGATGTGTTTAAATATATAAATATACTTAGCATTGTGTTACAGTGCTTACAATATTCAGTACAGTAACATGCCATACAAGTATTTAACCTAGGATCAATAGGCTATACCACACAGCCTGCGTGTGCAGTAGACTACACCATCTAGGTCTGTGTAAGTGCATTCTGTGTTGTTAAAACTATGATGAAATCTCCTGATGACACATTTCTCAAAACATATTTCATTGTTAAGTGATGCATCACTAAACATACTTCCTTATAACGAAGTCTAATTTAGAAATAAACACAGTTGGCTCGGCACCTGTGGCTCAAGCAGCTAAGGTGCCAGCCAAATACACTTAAGCTGGCGGGTTCGAATCCAGCCAGGGCCTGCCAAACAATAATGATGGCTGCAACCAAAAAATAGCTGGGCGTTGTGGTGGGTGCTTGTAGCCCCAGCTACTTGGGAGTTGGAGGCAGGAGAATCGCTTGAGCCCAGGAGTTGGAGGTTACTGTGAGCTGTGATGCCATGGACTCTACCCAGGGTGAAAGCTTGAGGCTCTGTCTCAATAAAAAAAAAAAAAAAATTGAAATAGGCACAGTAAAACAATAATAAATAATAATAAATAGAATAATTATAAAAATATTCTAGCCTCATTAGTCTGGCACTTTGGGCCATTATGAAGTCAAATAAGAGTTCATTCTGAAAAGGGTGGGGAACCTGCGGCCTCAAGGCCACATATGGCCCTCCAGATGTCCAAGCGCAGCCCCTCAACTGAATCCAAACTTCACAGAACAAATCTCTATCAAAACACCACCCTTAAGGATCTAGAAGGCTATAGCTTTCCCACCCCTTATAAATTGTTTCTTTCTGGAATTTTCCATTTAATATTTTCAGGCTACAGTGGACTGTGGGCAACTGAAACCACACAAAGCAAAATGGCGGGTAGGGGAGTACTATGATGTGTACTCTTAGGGGCTTCCACTAAAAACATATAACTCTGAAGAAACTCTGAGTATCTAAGTCCTAATCAAATTTTAAGATTTTGGATTATGTACTCAGATGGATGAGCCATGCAGTCTTTTCTCTCTGTCTATGTAATGAGACGTCAATTTCTATTGACAGATTCCAGAGAACTGAGTAAATTTTCATTATCTGAAAGAAGGGTGAAGGCAGGAAAGATTTTTGAATGCCCAAGGTACTATTAAGCAATGAAAGGCAGGCTAATACACAAATGATCAAAAATCATTTTACAACAAAGACATTTGCACCAGAATGTTTGTTGAAGCCCTATTCATAATTTCCAAGTCATGGAAGCAGCCTAAGTGCCCAACTTATGAACGGATTAGCAAATTGTGGTATATGTATACCATAGAATATTATGCAGCCATAAAAGACGGAGACTTTACATCTTTTATGTTTACATGAATGGAGCTGGAACATATTCTTCTTAGTAAAGTATCTCAAGAATGGAAGAAAAAGTATCCACTGTACTCAATACTACTATGAAACCAATATATAATCACCTACACATTCATACAAATAATAAAACACAACTATAGTCCAGAAGGAAGGAATAAAGAAGAGGGAGAGGGAGGGAGGAGGGAGGATGGGAGAAAGGAAAACATTTGGTGGGACCTCACCTATTGTGCACAATGCAATGGTACATTGCAAATCTATTAAGAGTAGAGTATAAATGTCTTACCACAGGAAATATGTAAGCATGGTGACGGTTACGTTAATCTATTTGATGTAAGCATTCTGCATTGTATATCAAATCAGTACATTGTACCCCATAAATGCATTAATGTACACAGTTATGATTTAATAAAGAAAAAATTAAAAAATAAATAAAAAGAAAAAGAAAGACAGGCTAAAGAAGTACGTAGAAAACCTGAAGGAAGTGTCTGAAGGGATTTCTGATACTATTTTGTCATTAATGCACACAGAAATGCTTGGGGTTTGAATCAGATGTAATGAGTTTTATTTAGGAAGGTAAAGTTTTATCCATTTATTGTTACTTGCTAATATTATTTATTAATGTTGTGAGAAAGGCATTTTTTCAAACCTTCAAAATCATGGTATCATAGAATATTAACATAGGATATTCTCATATAAACTGAGCGGGCATTTTTAAGGTTGTAAATACCGTTGAACCTCCAAAGCTGACCATCTCCTTAAGGTGACTTAATTTTCGTAGACTTAACATGCACCAAACATATGTATCAGTACAGTAGGCCTAGTTCCTTTGTTAACCACCTCCATATATTGACCAGTTTGTCACAGTCCCTTGGATGAACTTACAGAGGTTCTACGTGTATTAGATTCGAAGACACTGCACAATCAAGTAAGCCTCACACTCTAAGTCCTGCTGTCCCATAAGGTGGAAAGCCTATTCCAATGTTATATGTATTTGGTCTGACATATCCTATTTGGACTGTTGTCTCCATCATTGGGTAATAATGTAAATTGAGGAAATTTTTGCATATTCAGTTAGCTATCACACTATTTATACACAATAAGCACTTAATATTTTTGTTTCAGAAATGGTACTTCCATTACATGATCTTAGAAATTTTAGCATTAAAAATCTAGTTTGTACCTTAAATCATATGAATCAGAGCCAATATTTTCTCTGCACTTTAATCAATAATATTTTACGTTGTAAATGTTAACAGTATTCTGTGAGATTCTTCACTAAAGGATCCATGTACTGCCTATTATAATTTTCAAGGCATATGGTATCCAATATTATTTCTAGGGCATAAAGGTGTTTTTAAAATGTGTTTTTGAATGAGAATATAATTTTTACACATTATATTTTGCATTATGTTTCAAATAAGAGTAGAGCATCATTTGTAATAAAATTTAAATACACGAGTCTGTTAAAAATATAGAAAGCCCTAGGAAGATAGACTATGTAACCTAAAAATTCACTAAATGTTTGGCTTCAGATAAAGCCTTTAAAACTTTAGTATCATGAAATCAGCCAGGTGCAGTGGTTCACACCTGTAATTCTAGCACTTTGGGAGGACTAGAGGTCAAGAGTTTGAGATCAGCCTAAGGAAGAGCTAGACCCCATCTCTACTAAAAATAGGAAAATTAGCTGGGTGGTGGCACTCACCTGTAGTGCCAGCTATACAGGAATCTGAGGAAGGAGAACCAAGTGAGCCAAGGAGTTCTTGACTGAGCCCGAGTTTAAGGTTGCGGTAAGCTATGATGAAGCCACTGTGTGCTAGCCTGAGCAACAGAGCAAGACTTTATCTCAAAAAAAAGAAAGAAGGAAGGAAGGAAGGAAGGAAGGAAGGAAGGAAGGAAGGAAGGAAGGGAGGGAGGGAGGGAGGGAGGGAGGGAGGGAGGGAGGGAGGGAGGGAGGGAGGGAGGGAGGGAGAGGGAGGGAGGGAGGGAGGGAAAAGAAGAAGTAGAAGAGAGGAGGAAAGAAAAAAGGGGAATGGAGGTAGGAGGAAAAGACAGGGGAGGGGAGGGAAATGGAGAGAAGCGAAATCATAAAACAAATGTTTACCAAGTTAAAATTATGTGTAAAGCTTTCAGAGTCATTCTCCAACACCCATTTCTCCTCAACTTTATTATCTATCCCAATTTCCAGCTCTGTTGATTTCTAGGCAAGTCACTTTATTCACCTGTCCAACATGTCCCTGTTGCATAGGCACAGCTTTAGTGTTGGAGATTGACGGGGCCTGAGAAAGTCAATGATAATTACGAAACATTCAGCATCCTTAGACTCATGTTCAGCTGCTGTTCTCTTTGGCAGGTTGATAATAGAGTATCATCGATGGTTTATTAAAACCAACTCCCAGTTCTGATCTTGTTTGCTAATATGCATTGCATATTAACTTCATATATAACATTAACGCGTATTGCAAATAAGATCAGAACTGAGAGTCTTTACTTCAATGCATATTAGCAAACCAGATCAGAACTGGGAATTGCTAGGAGCAGTGGCTCAAGCCTATAATCCTAGCATTCTGGGAGGCCGAGGCAGGTGCATCACTTGAGCCCAGGAGTTGGAGACCAGCCTGAGCAAGAGTGAGATCTGGTTTCTAAAAGTAGTCGGGCATTGTGGCAGGTGCCTGTTGTCCCAAGTACTTGGGAGGCTGAGGCAAGAGGATCACTTAAGCCCAAGAGTTTGAAGTTGCTGTGAGCTGTGATGCCACAGCACTCTACCAAGGGTGACATAGTGAGACTCTATCTCAAAAATAAACAAATAAATAAATAAAAAAGAATTAATCCTACTTTAAGTTGTTTCCTTATCAAAACAGTGGAAGTAGAAGATGTAAGAAGAGGAATTAATGACAAATAATTTTTAAAATCATGTTACCTGTGTATCTCCAGGTGGTACTTGGATCATTGCAAATGAAATTTAAGTAGTATAAAATAGTAATATAAAAGGTTGAAGGTCTTTAAATTTAAATCTATCCTTTCAAACAAGTCAGTGGCTTAAAAAAATCTATTCTCCTTTTTCGTGAAGGAAATATGAAAATATATGTCTAAGTAATTTCTGATGACATGACTACTAAAGAAAAAAAGACTTCGAGGCTTGGCTCTTGGCCAATAAATCTCTCCTATGTATTATTGGCTACTGCATATTTTATGGGCTTTGACTAAGCCACAAATACTCCAACAACATAAAACCCTAATTTAGTAGAAGACAGACACTAATAAGAGAAATGGCTCCTACATTCTATAAGTAATGAAACACCCTTACAGGTAACATTATCATGGTGTTTGCATTTTTTTATTTTCACTAATATCCAATCATCCCGAATGAATTAATTGAGATCCAAGAGTAGTAAATGTACAATTATCTGACACACATACACAGCTAACAAGTATGAAATATTTGCATTATGCACCATCCATCAGATTTATGTTATTTTCCATGTCCATTATGGTTGGAGGCTCAGATGACAATGGCCATTAAACTGGTGAAAACACTAGTATTTAAGCAGTTGTATGGTAATGAAACCTTTTGGATTTGTGTGCTTTTAGCATGTTTATGGAAAATCGAAAGGATTATGTTTCCCTTTTTAAATTATATAAATGATTCTTATCCTTTAGATCACAATAATCAATGAATATAACATGAATTATTTTTATCAGGGGAGTGGGGTTAGGTATAAACATGCTGTTACCAGTTCTAGCTATTGGGTCCCTTCCACTAGAAAGAACATTCCTGCTTGGTAAAGGACACCCCACCTCCCCCATCTTTCACAATACTTAACTCTTTGCAAATCTTTTACAACTTGGATTAATTTTATGGAAATTATTTTTTTCTAACTCACTCGCTGATGTTGATTGCCTTTGTATATACAGTGCCTAGAAAAATACTTGGCACATGCACTCAATGAATATTTATTAAACTAAGTAGAGGGGTAACTTTTATATAGGATGTCTATTAAACTAAATATTATTTGAAGATATGTGAATTAAAATGCACTTTGTTAAAGTTTATAAAAACATAAAAATCTCTAAACCATTTTTCTTTTCATTTGGGGGGTTATCGTATCATTAAATTTTAACAGCACCATAAACAGCCTATAATCCCAGCACTTTGGGAGGCTGAGGCAAGAGGGAAAGAGTCACATGATGTCTCCCATTGAATGGATCTCGGATTTTCACAAGACGATAACCTGCTTTACAGGAATCACTGGGATCATCCTGCTCATCATCATCAGATTCAGAATCTCCTCTTCCTGCTCTGGTAGATAACTCTCAGAGTGGGCAGCTGAGATGTTGAGTGTCAGATTTCCTCTGGGCTTTGTCCTTCTTGGCCTTGGTCCTTTTCTTTCGGGCCTGGAGCTCAAGTACTGTTCTCTGCAGGGCCAGACCAATAACAGCCAGGTGCTTGCACACTCACGAAGTGAGGGCTCCTTGCAAGAGGAAGAGAATTTGACACCAGCCTGGGCAACATAGTAAGATACTGCCTCTACTTAAAGTTTTTTTTTTTTCTTAGAAATTAGCCAGGTGTGGTGGTGTAGGCTTGAAGTCCCAGCTACTTGGGAAGCTGAGGTGGGAGCTCAAGGTTACAATGAGCTATGATCATGCCACTGCACTCTAGCCTGGGCAACAGAGCTAAACCCCATTTCTAAAACAAATCAAACAAAACAAAACAAAGCAAAAACATAAGCATAAGTAGGTGTCAGTAATATTTTTCTGTAGAGAGCCAGATAGTAAATATTTTTTTTTCCTTTTTTTTTTTTTTTATTGTTGGGGATTCATTGAGGGTACAATAAGCCAGGATACACTGATTGCAATTGTTAGGTAAAGTCCCTCTTGCAATCATATCTTGCCCCCATAAAGTGTGACACACACCAAGGCCCAAATGTTTGGTCAGACAGTGGTTATCACAACCACTCAACTGTGATGTTAACAGCATTAAGGCAGCTACAAAAATATATAAACAAATAAACATGGCTGTATTCCAGTAAAATTTTATTTTGGAACACTGCTTTTGAACTTCATGAAATTTTCTTTTCTTTTCCCTTTTTTTTTTTTTTTAAGAGACAGAGTCTCACTTTCTTGCCCTTGGTAGAGTGCACTGGCGTCACAGCTCACAGCAACCTCCAACTCTTGGGCTTAGGTGATTCTCTTGCCTCAGCCTCCTGAGTAGCTGGCACTACACGTGCCCACCACAGTGCCTGGCTATTTTTTTGTTGTTATTGCAGTTTGGCCAGGGAAGTGTTCAAACCCACCACCCTAGGTATATGGGGCCAGTGCCCTACCCACTGAGCCATAGGCGCCACCCTGAATATCATGGAATTTTCATATGTCGTTAAATAATATTTTTTTGACAAGTTTTTCAAGCACATAAATACGTGAGACTCATTCTTAACCTAAAGGTGGTTCAAAGACAGGTGGCCAACCCTGCCATATAGTATTGAATTCTATGTTACTATCATCTTCATCTAGTCACTAAAATAATAGTCTTTCACCCCTGTAATGTAAATATTTGTGGTCAATAAATATTTATAAAATAAATTAATGAATGAACATTGGGCTGTATTTTGCTGGCTGTGGAAGCTGAAGTTGAGAGGTCAGGACTAGAAGCAGAAGGTTTCTATAACAACTCTCATGAGAAAAAAATGATGGCCTGAACTTGTAGGGAGACAAGTCACTGGGCCCTTGATAATTGATTATTTAGCGGGGAATCAAGGATGGCTTCAAACGTTGGGGTCTTTGTGGATGGTGGTACCATGAGGGAAGATTGGAAATACAGGAGAAGAAATAGTTTGGGGGAAGGATGGGTTTATATTGGACATACTGAGTTTCAAGTGCTTAAGTAACCATCCAGATTACATACTCAGCAAGGGTTGTACATAAATGAACCTGAACCCGAGGAGAGGTCTGGTCTAAAGCTGTAAATTTGTTGGTTATTTGCATACAATTACCAAAACCATGAGAAGTGGGTAAATCTGATCACTCAGGAAAAATGTAACAAGTCAGTTAAGCCTTGGGATAAATGTATGAACACCAAATTTAAAGGTAGGAGAGGAAAGAAACGTTCACAAAAATGTGGGAGCAAATGGCCTTGGAAGAGTGTGGATGCTAAGAGAATAGAAATAGGTGTCAAATATCATAGAGAAATACAAGATGCCGATCTGGATTCGGCAATAAGAAGGCAGCATTTTAGGGAGTGCAATCAGGCAACAGAAGTCAGGTATGCAGTGGGTTGAGCTGCACTGAGAATGTGAAACGAAAACTACACTTCAGAGAAACTTTGTTTTTTTCTTTTTATTTATTTATTTATTTTTATTAAACCATAGCTGTGTACATTAGTATGATCGTGGGGCACCATACACTTGGTTCATAGATCGTTTGACACATTTTCATCACATTAGTTAACATAGCTTTTGTAGCATTTTCTTGATCCAAAGGGAGGATAGCCTGAAGATGGTTAGCTCTGAGATGAAGGTCAGTCTTTCTTTTTTGTCTGAGAGAGGCTTGATTGTGCTTATAAGTTGAGGACAATGAGCTAGAAGAGAGAGGAAGCGAAAGGCATTGAGAATGCCGGAGAGAGCAAGAAAGGAGATGATATGGAGAATGAGGTCACAGACTCTGCAGGAGGAGATGGGGTTAAGGACACAGTAGGACTTGACGAGAAGACTGGCTTTTCTCTTAAAACGAAAATAAAGGCAGGAATGAATGAGAATGTACTGCCTTAATATGCATGAAATAGGAGGTATAATTATCTCTCGAGTTTTGGGAGAGGTACAAGTTGAAAAGAGAGTTGAAGGGTAGTGGTGAAAATTTGGAAATATGTTGAGGAAGATGAGAGAGAAGATTGACCACAGACAAGGGAAGCATTGAATACAAATGGTACTTAAGGCCCAGCAGAAATCTAAAATTACAGCCTTGCCAGAAATCCGTGAGTGCTTGATTTTCTTCTACTTACTATGCAGGTACCTACTTCCAGAGCTGGAGTCTGGGTGGATGGGTGCAGGAGCTAAAAATGTGAAAAGAGGGCAGCACCTGTGGCTGAGTGAGTAGGGCACTGGCCCCTTATACCAAGGGTGGCAGGTTCAAACCCGGCCCCAAACTGCAGCAAAAAAAAAATAGTGGGGTGTTGTGGCAGGCGCCTGTAGTCCCAGCTACTCAGGAGGCTGAGGAAAGAGAATCACCTAAGCCCAAGAACTGGAGGTTGCTGTGAGCTGTGATGCTACAGCACTCTACCAAGGGTGACAAAGTGAGACTCTGTCTCTTAAAAAATAAAAAAATGTGAAAAGAAATTGAAAGTCTAGTGAGAGAGTAAGTGCATTCCTGCTGTCAACCATGGTGTCCAGGTTGAGTGTGAAAGGAAGAGAGATTAGAAAGAATTCATGGCATTGGAAGTCTTCCTGGGTTAGAGTGGAGTGCAGAGAGGGCCGAGATGGTGAGTGGTTTAACATTTCCAGGATTATGGATCTTGAAAAAAACAAAATCTGAAAAACTCCACAATGTAGCCATAAGAATGTGTAGCTAAAGAGAAGTCAAGGTGATGTTCATTGGCATTTACAGGTAGTGGTGGATAAACCAGCCCACAAAAAGATGGGGAAGGACTGGAAAGTGAACTGCAGCAAGGATGGTGGGTGTTGGTGTGGGGTGCAGGGCATGGCAGAAGCTCAGTGTAGGCTGGGCTCAGATACAGATCCATTGGGTTCATGAAGGGCTTCATAAAGACAATAGCCAATTTTTGTTATTCCATAAATAATGGAATATGTGCTCTCTCAGACAAGCCTCTCTCAGACAAATAATGTTATTCCATTATTCCACAAATAATGGAATATGTGCTCTAGATCAAGAATCTCCTTCACCCCCAAAACTACAAATACCATGCACAATATACCCATTATAATAATCCCTAGTCCCTCCACAGTACCAAAACTGACCCCAACTTGGTAGTGAATGAGAGAAAATGTGTCTGGTCTGAACGCACATGAATTTGTTTTTTTCCATCTTGATTGTGTTTTCTATTGATTTTCCATCTCTGTAACTAGTACTGGGGCATTTACTTTCTTGTGTTCAGATTTTTACTAAAGGCATAGAAAATTCTTGTTCTCTTTGTATAAAGTTTTTAAGACTGATACGGTGAATAATTTTTTTTTTTGGAAATAATGTATTCTCTGGGTTTTATTATTATTATTTTTTGGGTTTTAATAGCACCAAATATGAGAGGATGACTTCTACAAAATTTCGCCTGCAGTATTTTATTATGCTGGAACTGGAGTCTCTCTCAGCAGATCAGTTCTCTCTGTAATTGTTTAATCTAGGGTTCCTTTATCCAGAGTTTGTAGAAGAGTTCTGGGAATCCATGGCATTGTATGCAAAGTTACACATGTGTACTATTTTCCAGGTAGAGGGTCCCAAACTTCCCTCGGTCTCTCACCAGGGCCTGTGCAAATAAAAGTGACATAGAACCACCCCATTCTGACTTGAGCAGTGCTTCAGCAGGGGGCTACTGGATAGCTTGTGTCTACGTGGAATGGAGCAGCTCCTTGTCAAGTGTGACCTGATATAAGTCCATCTCTCACTATTCTGAAATGTGGACATTTCTTTGGTAACAATGGCACATTCTCTTTACATACAGTTCAGGTTCTAAATGTAATTAGATTTAGATTTTGTCTTTACTTTAGAATTAAAAAGCCCCTGTTTTCTTGATATGAAAAGGAAGCCAGTGTCCTCAATGAGCTTCTTGTTCAGAATATAGCTACAAGCTGGAAAATAGATGAACAAACAAGAATTTAGTAAAGTTGTGGTCATAGGTCACTGTTTTTTTTTTTTATTATTATTAAATCATAGCTGTGTACATTGATATGATCATGGGGCATCATTCACTAGCTTTACAGACCATTTACCAAGTTTCACATATACCCTTGTAAGATGCACTGCTGGTGTAATCCCACCAATCCCCTTCCCTCTACCCACCTCCCCCCTCCCTCCCCTCCCTTTCCCCCTTCCCCCTATTCTTAGGTTGTAACTGAGTTACAGTTTTCATGTGCAAACCCTAAATTAGTTTCATAGTAGGGCTGAGTACATTGGGTACTTTTTCTTCCATTCTTGAGATACTTTACTAAGAAGAATATGTTCCAGCTCCATCCATGTAAACATGAAAGAGGTAAAGTCTCCATCTTTCTTTAAGGCTGCATAATATTCCATGGTGTACATGTACCACAATTTATTAATCCATTCATGGATCGATGGGCACTTGGGCTTCTTCCATGACTTAGCAATTATGAATTGAGCTACAATAAACATTCTGTACAAATATCTTTGTTATGATGTGCTTTTTGGTCTTCTGGGTATATGCCCAGTAGAGGGATTACAGGATTGAATGGCAGATCTATTTTTAGATCTCTAAGTGTTCTCCATATCTCTTTCCAAAAGGAATGTATTAATTTGCATTCCCACCAGCAGTGCAAAAGTGTTCCCTTTTCTCCACATCTGCGCCAACATCTCTGGTCTTGGGATTTTGTGATATAGGCTAGTCTCACTGGAGTTAGATGGTATCTCAAAGTAGTTTTGATTTGCATTTCTCTGATGATTAAAGATGATGAGCATTTTTTCATATGTCTGAAGGCTGCGCGCCTGTCTTCTTCAGAGAAGATTCTCTTCAAATCCCTTGCCCAGCCTGCGATGGGATCCCTTGTTTTTTTCTTGCTGATGCATTTGAGTTCTCTGTGGATTCTGATTATTAAAACTTTGTCAGAGATATACCCTGCAAATATCTTCTCCCATTCTGAGGGCTGTTTGTTTGCTTTACTTACTGTGTTCTTGGCTGTGCAGAAGCTTTTTAGTTTGATCAAGACCCAGTAGTGTATTTTTGAAGCTGCTTCAATTGCCGGGGGGGTCCTCCTCATAAAATACTCGCCCAGCCTGATTTCTTCAAGGGTTTTCCCTGCATTCTCCTCTAGTATTTTTATAGTTTCATGTCTTAAGTTTAAATCTTTGATCCAGTGAGAGTCTATCTTAGTTAATGGTGAAAGGTGTGGGTCCACTTTCAGTCTTCTGCTGGTTGCCAGCCAGTTCACCCAGCACCATTTGTTAAATAGGGAATCTTTTCCCCACTGAATGTTTTTAATTGGCTTGTCAAAGATTAAATAACGGTAAGTAGCTGGATTCATCTCTTGGTTCTCTATTCTGTTCCAGACATCTACTTCTCTGTTTTTGTGCCAATACCATGCTGTTTTGATCACTATTGATTTGTAGTATAGTCTGAGGTCCGGTAGCGTGACTCCTCCTGCTTTGTTTTTATTCTGAGTAACGTCTTGGCTATTCGAGGTTTTTTCTTATTCCATATAAAATGAAGTATTGTTTTTTCAAGATCTTTAAAGTATGACAGTGGAGCTTTAATAGGGATTGCATTGAAATTATATATTGCTTTGGGTAGTATAGACATTTTAACAATATTGATTCTTCCTAGCCATGAGCATGGTGTGTTTTTCCATTTGTTAATATTTTCAGCTATTTCTTTTCTTAGAGTTTCATAATTCTCTTTATAGAGATCTTTCACGTCCTTTGTTAGATAAATTCCCAAATATTTCATTTCTTTGGCTGTGAATGGGATAGAGTCCTTAACTGTTTTTTCAACTTGACTGTTGTTGGTATATATAAAGGCTACCGATTTATGAATGTTGATTTTGTAACCTGAGACGCTTCTGTATTCCTTGATCACTTCTAAGAGTTTTGTAGTAGAGTCCCTAGTGTTTTCCAGATATACTATCATATCATCTGTGAAGAGCAAAAGTTTGATCTCTTCTGACCCTATATGGATACCCTTGATCGCCTTTTCTTCCCTAATTGCGGTGACTAAAACTTCCATTACAATGTTAAAAAGCAATGGAGACAATGGGCAGCCTTGTCTGGTTCCTGATCTGAGTGGAAATGATTCCAATTTAACTCCATTTAATATGATATTGGCTGTGGGTTTGCTGTAGATGGCCTCTATCAGTTTAAGAAATGTCCTTTCTATACTGATTTTCTTAAGTGTTCTGATCATGAAGGGATGCTGGATATTATCAAAAGCTTTTTCTGCATCGATTGAGAGAATCATATGGTCTTTGTTTTTTAATTTGTTTATATGCTGGATTACATTTATAGATTTACGCATATTGAACCAGCCTTGAGATCCTGGGATAAAACAGACTTGGTCATGATGTATAATTTGTTTGATGTGTTGCTGGATTCTGTTTGTTAGGATCTTGTTGAATATTTTTGCATCTATATTCATTAATGATATCGGTCTATAATTTTCTTTTCTTGTTGGGTCTTTTCCTGGTTTGGGGATCAGGGTGATGTTTGCTTCATAGAACGTGTTGGGTAGTCTTCCTTCTTTTTCTACCTTTTGGAACAGGTTGAGTAATATAGGTACTAATTCCTCTTTAAAGGTTTGGTAGAATTCAGATGTGAAACCATCTGGTCCCAGGCTTTTCTTTTTAGGGAGGTTTTGTATGGTTGATGCTATTTCCGAACTTGATATGGGCCTGTTCAACATTTCCACTTGATTCGGGCTAAGTCTTGGAAGGTGACGTGCTTCCAAGTATTGGTCAATTTCCTTCAGATTTTCATATTTCTGAGAATAAAGTTTCTTGTAATATTCATTAAGGATTTTTTGGATTTCTGAGGAGTCTGTTGTTATTTCATCTTTGTTGTTTCTGATTGATGATATTAGAGATTTTACTCTTTTTTTCCTGATTAGGTTGGCCAAAGGTTTATCTATTTTATTGACCTTTTTGAAAAACCAGCTTTTTGATTTATTGATCTGTTGTATTATTCTTTTGTTTTCAATTTCAATTAATTCTGCTCTAATTTTGGTTATTTCTTTTCTTCTACTGGGTTTGGGGTTGGAATGTTCTTCCTTTTCCAGTTGCTTGAGATGTCCCATTAAGTTGTTAACTTCCTCTATTTCCATTCTCTTGAGGAAGGCTTGTAGTGCTATAAATTTCCCTCTTAGAACTGCCTTTGTGGTGTCCCAGAGGTTCTGATAGTTCGTGTCTTCATTGTTGTTTTGTTCCAAAAAATTAGCCATTTCTTTCTTAATCTCATCTCTGACCCAGCTATCATTCAGCATAAGGTTATTTAACTTCCATATTTTTGTATGAGTATGCAGATTCCTGTTGTTACTCAGCTCAAGTTTTATTCCATGGTGGTCCGAGAAGATGCAAGGAATAATTTCTATTCCTTTAAATTTACTAAGGTTAGACTTCTGACCTAAGATGTGATCGATTTTGGAGTAAGTTCTATGGGCTGATGAGAAGTATGTGTATTCAGTTTTGTTGGGATGAAATGTTCTGTAGATGTCTGCTAAATCCAAATGTTGGATGGTTAGGTTTAAATCTAAGATTTCTTTGCTCAGCTTCTTGTTGGAGGATCGATCCAACACTGCCAAAGGAGTGTTGAAATCTCCGACGATTATGGAGCTGGAGGAAATCAAGTTGCTCATGTCTGTTAGAGTTTCTCTTATAAATTGAGGTGCATTCTGGTTGGGTGCATAGATATCAATAATTGAGATCTCATCATATTGAGTATTACCCTTAACAAATATGAAGTGACCATTCTTGTCCTTCCTTACTTTTGTTGGCTTAAAGCCTATTGTATCTGCAAATAAAATTGCAACACCTCTTTTTTCTGATTACCATTTGCCTGAAATATGGACGACCATCCTTTCACCCTGAGTCTGTATTTGTCTTTTAAGTTAAGATGTGACTCTTGTATGCAACAAATATCTGGCCTGAGTTTTTGTATAGAATCAGCTAACCTATGCCTCTTTAGAGGACAGTTTAAGCCGTTCACATTAATGGAGAATATTGTTAAGTCTGGTGAAGTTTTGGGTATTGAGTTTTTCAAAAGTCCAGGGGGCATTTTTAATCCTTTCGCCAGTGTGGAAATTGGAGTTTGATCCGAAGTTTCTGAGTGAGTTTATTTTTGTGGTATAATATTGGGTTGGTCATTATGTAGGATAGGTCTGAGAATATCCTGAAGGGCTGGTTTGGTTATGGCAAATTTCTTCAACATATGAATGTCATTAAAGTATTTAATTTCTCCATCATAAATGAAACTCAGTTTAGCTGGATACAAGATCCTGAGTTGAAAGTTATTTTGCTTTAGGAGATTGAAAGTCAGTGACCACCCTCTTCTGGCTTGAAAAGTTTCAGCAGAGAGGTCTGCAGTCATTCTACCCTTTGAAGGTAATGGTTTTCTTTCTCCTGGCAGCTTTGAGGATTTTCTCCTTCATATTAACTTTAGTGAAGTTAATTATGATATGCCTTGGGGATGTCTTATTGGGGTTGAGTTGTGCTGGGGTTCTGACGCTGTCCGCTATCTGAATTTCAGAATCTCTAGGCATGTCTGGAAAATTCTCTTTCATAATTTCATGCAGAAGGGCCTCTGTGCCCAGCGAGGCCACTTCATCTGTTTCTGGAACTCCTATGATTCGGATATTCGCCTTCTTCGAATTATTCCAGAGCTCTCGGAGAGAATGATCCGTTTTTGCTCTCCATTTCTCTTCCTCTTTGAGAGTTTGGGAGCGTTCAAAGGCTTTATCTTCGATGTCAGAAATCCTTTCTTCTGCTTGCTTCATTCTGTTGCTGAGGGATTCTACTGTATTTTTCATATTTTTGAGGGCCGCAAATTCTTGCTTCAGTGTGTCTAAGTCTTTGGTGGTTTTGTCTTTAAATTCGTTAAATTCTTGAGACAACTTTTGAATTTCTCCTCCAATTCCTAATTCCACTTTGTTAATCTTGTCTGCAATCCAAATTCTGAATTCGATTTCTGACACCTCAGCCAGTTGTTTATGAATGGGATCTTCAATTGCATCTGCCATATCTTTCCTTGGGGGGGGGGGTTGATCTATTCTGGTTACTCATGTTACCAGAGTTTTTCCTCTGATTCCACCCCATGGTTGTTTTACTCCCTCTGATATTTTCCCTGGAGCTTTGTCGAGGGCCTGTACAGTGTTGTGGCCTGAGAAACTGGGGCCCTGTCTGGTGTGGTGGGGCTAAATGGTTCTGCCTTTTTTTTCAGCTGGTTTCTGTTCCACCCTAGTGAAACAGATACTTTGGATTGAAGTCTCAGCTGTGGAGAAATATCAGCAATGAAGTCACCCTGCCCCCCCACCGGCAAACAATTAGAGAAGAAAAATCAAACCTTCCTACCACCATGCACCCAGGGCACCACCTGATTTGTCCTCAGGCGATTGGTTCAGTTCAAAA
The DNA here is from genome assembly GCF_027406575.1 of Nycticebus coucang. Classification (NCBI taxonomy): domain Eukaryota; kingdom Metazoa; phylum Chordata; class Mammalia; order Primates; family Lorisidae; genus Nycticebus; species Nycticebus coucang. The sequence goes on from NC_069789.1 coordinate 43,243,623, forward strand.
AGGTCCAAATCAATTGTCTCAGTCTGCACCTGTCTCAGGTGAGAGAGTTTAAGAGGTCTCTGGGAAGTGGATCACAGGGGTCTGGTGACTACTCTGGTGTGGCTTGCTCCAGTGCTGTGTTGAGTCAGGAGAAGCCACCCAGCCAATAAATCAGTATGGGAAGGTTGCTGCCTCCTTCCCCACCTTGCACCACTTCACATGCAGTCACTGATAGCCCTGCAGTTGGCTGACCCAGTTGCCTGTAGTGAATCGGTACTCCAGGAGTTTGTACCTGCCTGAATCACAAAGAAGTCTGCCAGGCCGCTGCGCTCTGCCTCTCTCCAGCAGGAGGAGGTGAGGCATGACAACCTCGGGTGCTTGATGAAGGTTGTGGGGTTTTCACTCAGGTCCAGTCTCGCCCCTGATTAATGTTACTGACAGAACAGAACAGAACAACTCTGCAGTTCCCCTGCAGAAGAGAAGCTGAATTGAGCTCCAAATCAGCTTGTCGTTGCTCCTGTATTGTCTATAGGCTGATGATCCCCTGAGGGCCAGGTGCATCTTAGGTTTAGTAAAGCGGACCTCTGGGTCAGCCCCACCCTGGGCGTTTCCCTGGTTTGCAAGTTGGAGTTGCCTCACGCAAACTCAGAGTCTCTGGTTGCCCAGGGAGACAGGTGGTGTGGCTTCAGAATATTCGGTAGTGAGCTGTATTGCTAGCAAAAGAGGGCCACTGCTTTATGGCTCAGGCAATGGCCGCTCCGGTGTAGCTCCCCTGTGGCCAACCGTCCTCTCTCCGCTCCCGTACCCCAGAGTCTGCACCGACAGGCTGCAGCCCAGCACTGTCTACACCCCTCGAGCAATCCCTCAAGAGTCTGGATCCCTGGGGGACAGGCCTCCAGACCTTGGAGTGACAGCAGAGGGGAGCGCGGGGAGTGCTGGGAGCCTGGTGTTGCAGGCAGAGAACACACAGAGCTTTACACAGTTTTATGCCTGGCCGTATTGTCACCAAAAGACGGCTGTCGCACTGTGCCTCAGGGAACTGCCACTCCAGTGGAGTCCCCTCTCTGCTGACGGACTGGGACTGGCCTCCAAACCCCAGTGTGAGTGAAGGGGAACACTGGGAGCTCAGAATTCCAGGTAGAGACTATATACAGTTTATACAGTTTTATGCCTGACAGGAGGACACCGTGGCAGCCTAGTAGGGGAGGTAGGTCCAGTTTTTAAGGGGTCTCTCCCGTGGAGCATAGTGGGAGGACCTTTGAACTCTGACCGGTTGTTTGTGGGGCACTCTGAGCCATTCTCATGGGGGAGGGGACTCCCATCTGCTTGGTGATGGATTTTGTACCTTTTGTTTGTATCCTTGTGGTAGCAGCTCGCCTCAGCGGGGTTGACATGCGTTCTACAACCTTCTCTCTTAGTGCAGCTCAAATCCACCAGGTTACTTGCTGAATTTTTGTCCTTTAATTCTCCTTCTGGATGGGAGCCTCTGTGGAAAGCTGGCTTCAGTCAGCCATCTTGTTTCCTCCATAGGTCACTGTTGAAGAACATTGAGGAGGAGCAGAGGAAGGACGGGGCCCATGAAGGATGTGTGAGAAGGGAGGAGAGAATTTGGAGATGATTGAATCATTCTTCTTGTCCTAAGATTTCCAGTCAGCCTCAGTTGTAACTGCAATTATCTTCTGAATATAAATTGTTTTCCTTGCCTTACCCAACACTGAGTTTTTAAAGGCAACCAGTTTTAACTGTTTCTGATTTAGTTTTTATACTTCTGTTCTTGATTGAACAACTGGAAATAGCATCTGCTAATGCTCTGCCAGGGCAGATAAGGAATCTAATTCACTTATGAGGTTCACTTTCCCACCCTTCTTCTGACTTCTGAAAGTTATGTCATTATTTTTGGTACTTCTACTGGTTACTCTTACCACTTCAAATGGTGTACTACTTCAACTTCTATTTTATTATTCTATCAACTTTAGGTGGTATCTTGTGACTTTCCACAATAGACGGTGAAGACACCTGGGCTCCTGAACTTGCCTCTGTCTTCCTTTCTGCCTTTGCTTCACTCTGCCGTCTCTATCTCACAGCTTCTCTCAGTTTTGCCATAAGTTTTGTGTGGTCAGAGAAATGTATATTATGTCTTCCATGTTGGCCTTAGCCATGATCGCCCCTGGCTGGGAATAGGACTCTAGATTCAAAACCATTTTCCTTTAGAATTTGAAGTATTCTTTTCAGTGGTTTCTATCTAATATCCAATATTGCTAATAAAAACGCTCATTGTTAAATTACTTATTACTCCTTGTTGATAATCTCTTATTTTTAAATTGCTGTAGAAGCTTCCGGGATCTTCTCATTGGTAGGTTTTAAGATATTTCATATGGATGAATGCCTGTTAGGCATTTGATGAGCTCTTTCACTGTGAAAATCATCTTTTTCTTTAACTCCTGAGAAATTTTGTTTATTTATTTGTCTATTTTCTATCTGTTCTATTTTCTTTGTTCTCTCTTTTGAAATCCCTTTTGAAGGAGTATTGAATTTCCTTAATTGCTTCTCCATATCTGTTAACTTTTATCTACCCCATTTTCACTTCATCAACTCTAAGAGCATAGAGACTACATTTTGTTTACCAGAACATTCCTCACCTTTGCCTGACTCAGAGCAGTTATAGGATGAGTACTTCTTCAATGAATGAGTGATTGAATTTTTTTTGTCGCTTGTCTTTCATATTCTATATTCTGGGATTCTTTTTAAGTTTTAACTTCCAGTTTTAATACATTATTTTGATTTCAATAATCATATTTTTAACTCACATAATTTTTCTTTCATTGGTCCTTCCTTTTTTTGTTCATGAGTTGTGCTATTGCCTCAGATCTCTGAAGATAATAACTGGAAATTTGTATGCTTTCTCTTCTACTCCCTGAATTACATATTTTCTTTAGCATTGATTTGTGCTAACTTAATCATATAGTGATTTTGACTCTCTTTTAATATTTTTGAAGGAAAAAAGTGCTTTTATTAATGTAGTAATTTGAGTAGCTTTCCTCTGATTCTCTGCAGATAGTTTCCCTTCCAAATACTTTTTGAGAAAGGTTTGGCTGAACATAAAGTTGCCTAGGAGACGAATGATGATAGAAATCTAAAATCAGTTGTGCATGAAAACAGTGCTTCTCAAACTTTAACACACATGCTTATTACTTGAGAAATCTTATGAAAATGAAAATGAAAATTCAGTAAGAGTTAGAGGATCTGAAGTCTGTGTTTCTGACACCTTTGCTGTTGTTCTGGAAGTTTCACTTGGGAGTAGTATGGGCCTAGAAATACTCTGGGTTCTCTTTTACCTTTGAAAACATCCTTAAAACAGTTATGCCCAGGCATGTAGATAGTGGAAACTATTCAAATCAAATTCACTTACAAATGTGGGGATTATTTTGGATTATAATTGGATGTATTCCATATGACTAGCTTAATGATGACATAACACGTTAGGCCCCAGTGGGAAAACTATGTTGTTTTAGATCAGCAAATATGTATCAGGGAAACATTTACATGTGTCTCCATGAACATTAAATATGATAAATCTTGTCAACAAGTCCTTGTCTCTGAAGATGGAAAATCAGCTGACAGAATGACAAAGGGAGCTGCCTTGCTTATAGTAAAAGCCAACAATGTCTACATCATTTGTAAACTCACCGTTCGTATAAAAAGAATACAAGTTTACTCAACACACCTATGTGGAAAAACCATGGGGCAAGTTATCACAGGGTTAAAACTGAGTATGTGGGCAGCTAAAGTACATGCCACTTTGGAGAATAAAAATAGTGTGTACCTTATTAAAAGCCGCCTGACAGGGTCAGCAGCCTAGTCACCGAATACCTACCAAGAACAATTTCAATTTTAATAGGTTTTACTGTGTATTTCATAAGCATGCCCATTGAAATTGAGTCATCAAAGCCTCCCAGTTCCTCCAAGACAGATTTTAGCCTGAGAGCTTGGAGTAATTATCCCACTGGATGTAGCCTGTGTAGCTATTTCAGCCTCGTTCATCATTTCAAACAGCTACAGACTCTGCCTGCTAATTTCTTCCGATGGATTAGCTGCTCTCACTTGTCTATCTTTTTTTATTTCTGGGGGGTGAAATATTGCCTTCTTCCCATGTTTTAATAAGCTGAGCAGGCATGCACCGCTGCACAGCTCCTGACTCCTATTTCTTTCAGCTCCAAGAATGATCTTCTGGGGGAAGAGCTGGGTGTAAATGTGAAGGTGAAAACTTGGCCATTCCTACCTGCAGCCTGAAACCTGCTGTATTTCCACAAGGGCTGAAATCTCAGCTCTGAGCTGGTCTGTATGCATCTGTTTACAGCACATTCTCAGCCCATCTTCCTCCACTGCTTTGCTTATTTTCAGCTTCTTCTGGACTCTGGTCTTTATTTTTCCCTCTCTCTATTTCACCTCTGCTTTGCCTGTGTGCCTCCCATTTAGAAAACCACAAAGCACAGAAATGTTCATTGCAGGATATATTAATAACTTTCCTCTGTTCTTCACAATAATGAACCTGTTCAGAGGTTCAGTGATTTCTTTATTCTTTAACCTCCCAGGGAGAGCACGCAACCTCACAGGATGGAATATCATTTCTTTAAAAAATCAAGGATCCTGACAACCAATGAAACAAAGTTTTCATCCCATTTCAGCCAAGAAGCTTGGTGACCTTGGGGAAGTATTTCAACATCTCTGAGCTTCAGTTTTCTTATCTGTATAATAGTGAAAAATGATTTTTTAAACTCTAGAATTGTAGTAAGAAATTAAAAAGTGAGATGATTGTGTGTACCTACCTACAGTAGGCACCTCAGCACACAGAATTACGCTCCCTTTATCTTGCTAATTTAACAAATGGGCTTTTGACCCCCTTGCCCTTGCTGTGATGTTGATTAGCTGTTATAGCTTCACAGCTTTGCAGTGGATCTTAAAAAAAAAAAAAGGAGGAGGAGAAGAAGAAGAAGAGGAAGAAGAAGAAGAAAAGAAAAAAACAGATGAAATGAAGGCAGAAGTTGAGGAGGCTTGCTCACTCAATTCATAAGGCTGGCCTAACATTCAAAGCCATCTTTTCAGAAAAAGTATCTGAAGTGAGTCTAGGTGACTCCACTTAACACTTTTTCATGACCCCTCTCCAGTATCTTGACCTTGAAAGACACATTCACTGGATTGACGATAGAACACTGACCCTGCAACCCAAGGCAAAGAGGACAAGAGGACAGTGGGTAGACTGTGTCCTAAGATCAAATCTTCAAACAGACCAAGGCAAAGGTAATTGGGGCTGAATTTTCTGACCTTTAAAAAAAGGCCAGGCCCTTGAGAGCTGACAAGTTAAGGAAAAGCTTCTTTCACTCCTGGCTCCAGAACTATAATGTATTTGCTGGTAAATGGGAGAAGGATAATTTTTATCCAGCTCAGGAGAAAGTGTGAAAAAATAGTAAGTAATTGATAATTCTTGGAGAGAGTGGTGCAGCTCTCGAGTTAATCCAAAGAGATTTTTTTTTGGAAATGTGATACATTTGGAATCATATTCATAAGAGCACTGCCTGAGATCAGGAATTTGGAATTGGTAGAAGGTTTCTTTATTTCCTTCAGAAACATAAAGCATCTATATTCTTCATTTACACGTAAATTATGTAAGTGGATAAAATCCTCATTATTAGAGAATGACCTTGATGTTGGGACACATTGATATTATGGGTGATATTCCTCTTTGAATTTTTGCAAATTTTTGACATTAGTTATGGTTCAGTGCCAATATCAAGATCATTAGTATTGAGTCAAATACTTTTGTATTCACAAGGTAGTAATTAAAATGACGTTTCCAACTATTTATATATATTTCAGCCAATGATATGTTATATATGTATTTTTCATCTTTAATTTTTCATTCTTTGTGGCCTCTTATTTCCTTGCCCCATTTTTTTCTTGGCAATGGGTGAAGTGAAATGGATGTACTGTGTTTTGATCCTGGCAAAGCAAGGCCATAACCTAAGGATCTAGATAGAGAAAGTCACGATGTTTATGGGTACTTAGTTCATCTTATTGAGGAAAATTCCTATAGTATACATTGTTTTTTCTTTATTTTATTTCTCCCCCCTTCCCATATCTATGGAACAAATAACTTCAAAAGTTTTACTACCTTAAATAAGAGAAAGAAGAAATAAAGCTCAGTATCAGACAAAACCTCCTTTCAAAAATTTATTCTATAGAGCCTGAATTCTATAGCACAAAAAAGTGATTAATAAATGTGCATACCTTTATTGTAATCATTCGATAAATGACAACTTATTATAGAATAAAATTATCTTTAAAATATTGAATCTATGTCTCATCATGTAAATATCATATATGAGGTATAATTATAAAATATTGAGATTATTTTTATTTTTTGAGACAGAGTTTGATTCTGTCACCCCTCAGTACAGTGACATGGCATCGTAGCTCATAGCAACTTCAAACTCTTGTGCTTAAGACATCCTCTTGCCTTAGCCTACCAAGCAGCTGGGACTACATGTGCCCTCCACAACACCTGGCTAGTTTTTCTGTTTTTAGTAGAGATGAGGGTCTTGATCTTGCTCAGATTGGTCTTGTACTACTGAGCTCAAGCAATCCACTTGCCTTGACCTCTCAAAGTGCTAGAATTACAGGTGTGAGGCAACACACCCAGCCAAAAGATTAAGAATTTTAAAGCAAATTTATCATACCCTATATACACATGTGTCATCCTTGAAAATGGTCTCTGGCTCTGAGGATATCTACAAAAGTCAAGCTCCATAGACATGTGGACCATCAGTATCCTCGATCCAGGAGGACAAGTGAACATCCTAAAATGTGAAGTAAATTAATTTGTTAGCTAAAACCCTTATAAACTCAAAACTGAATGAAACCCATGACACTTCACTGACAAACGCTAATGCTTCAATACCTGAGTCTATACAAATGGTTCGGCATTAAGAAAGAGGAGTAAGTAGAACTGAAATGAATGATTGTGGCAATTATTCTGCTCTGATTCAAACAGGATGATTTGTCTTTTAAATAAGTTTTATTATAAAAGATGAAATAGACATATCAAAGTTTGAGAAGAAAGTTAAACAAATAAAAAGTGTCAGTCACCACTGAACACAGAAGTAACATAACTATTAGTGCTTGCAAGTTTTCTTCTAGTAATTTGTATGTGCATATATATGTATACATGTATATATGTACAATTTTAATCAAACTTTGCATGCTATTTGATGACTTTTTTCACTTAAATATCTTCTTGTTTTTACATAATCATCATAGTCATTATTTTAAATAAATACATTATGTTCTATTGTTGAGACATTGCACTAGTTAGCCCCTCTATTATAGGGCATTATAGTTATTGTCAATTTTCAAGATTCTGAATAATTATGTAAAATTTCTTTGTGCATGTTTCTGACAAATTGACTATTATACTTCAGAGAAAATTTTGAGGCGTGTTACATTTCTGAACGATTAAAGATCTTAATTTTTAAGAGAAAGATTTTAATCCATTCTAGTTTTTAAAATCCTGAAATTAAAGACAAGTAGGAAGATGAAAATAATTATACACAATCTTATAAACTAGAGAAATAACATTTTGGTATGCTTATCTCAACTCTTTTTATTTAAACACACACATACGATGTATAAAATTTAAATCTTATTGAGTACACAGAATTGAATTCTGCTTTTTTTTCATTTCTCATTGAGCAATGAGCATTTTCTTAGGTCTTTAGTTTCCAAAATATTAATGGATATACCATTATTCTTATTGTCAAATGTTTAGGTTACTTCCAAAATTTTGCCATTATAAATAATCTTCATGCGTCTCTCTGATTTTTTTCTTTAGGATAGAACTCTGGAAGTTATACTACTAGGTTGAAGGCTATGCGTTTTTTAGAAATTCATATTGGCCATTTCTTTCCAAATATGTCAAATCTTAGCACGTATACTCTTATCGACAGTGTCAGAAGGTCCCTGTCGCATTAAACTCTCAATAACATTTAATAATATTATCAGATTTTACTATATTTAAATATAGAAGTGCAGAATGACAGCTCATTTTATTTATTTATTTTTTGACAGCTCATTTTGAAAGTTTTTACTTATCTTGATATTGGTGAAATTTTCTTTTACCATATTTTGATCAGCAGTTTCTAGAAATGCAAAATTGCTGGCTCATGTCCTTTGCATGTTAATGATTTTTTTATTGATTTAAAAGTAGATTTGATATACTAAGGACTGAACTTTTCATTTTTTTGGAAAATTGTATTGTCTTTTACTTTTTGATTTTATGAATATTTTTGTTACAGCTAATTCAAATCTTTATTTCATCAGATGTTACTGTCTTTATTTTTTAGTTGCTATTTTACTTAGATAAACTGATTTCAAACATTGATGTCTTTTTTTTCTTCTTCTAGTTTTACATATTTTTTCCTCCCTTTAAAATATTTAACCCTTTAATTCTTATGGAATTGATTTTTTTGTCTGTAACTTCTTTCATCTTTTCTCATGACAGACTTTTATGCTAAGGCAAAAACAAAAGGCTGCAGAAAATGTTCTCATCAGCCAGTTACCCAAGATCTAAGACTTTAGAGGTTGAGAGGATGGTAGATAATAGATAATCACATTGGTACTACAATGCTAAAAATGGCATTGTCTCATGAAATGGCAAAATTTTATTTTTTTATCTTTAAACCAAGATTTCGTGTTCATTTAATAGAAATATTTATTCTTATTTATGACATACATCGTTTCTTCATGTCTTTTGTTTCATATTTACAAACAGATTTAGTGCTCTATTAGCACAAAGGTGTCATTTAGATTTCCTTTTTTAAATGTTGACACTGCAGGAATTCTCACAATATATGTTCATGTTCCTAAATTGTTCCCACTCCTACCCATTAACCCAACTTAGCTACTGAACACGTGCAGACCGGTATTTTCCATCATCCCACATTCTCCCCAGCACTTCACAGCCCAGACTCTTCTGGCTTTTCAGTACCAGACAGCTGATATACTCATGTCTGGCAAAAGAATGTACTCCCATTTCTTACCATGGAGTTGGTCTCTGCAGCCTGGATGGACATGTGCTCCTCAAGCTGTTATGTTTGTGATTCACTCTGGAGGAGCACTGTGCAGAAAAAAATATATATATAACGCAAAAATACAATCGTGTGCCAAATAGCTATCATCTTTCTGCTATATTTGAACATCCTTCATATGTATCCTAAAACTCAAACCCTATCTCTATGTTGGTGAATATTTTCTTCCTGGTTTGAAGTTTTCCATCTGCCATTTCTTTGATCTCTGGACCTGCATTCTGACCTCTTCTACCAGCTTTGTGGGGGCTGTTAGCTTGCTCATTTATTAGAAAGCATTATATGAATGGTCTATGACTATTCACAGTGTTTTGCCAAATACTAATTGTTTGATAAAATATACATACCTATTATAAGAAATCCAGTTGCAGAGAAGTAATAATTAAAAGTAATTAAAGTAATTAAAAGTAATAATTAAAAAGTAATAATTGTTTAAAAATATCACTCAGATATAATCATCATTTATACCAAGTGATCACCATTCCAGATGATGCCATGCAAGTATATATTTTGAAGCAAAAATGAATTGCTATGTTGACAGAAATAATATTTATAAAAATGAAATCACATTAGCAATGTCATTGAAAAATAAAAAGTCTTTAATTTTTTTTTTTTTTTTGATAGCAGCCAATGAAACAAAAGTGTAATTGTAGGCTTGGTTGGACTTCTGAAAAATATTTCTTACTTCAGGAGAAATTAGTTTCTAAAGTCAAGGGGAAAAAGCATTGTGAAAAACTTTATAGTCATTTGTTAAATGTCAAATTTTTAGACAATGAGGAAGTCAGCATGTCCACAGTTTCTCCCACCTCATGAACTGCATTAATTATGCTTTCTTTTAGTTTTCTCACTGTTTGTACTATTTACCTTTTGTTAGTTTCACAGTGTCAATTCTCATAGTTTCCTTATAGTCGTTTCCTTTTATTTACAGTGAAATGAATTTAAAGCTCACTCCAGGTTATAGCACAGCTACTTCATCTCTACTCCTGAGTTCTTAATTTTAATTCATTTCTTAATTGGCTAAATATTATCATCACCCAGAAGTGTTTCTGCTTTTTTTATTTTTCTTTTTGAGTCATAGGCAATGATGGCTCCAGAAACTGGAGAAACGAAACAGCAAACACCTGGGTTGCAAACAACTGCCTTTAATTTATGCACAAATATAGCTTCCCTTAGGCCCCATGTCCCCAGAAATTTCTCCTTCTATTCCCTTTCTTAAGACTTTGCCCCAAAGCATGAAATATTCCTGAGCACCATAGGATGCATGAATTTTAATTACGAGGTCTGACAATTAAGTCCGCAAACTTGCCCCCGTGCACTTAGGTTGGCAGCACTGTCCAAACAGCTCAGTGAGGTGTCCTAGCCTGGGTATATCAGAGTCTCACAGCTGAGTTTGTGTCAACCAGTGAGTGCCTTGCTGAGTGGCATTCATTATTGTTGTTGGGTGCTTTAGTGTGCCATAGTGAGAATGTTGGAGCTTGAATTAGAGCAACAAATAAACATTAAATTTCTTGTTAAACTTTGCCAAGAACGGAAGTGAAATCAGGAACCTGTTAGTCGAAGTTTATGAAGAAAATGGCAGTGTACAAATGAATTAATGTTTTTCTGAAGGGAGAGAAAGTGTCACGATAAACCAAGATTAGGCTGCCAGCAACAAGCAAGACTGATGAAAACATAGCAAAAATTTGTCCAATTGTGGTCAGAATTGTTGGGTGACTGAGAGAAGCAGAGCAGATCAAGTAAACATCCATAGAGAAACAGGAAAATCTTAACTAAAAATCTTGGCATGAGAAAGGTGTGTGCAAAGCTGGTCCCAAAGGAGATCACTGATGAACAAAAGCAAAGAGCTCAGAGGGCACCGTCTGTGAGGGAGATTTTAGCCAGTATACCTGTAACTGTTTTGGAACACCCTCCCTACTCACCTGACCTGGCCTGCAGTAACTTTGTATTTACCTGAAGATAAAAAAAATTATTGAAAGGAAGACATTTTGATGACATTTAGGACATCAAGGTTGATACGATGACAGCTCTGATGGCCATTCTAGAAAAAGAGTTTTAAAATTGCTGGGCAGGGTGGACTAAGCACGTGGCATTGGTGCATAGCTTCCCAAGAGGAGAACTTTGAAGGTGACCATACTGTTGTTCAGCAATGAGGTCTGTAGCACTTGTTCTAGTACAAGTTCACAAACTTACTTGTCAGACATTGTATGCAATATTGCAAGTCTGGACATTTTAAGGTCACCCTATGAAAACTTTTCAATCTGGGTAATACAGTTGTATCATTTCTCCATATCCTATCATTTTTGAAACAGGGAGTAGTTTTTCCTTGAGTTCATGTCCATTTACATAATTACAATCATATTTGTCATTTGTAGAGAAGTTTTGTTTTTAAAACAATTTTCACTTCTGTTATCTCATTTTCAACTCCTGGTCTGCTATTATTTCCTTAATTTAAGATGGCTTAATCAATATTCCAGGGTTATGTAATTATCTTTCTTTTGTCTTAATTTTGACCTTTCCCTGCAATACACCCACTTATTTTGATTCTATTAGTACTTTTTTTTTTTTTGTAGAGACAGAGTCTCACTTTATGGCCCTCGGTAGAGTGCCGTGGCATCACACAGCTCACAGCAACCTCCAACTCCTGGGCTTAAGTGATTCTCTTGCCTCAGTCTCCTGAGTAGCTGGGACTACAGGCACCCGCCACAATGCCCGGCTATTTTTTTAGTTGCAATTCAGCCGGGGACGGGTTTGAACCCACCACCCTTGGTATATGGGGCCGGCGCCTTACCGACTGAGCCATAGGCGCCACCCTATTAGTACTTTTTTTTTACATAACCAATATGTAAATTACAAAGTCCTCACAAATTTTATCTGCTATTTTAGCCTTGTATGTAGGACAGTTTATAAAGATTTATATATACAAATATTGTGTTATATTTATATTGGTAATATAATTGTTTTGTGCCTGAAAAGACAAACAGTTAATAAATCATTTATTAATTAGAAAATGTTATTTTTCAAATTAATTCTTTAAATTTCAGAATATAGAATAAATGATGGCAAATGCATTGTCTTGTTTTGGAAGATAACACTTTTTCAGAATAACCTCATAATTCATAGATATTAGGGCTGCAAATGGAAAGGAAAAGGAAGGAGACACCAAGATTAACATTGACATTGAAATTGAGAGAAAGAAAAGGTTATTTTCTTAAAATATAACATAGAGCCTTAAAAAAAAGCACACTGACAGGTCATGGATTTGCTCATTCTTTTACTTGCAAACTCATTCTTTTTTATTTCAGGATTTCTGAGGTCCTTTCAGTGTGACAGGTATTAGGAATCCAACAGTTGTGTGATTGAGATGAATGCCATATGAAATGCACTATATTTGAAAACTGTGATATTATTTTCAGGGAAGTTTAAGGATAAAACAATTCAATTGTAGTTTTTAAAAGCTTTACTGTTGGTAGTAAGTGCATGAAAGTGTTGCTTAATTATTGCAAAGTAGCCTCAGAAGAATAAGAGTAGGATTCTGACTGTTCCTAAAACATATTCGGTTATGTGGGGTTATCCTAAATGGAAGTGATTCCCATTAGAAAAGTTAAAAGGTAGGTGCCTGTTCTTTCTATTTGTTTGCTTAACATGAGCCATCTTGGCCAAGCACTGTGGCTCACACCTGTAATCCCAGCACTCTGGGAGACTGGGGCGGGTGGATTGCCTGAGCTCATGAGTTCAAGACAAGCTTGAGCAAGAGTGAGACCCCATCTCTACTAAAAATGAAAAACCGAGGTAAGAGGATCACTTGAGCCCAAGAGTTGGAGGTTGCTGTGAGCTATGATACCACAGCACTCTACTCAGGGCAACAAAGTGAGACTCTGTCTCAAAAAAAAAAAAAAAAAAATTAAAGCTATATTGAAGTCTCATATAACTGCTAATATAAAATATAGGAGCATTATATTCCATCTTATATATTCATATCTTTTTGAAATCTCATGGGAGCCAATATTAAAAGAATTTTATCATATTATTTTAATTTAAATTCACCTATGTTTGGTGGACACATTTTGGTATATATATGCAAACATTAGGGTAAATATCATCCTTAGCCAAGTGATCTTGATAACGGCTGGTAGATATAGCCAATGTCGAATTTTTAATTGAAAGTTATCTTGCTGATAGGAAATAAAATTAAAAAGAAAAAGGGTATCAAGGGCACTATAAGGAATAAAAACATAATATTAAGTTCAGAATTTCTACTTTTTTTGTCTTCAAGATCTTTGCCAACATTAATTAATTAGTATGCATGGTGCCTTGGGAAGTAAATATTATCATCTCAGTTTTAAATAAAATTGAAGAATAAAGGTTAAGTGGTTTCCTTCAGGCTACAGAGGGATTAGACTTTATTTTTTTACAAGGAAAATGAAAATGAGTATTTAATAACAATGTTAAATGAGATAGTGGATATAAAATTCCTATTTACAACAGAAGGTTTGCAATAAATGCATGTTGAATATATTTTTTTTTTTTTTGTAGAGACAGAGGGCCCTCGAGTAGAGTGCCGTGGCGTCACACGGCTCACAGCAACCTCTAACTCTTGGGCTTACGCAATTCTCTTGCCTCAGCCTCCCGAGTAGCTGGGACTACAGGCGCCCGCCACAACGCCAGGCTATTTTTTTGTTGCAGTTTGGCCGGGGCTGGGTTTGAACCCGCCACCCTCGGCATATGGGGCCGGCGCCCTACTCACTAAGCCACAGGCGCCGCCCCCATGTTGAATATTTTAATCATAATACCAGTTAAGAAGAAAAAAGTTCAATATTATCTACTTCATTTTTAAAAATCACACATATATATGTACACATGCATAGCCATGATTTATGTATGTTGTAATTATATACAGTAATTGATCAGGAGAATGAGAAACATTTTAATGCATGTTCTTGTTTATTCTTTTTTCTTTAAAAAGACAGCCTCTTTATTTGAAATAGGAAGGCAGTTGTTACATTTTTAAACATCACGGAATGAGATAATAGATTCTCTTTCATACCTATGACACCCGTGTTGATATCAACCTGTGTGGTATAGTTGATCAGATCCATGAAGAATTCAGCTGAGCTTTAATAGAGCGGATACCACTACATAAATGGCCTGGTTGGGTTTTGGTTTTTTTATTTTCCACTTCATCCAATTGAGTGATCTAAATCTATCTGGGAGTTCCGTGTCCTGTTGAAATATACTCCATTTCAGATCGTTCCTCTATACAGTTAACCTGAACTCTCTGTGACATCTCTATGACAAGGTCCTTGTTTGCACACACTTGGGAACAGAGCTCACTGGATCTTGAGCAGCATTGGAGCGGCTCACACAACCCCACACAATTCCGTCACCTTTCATTCTTACACTCCTTTGAGTCTGAAAGTGCGATACTCTCATGAATCTTCCCTGCCTTTTTTCATGGTAAACAAAGATTGCTGTTAGCTGTCCTGTATGAAAAAAATAAATACATATAGTTCTTTGGATAGTTTCAGCCCTGTAAACTCATCTCTCTCCCAACAAACACATGTTCAAATATGCTATTTGTTTGAGATTTTTTTTTCTTTTTTGGAGACAGAGTCTCAAGCTATTGCCCTGGGTAGAGTGCTGTGGCATCACAGCTCTCAGCAACCTCCAACTCTTGGCCTTAAGCAATTCTCTTGCTTCAGCCTCCCAAGTAGCTGGGACTACAGGTGCCCACCACAACGCCTAGCTATTTTTTGATTGCAGTTGTCATTGTTGTTTAGCAGGCTTAGGCTGGGTTTGATCCCGCCACCCTTGGTGTATGTGGCCGGCGCCTTGCTGACCGAGCTATGGGCACCGCCTGTTTGAGATATTTATAAACATTTCCAAATTCTGTCCAGGATATTTGGATCCAGATTTTGCATGAGCATATGATATCAGCAGAAGGCAACCAGATGAATGATGGAGCTGCAGAGTTCAAGCCAGTGTGCTGAGATGGACCTGTAAGCTTTCCCCAGATCAGTTAGTCGGGTATCAAAATGGAATAATCAGGAAGTGGAGGAAGCGAGCCAGTGAAGCGGCTCCTTAGAACCAGGAGGAAGAGAAAGTCTGCCTGCCAAATGGCACATACCTCACTGGAGCAAATGCAGCAAGGTTGCAGTTAAGGCAAGAGCGTGGTCCTCGATTTTCCTAGCAAATTTTCTCTTGCTGTTATAGATGTAGTCAGATAACTCGGGCGTGAATCCCAATTCTAATATTTTCTAATATTTAGTAGCAGAAAATAACTCTGGCAAGTGACTTGATCTTCTGCTCTTCCATTTCCTCAACTGAAAATAATGAATAATAATAGCACCAATCTCAGAGTTGTTATGAGGGTAAATGAGGTAATACATATAAAGAGCTAAGAATAGCATCTGGGATATATTATTTTGTCCATAAATGTTAACTGATGGTGATTAGAATTATAATGATGGTGATGTATTTTATCCACAGTTGACAAAAACAGGTGAATGATTTGAAAGTGATTTTTAGATGCCAAAGAGTAGTAAATAATGGTACAAAAATACTAAAACTAAGACTAATATAAAATAGTTATCAGACTCAATAGTCACAGTATATTGACTGACAATATTTATTTGCTGGGAAAAATACATAGGTGATCATGCTGATTTTTTACCTAAGCATTTCCCCCAACAAAAATGCATAATGATGAATTTTTAGAAATTAAATTTTATTTCACCTACATTTAAACCATGTCGAATAATAGCAAGAAACATCACAGTTTTCATATCCCTGCCCCTCCCAGCAAACCCAGTGGTTCCCTAGTAAACAAATGGAACTTTTCCAGACTAGCTTCAAAATAACACTCTCTGGTACAGAACTGTTGAAAATTGTAGCAAAATTGCAATCAGTAGTTTATATCAGAAGAAATTTTACTATGTCTCCCTTTAAGTATTTCTGAATAGTTTCACTAATATTTTATAATGGCCTTTGACCAAATTACAAAGAGATCTATCCTTTTTGCAAAATTAGGCACATGTTACATCATCACCAATAATTCTGTAAAACTAGCTGTGGTATTCATGTAAAAAATGTTCAGTGGTTCCCTTAGGACACTGGCTCTGGAGAATCCAGCTGCCTTCTCTGAATATCTGAAGATTGTCATCTATAGAGATCATGTGGGACCCTCTGGTTGTCAGTCCCAGTTGTGCCTACCCTCTGAGCAGCCTCCACAAAGGCACCAGGCGCGTGAATGAGGCTATTGTAGACTCTTCAGATGAGTCCATCCACCAGCTGAGTCCCACTGAATGACCTTCATCAATGTGATGAGGAACAGGAGAATCACTCAGCTGACAGCTGTGTGAATTCCTGACCTCTGAAATCCATGCAATATAATTAAATGGTGGTTGTTTTAAGTCACTAAGTTTTGGGATGGTTTGTTACCCAGCAATAGTAACTGAAACACTTCAGAGCAGACTTTACGTAGATTCTGATGCCAACTTACCTTTTCTGGTAAACATTATTCCATACTTTCTTAGTTCAAATTTAACAGTAGTAGCCATAACTATCTGATAGTCACCTGTTTTGATTTGTAATGATTTATAGCTATTATTTAAGAAAAGTAGAAAATATTAAACATTAAGAAATGAAACTACCTGGATATTAAACTTGACCTATGGTGCAAGCCTATGTTAGACCAAGTGTAGAGAACTTGGTCAAAGCTTGTAAACAAAATTATAGATCCAAGTGATAATGATGCTATTATTGTTTCAATTTTAAATGTACCTGTAGATTTGGTATTTTAACATTTGTAATGAATTTTTAAATGAATATCTTGAAAATAATGATGTGTATGCCAAATGTCCGTGGGTCCTTGTATGCAGTTTGTATTATATCTAGGGCCTTAAAGAATGAAACATTTGACAAAATGCTTAACAGAGAGAAATGTGGTATCAGAGTACCTCAGCATCACAAAACTAGCTTTCAAGGAATGATGGAACTTGCAAAGTTGAACATCTGCTTCATTATTTTACTTACAAAAGAAAGTATTTAGAGAAATGAAGGAGAAATACAGTTAGATTCTCTCTCTCTCTCTCTCCTATGGACCTGTCTTCTCTAGTGGTTGAATGGAGTCATAGAAACAATAATGCAAATGCCTAAGGACTCCAAATACCCATGTTTGGTAAGAATTATTTTTAAATTCTCAGATAATAATCTGACCATCTTGATGAAATGTTCTATTAAGTAATTTAGGTTAAAAAATGGAAAATACAGGCAGCACCTATGGCTCAGTGGGTAGGGCGCCAGCCCCATATACTGAGGGTGGCAGTTTGAACCTGGCCCCTGGCCAAACTGCAACAAAAAATAGCCAGGCATTGTGGTGGACACCTGTAGTCCCAGCTGCTTGGGAGGCTGAGGCAAGGGAATCGCCTAAGCCCAGGAGTTGGAGGTTGCTGTGAGCTGTGATGCCACAGCACTCTACTGAGGGTGACAAAGTGAAACTCTGTCTCAAAAAAAAAAATTGAAAATGCATTATATACATAAATAATCATACATACCTATATAGACAATATATAGTCTACATATTGACTTACATAATGGGATATATTCTCTTTCATATATAGAGAGGACAGAGATACTGGGGTTAATGAAAGTTTTGAGACAGAACATATTATGGTCCGTTAATCCACCTCCAGGAAACACAGTTGACAATGTCCTTTCTGATTTACCTGTACAAGTTTCAGCTTGCTTGGCTTATCAGTGTTGCTGGATGGCCCTCATTTGTGTCCATTTGCATGGATTTTATATTTCTTGATTTTTGTATATCTCAAAACTTTCATAATAACCCACATGTACATATATACATATCTTATATTGTCAACATATATGTTTAAAATAACTGAGATAAAGCTTTAATCACTTTCGATAGTATGAATAGATATTTCAATGTATCACTTTTACTTTGCCAGAGTAGACTGGGTTATATGGTCAAGTTACTAAAATCTCAGTAGTGACCTGCCAAATGCACTTAGATGATTGTTTTAATAATGCATTAAACATTTTCACCAATTGGAAGAAGAATGATGGAGCCAAAGGAAATAAAGTAAAAGGGATGAGAAACCTTGAATTTGTTATACATAGAGTCAATTTCCATAAACACACCCACCCTTTTCTAAGCACTATCTAAATTTCAGCCTCACTGCCATGTCTTTTATGACTCTTAATCAATATAGATCACAGGAAAATGGGGAAACATTCTAGTCACATTTTGTCTTTCTTAAAAAAAAAGCTATGTCTTTTGTGTTTTAGTGTAACCACATAGATAGATATCTTAACAACAACAAAATCATAAACTCCTACCAATATTTAATTTCATTTTAGAATATTATATATTAATTCTGACATAAGAATAATATTATATAGTATAAGCTTATATAAATCTATGTACAAAAAAACCATTCAATGAGAACTATTCTTTTTGCAAAAGAAATATTCCAAGGGTTAAATCAATAACACAGTGGCTTCAAATCCTTCTTAAAATATGCCCCTTCATAGAAAAAAAAAAAGAAAAATGATGAGTATTCATATGATTGACAACCTTTCCAAATAGAAGTGTTGCTATAATTAAGCAATAATGTATGAGTGAGTGTACATTATGAGGAATTGGAAGCTTGGTTGATTAGATTGAGTATATAAGCTGTCAGTATAATTATCATATTTTAATCATTTTTCTCCATTTTTTATAACAGCATTGTCTTCAGCCTCATTTGGTGCTTATTAAATTGATATTCTAGAGGAATTGTACAACATAAAACATGTCCTTAAACAGGATGAACTTTAGATAAGACTTTAGTTATGTCTATAAACATTTATAATGATTGCTCTTATGTTTCTACTTTCACTTTGTGTAAGAATGAAATTTCTTTTTCAAGATAAAATGGATAAACTTCAGCATGCATATGTCTGCATAAGAAAACCACTGTTTTTTTAAAAAATAGAAATAAAATATTTATTAAAACCATCTTTAAAGTGTAGCGTTTTCTCCTCCATTGCCTGTTCTGTATCTGTAGACAGATAATTCAAATAGATGATAACTCAATCCTTTAGGGCAAATGCTTTGGTTCTAGTCCTCGGTTTGAATCTCTTTAATGAAATGTTGACTCTGCTAGCCACACAGGAAAGGGATTTTGGGGGATGGGCTGGAAGTGGTGACGGCACAGCTTCCACTTAGTAAGAGCTACTTATGCAACCAATGAGGGGAGAATGTTAAGGGAAAAGCAGTATACTACTTAGGATTCAAGTTATAAATACAAATCCTGTAAACAGATTATCTTGCTGCTATGCTATAGAAATTTAGGAAAGAACTTGAATATTAGAGTTCATCTCTCTGCCTTAAATCAGAATGTTAGCCTGGCAGTCCCAGTAATCCGTTCTCCTACATGGAAAGAAAATACTCACCAGGCATTTGAGCTCATATTTTGTCTTAGTAAGTCACAAGTTGGAGCAGTATAAAACATAGGGTTTAGAGTGTATAAGAACATGCCCACCTAGAACCTGGTATAGTTGCCACTTTTCCTCATTTTTTTCTGGGTTCCAAGGGAGATGCCAGAGCTTTGAGTATGCCCTGAGGATACCCTTATCTCAAAGATGTGTGAGCTACAGTGTCTTCCCATTTATTTGTGAACTTTTTCTGAGGATTAAAAAGAGAGAGACTTTATTAAAGACGTTTTTTGTATAGCAGTAAATTATATGATGGTAATACTGCCACTGCTTTGTACTGAGAGTAGTTATAGCCATCAAGCAACCATTCAGTATACTGGTGAGTCCAGCAGTCTCAGGCAATAACTGGAGAAAAAAATCGAAGTTCAAGGTGTCTGAATATCTGCACTCTCAAGCTATTGTATACAAGCACATTTAAAAAAAATTAGAAATTATATTGGAAGATTTTTTTAGATGCTGATCACAGCCAAAAGTTCTAGTATAGTCTGAAGAAAATAGGCAGCTATGTTATCTGGCTTGTACGAGTTAATTATTATCCATATCCAGGTGGGAATTTCACATGATTCATGTGTTACTATGTGAAATTGATAGTATTTTTATAATGGCTTGGGTACATTAGAAGGACTGGGAAGTTGGACTGGGAAGAAGAGAACAGAAGTTTTACTCAGAAAGGCATACAGGCAATGGGCAGCAGGAATTCTGATTAAGCCTTGACATTCTTTTAGCCGAGGATCAAGGAGGGGCTGACATAGGAGGGATGAGGATGTGGCTATTAAAGGAACAGCATGAGGAATACATTTGATGATGAAATATTTGGTGTCTTGACCTTAACTATGTTAGCACACTTGTGATAATGTACTGTAGCTTTACAAGATATTATTATTGAAGAATACTGGGTCAAGAGGGAGTTCATGAGATCTTATTTTTTTCTCACAATAGTATATGGATCTACAATTATCTAAAAACAGAAAGTTTAATTGAAGAAAAAAGGCTTGATGCTCTTTTGATGCCTGTTAGAGGCCAAATGTTTGTATGCCACCCAAATTCATATGTTGAAGTCTTAATCTCCAATGTGATGGTATTAGAAGGTGGTAATTAAGTCATGAGGGTGGAACCCTCATGAATGGGATTAGTGCCCTCATATGGAGAGACAAGAGAGGGCTTGTTTCCTCTCTCTCTCTTTGCCCTCCATGATCATATGAGGATGCAAACAAAACAAAACAAAACAAAAAAACAGCTAATTACAGATCAGGAAGCGAGCCCTCAGGATACATCACTCTGATAGCACTTTGTTTTTGTGCTTTGCAGCCTGAGAAATAAATGCTTGCTGTTTAAGCCACCAGTCTATGGTATTGTGTTATAGCACTTCAAAGTAAGATACCACATTTTTTATTTAATCTTTTGATATGATATGAAAACTATTTGTTTTCTCTACATTTATCCAAGTTAAATTCAGAAGTAACTTCTGATTTACTTAAAAAAAAAACTACCTGAAAGAGTTTAATTAGTTAATTAATTAATTTATTTCTTTATTAGAGACAGAGTCTCACTCTGTCTCTCTGAGTAGAGTGCTGAGGCATAATAGCTCACAGCAACCTTAAACTCCTGGGCTCAAGCGATTCTCTTGCCTCAGCCTCCTAAGGAGCTGGGACTACTAGTGCCCACCATAACACACAGCTATTTTTCTTTTTCTTTTTAGTAGAGATAGGTCTTGCTCTTGCTCAGACTGGTCTTAAACTCCTGAATCCAGGCAATCTACCCACCTCAGCTTCCCAAAATGCGAGGATTACAGGTGTGACTCACCACACCCTGCCAGTTTGATTTCTTTAGCAAAGGATTTCTACTTGTCACAGTTTTATTTTTTCAGATCTAATTCCAGGATTTGAAAATAGGACCATGTCTAGAAATTATGTATCTTCCCTTCTTAATTACTCTAACATTCAGTTTTGTCGTCTCTAAGATGGGGATACTCTTATACATCTCACAAAGTTATTCTGAGAATTAAGTAATAATTTATATAAAGCTAAAAGTTATTTATAAATTTTATAAACTATATGTATTTTATATAATTTATATAAAGTATCTAGTATAGCAAATAAAGTATCTAGTATAGCAATAGATATTCAAGAAATATTAGTATCTTTCCCCCTCATTTTACACATAAAGAAGCTGAGATCCAGAGAACTTAAATGATTTGAAAAGAATTTCCATGTAGGACTATTTTCTCTATACCTTGTGGAATCTCACTGAAGTTTCTGTTTCAAAATCATAATCATTTTTATTTTTAGAGAGACAGTTTCACAATGTCACCCTCGGTAGAGTGCTGTGGTATCACAGCTCACAGCAACCTCCAACTCCTGGGCTTAGGCAATTCTCGAGTAGCTGGGACTACAGGTGCCCGCCACAACGCCCGGCTATTTTTGTTTTGTTGCAGTTTGGCCGGGGCTGGGGTTGAACCCTCCACCCTTGGTCTATAGGGCCAGTGCCCTACTCACTGAGCCACAGGCGCATTCAAAATCATAATTATTTTAAAATGCCTGCCATTTCTTAATAAATGCTAGACTTTCTTCTCCCCTATACTTCAGAGATGTTTTAGAGAGGAAAAGGAAATAATGTTCCCTCCCTGAGCAGCTGTGGGTCTTCGTGCCCATTACTTAGCCCGTCTGTGCGGCTGTTTCCACCCCTGTGGAGCGGGGGTGATTATAAAACCCACTCTTAGGGTTGCTGCGCGGAGTAAGTGAAGTAATCCATGTAAGACGTTTGATGCACGGCCTGCCACATAATAAACTCCGAGTAAATGTTAGGAGTTGTGTGAAAATCTACGGAACCCTTGACTGTGTGGTAGCCCCTTAGGACAGAGAGTCAGGCACCATCTCTGTGCTCCGGGGTCCACCTGTCACCTCCTGCAGAGCGCGGCGAAGGAGGCGGCGGCGGCAGCGGGCAGGGGCCCCGGGAGCGCGCAGAGTGCAGTCGAGAAAGCCACGGGGAAACAGAAATAACAGCAACGCTGAGTCTTGAAAAGCCAAGAGACTTGAGTGGAGAGAAAGCAGAAATGGACAAAGCAAGAGACGGGGCTGCGGATCGGGGAGTGGGGGCAGGAGAAGCTGAACAGTTTCCTGAGACTCCGGCTGAATTTGCTAAGATTCCAAGAGGTTAGAGGTGAAAGACACCATTGAACATGCTGTTGGCCTGGTCAATCAAGCCAAGGAGTTGTTTGTTTGTGGTTTTATTTATTTATTTATTTATTTTTGCAGTTTTTGGCCTGGGCTGGGTTTGAACCCGCCACTGCTGGCATATGGGGCCGGCGCCCTACTCCTTTGAGCCACAGGTGCCGCCAGTTTGTTTGTGTTTTTTTTTTTTTTTTTAATTTTATCCTGGGAGTGACAGTTCTGAAGGAATTTAAGCAGGATCATTGATTCGATTTGAGTTTTAGGAAAATTATTCTGGTGGTATAATATTGAAGATGGTTTGCAGAAGGACAGGACAAAAAACAGAAAATCCTCAGAGGTAGGTTAACATTGCAGATTTAGAAGGCCTTTTTTAAAGTACTAATACAAATATGAGTTTGTTTGTAGCATTAGGATTCATTAAATATTCAATAATGAATTAATTAAACATTTAACAATAAATTAATCATTTAACTAGTTCATATAATCAAGAAATATTTTAATAAGCACACAGTATGTGTAAAGTATGCTGGGTGTCTGGGCTACAGAGATGAATAGGTCCCTGTCCTCAACCATCTCTGTTTATTAACTTAGAGCCAGACTTAAAAGACAAATGGCTTCTGTATTACACAAACAAATTAATTTAAAAGTGTGGTTAACACAAAGCCTTCATCCAAAATAGTTATTTGAGTCTCAAAGTATTTAGTTTTGCAATCCAAAAGGCAGCGGTTACTCACCAATATCTTTTCTCCTAAGTATCTGAGCTTGAGGAGTTTTAATGTCAAATTGTCCTTTTCCATTTTTGTCTAGTGCATGTTTGTGGTACAAACAATTAGGATATATTATATATACCCTGTGAGACCTGCAGAAGTTCTGGATTAGGTGAGCGTTAAAATGGATTGAATAAACTAAAGATAGCCACTGTATCCTTGAATACTCAGAAAAATTAAGCAAACTCATTAATATTAAACAAAACTTGTTCTCAAATTATATGAGCTTTAACCGGAATCCAACTAACAAGAAAGGAAATTAACCCTTTTTCTTGGCATTTTGTGCTTTTCCAGTGACCTCACCCAAGTCTATGGGTGTTGTATCTGTTAGCGTTAAGGCAGAGGATACTTACTTTAAACCACATTCAAAAGGGTTGCTTTTCCATGTTATAGAAAAAAGCATTTCTCGTTTATATTTAAAAACGAAAAACAAAAACAGTCATTCTGCATTCCATGAGCTTTCTCTGTGGTTGTGACAACCAGTGTGACAGTTCACATTTCTTTATACTCTGGTGTACCTGAATCCTCTGGTGAGCATCTTAAAAATACTGACGGCTGGCTCCTAGCAATTAGAATTGTTTCAGTTGGCCTGGAATGGAGTCCAGTAATCTCTGTTTTTAAAAACAGTCCCAAATGAATCTGATTCCAAGTTTGGTAACCACTGCTATATTTTGTGTGCAAAAATACCACTATAAAGAACCTTATCAAAAGACAAACATAGTTATAATGAGTTAGAGTGTGTCATCAGAGCACCTGCTAATGTAAGTTGGGCCCATCTCACTCTAACAAAGAAAGATTTTAACAGTTTCCTTCACCCCTGACAACAGCATTGTTAGCTCTGTTTACTACTTGGCGTGTAAGTTACTAGCTATGAGCAAGCTAAGAAAGAAGAGAAGCAAAGAGAGCTTTTCACGGAATTAAATATTCCGTTATTGGTCTCCCATCCAAGTACTAACCAGGCCCGACCTTAGCTTCAGAGATCAGATGAGATCGGGTGCGTTCAGGGTGGTATGGCCATAGACAATACTCTATTATTGGAAACATGAAGTATTTTCTTTCTTTAAAGAGCTCAAAACATTACACGATTAGATTTTGAATTGAATAACTTATCAATAGCAAACATTTCACACCTGCAGTAACAGTGAGGCAGGAAAATAGAATTATTACTGTACATCTACTGTGTGCTCGATGCAGCTTCAGGTGGTTGACGTTCAACTCTAATTAATCTTCACAATGCTGTGAGATGGGCTTAATAATCCACATTTTATAGATATAGAAATAAAGTGCATTTAAGTGGCTGGCCCTAGGCCATACACTAGTAATTGGGAGAAATATCTAGTATTCAAACCAAGCCTACCTGATGCCCAAGTCCCTGTGATCTTTTCCATTATTAAGTAGTTGGGAATGAAAGGAAATTTTTCTGGGAAATAAAATAGCTATATCATCTGTTTGATCATCCCTACTCATAATAATAATAGTTATTATAAAAATGCCAGTAATGGAAACAGTAATTTATAACAGCTCAAAACAATATGCGATCTGAAAATGATAGATTATTTTTATGAATTTTGTTATGGTTCAGGATATATGTGACATGTGTGTGTATCAAAATACATCAAATATATACTTTAAATATGCATAATTTAGTCAATTATACTTTAGTAAATCTGTTCAAACCAACAGATACACATTAGTTAAGTCAGTTAGGTAGTAAAGTCACAATTATGGTTTTAGTATATTTTCTTTTTTTTTTTTTTGAGACAAGAGTCTCACTATGTTGTCCTCGGTAGAGTGCTGTAGTGTCACAGCTCACAGCAACCTCTAACTCTGGGGCTCAAGTGATTCTCCTGCTTCAGCCTCCCAAGTAGCTTGGGAATACAGGCACCCACCACAACGCCTGGCTATTTTTTGGTTGCAGTTGTCATTGTTGTTTAGCTGGCCCAGGCCAGTTCTAACCTGCCACCCTTGGTGCATGTGGCCGGCACCGTAACCACTGTGCTATGGGCGCCAAGCCAGTTTTGATATATTTTCATAATAATTTTATTGGTGTAACAGAATTTACTGAGTGAAGTACAGTGGCTTGAAGCATGTCTATACATGTAGTTCATATTTCAGCTCTATCATATATTTCATCCAAGTTGCTTAGCTTTTCTATGTCTCAATTTCCTAATCTGTAAAATGGGAATAATGATATCACCTCATAGGATTTTTGAGAAAATAAAATGAGATGGTGCATACAAAGCACAAATTTGGCACATTTTATGTATTCAATAAATGTTTACTAGTAAAACACTAGTAAAAACCTAAAAATTTTTGTACAAAATTCAGTCATTATCAAATTATTTTTTACATTTTATATAATCAAACACTATGAATATGAGCTTACTTTAAAGATATTCTGTGTTAATAATTTGTGATGTGTAGACACTAAATTAAGGTGTACTTGAGGCAGTCCTTTGGATGGATCAGCTTAAGATCTATTTTTGAAACAAGGTGAATTTCAAATTATCACAAAATATTATATTACCAACTGAATATATATTTTTTTAATTTTATTAAAATTTTTGTAGAGGTTAGTTCTTGCTATGTTGTCCAGGCTGGTCTTGAATTCCTAGCCTTAAAAGATTCTCCCACTTTGGCCTCCCAAAGTGCTAGGATTACAGATGTGAGCCACCATACCTGTCCTAGATTCTTAACAGAATTCAAAGCATGCCTGCATTAATATGCATTACTTTTATTATATGCCTATACACAGATACTTTTTTCTTTTTATAAACTCACACACAATGTCATACATTTTGTCCTGAATAGATGCATTCACATATATTCTATTTTTGTTGAGATCATTATTTCTTAATTTTCTATTTATATCTAAAATGTTGCTTCTGGTTTTATAAACCAGTTTTCGGAAGATTTATATTGTTTAATTACTTTATGGTGCTAGTGTGGAATCAACTTTTTTTTTTTTTTTGCAGTTTTTAGCCAGGGCTGGGTTTGAACCTGCCACCTCTGGTATATGGGGCCGGCACCCTACTCCTTGGGCCATAG
This sequence comes from Nycticebus coucang, assembly GCF_027406575.1. Lineage (NCBI taxonomy): Eukaryota > Metazoa > Chordata > Mammalia > Primates > Lorisidae > Nycticebus > Nycticebus coucang. The sequence continues at coordinate 43,270,218 of NC_069789.1, forward strand.
GTGCCACCTAGAATCGACATTTCTAATTTGAAAACCATTTCAGATGTTTACAGAAAGCTGGAAACTACAACTAATTCCTGATCATTCTTCACATCAAGTGATCAGAATATAGCCTCTTTTTCTATTAAAATAGCATCCCAATTGTCTTGGCTGAAGGATATCACATGGTAAGGAGTCCAGTTTCAGGCATATATACTTACAAGAGTCCTCTCTTTCTCACCTATGTATTCCCACTCAGACTTTACATAATTTGGATACAAGTTCTATTTTTGAGTAATTTCCTATGTCCTCCTATAACATTATTCCATGGATTTGCTAGTGAAATGAAATACTGCAGTGACCTTTTTAATTCCCCTGATTTTTTACATTCTTGGAAATTTAGCACAACAGCAGGAGTTTAATCATATTCACCGATGTAAAAGACAAAATAAGGCACCTTTAAATTCAGAGGGAGATGTGACCTCCAGGTGTCAGCGCCTTCAGAGGCTCCCAGGCTGTCCCTACAGACGGCCCAGACTGAGCTGCTCTTGTTTCTCCAGCTGTATCACCGCGTCTCCGGCTGGCACATCTCTCCCCTGCTTACACTTTATTTTGAACCTATTGGCTACAAACTCTTGCATCTGGGCCACAATGTAAAATTTACCAGAATTCAATATTCTGTATTCATTTCTTTTCTAAGAATATAATTTTTGGTAACTCAGGATGATGTTCATTCCAGGGTTTCAAAGTCTTTGATTTGATTTTAAACATGTATCCTGTGACCTTGAACGGTAAACGTCTCTGTTAAACGTCTCTGTGATACCAAACTATAGCTATGTGAAGCATGATGCCGAAGTCCCATTTGTTTACAGGAGTATGTAACGATTGGTGGGCTGATTCTTTAAATCAAACTGAATGGTTAGTCTGATTCCTTGTGGGTTTAGCAGTGCCCAATCATTTAACCAAGTGTCATTATATATGTTTTTTAGTTTTAGGTCTCAATTGTTGTGGAGTTTAGTTGATGGATGAGATGGCCTAAAGAAAAGGAAGAAAGAAAAAAAGAACAGTATTCTTCACACAGCCCAAAGTGACAGAGCAGATCAGCTCTCTTAAATCCCCTGTCCATACAGCCATGGTGATCAAAGTGATTGATGAAGAAGCCTATCAGTGTTGAGCTGTGTAGGTGTCAGACTGATGGGGAAAAACAGGACTCGTAGTATTCCTGCAAACACTTGGAGAGGCCAGCAGCTAACGCATCTCTACAACTGGATACAGCATCTGCCCCTTGCTTTTTTACACCCTCCCTGAGTGTGTTTTGTGGATTTTCTTGATTATAGGGGTAAAGAAAATGGCCTTGCTGCCAGTTAGCTTCATAGAGTCTCTTCCCAAAAGAATGTGTCTCTCCCCACGACCTGTGTTATCATAATCAGCCCCTCAAACATTAGTCCCCATGAAAATTGAAACAAAATAGTAAAAAGAATGGAAAGACAATTTACCATTTATTTTTAGGCCTGGCTTTTACCAGGCTCCAGCCATATCAAAATATTGTTGCTTAGAATCTCTTTACACTCTAAAGAAGATTTTTCCAGTCAATTACAATTAATTCGAGCGTAAGATATGTTAACATTAACCCAAATCAAATATAGTTGTAGGAATATATATTTAGTCAATTTATAATTATCTTAATCTTTGATAAATATTTGAACTCTAAAATATCATTCATTCCTGATCATTGACCTACAGATGCTTGGCAAGGGAGTTCTTTATTTAAAATTGCTTGTCTCTGGGTTTAGCTGGAAGTATTGAAAAAAAAAAATAATAAAGATGTCATTGCTCTGATCTGAGACTGGGGAACTTCAGGCTCCATAAATTTGTTTTATTTGATTTGGATTAGGCGGCAGATAATGTATGCGGACACAGTTGACAAGAACTTATTTTTTTATTTAAAGAATTATTTAAAGAAGAATCATATCATTAAAGAAAGGAGAAAAAGTAAAAAAATAAACAGAACATATAAACACACAGATAGTTCTATTAATTAAATCAGAGGCAATATATTACTGGCATTTGGTGTTGCTATTTGGTCTTTTGCAATGTGCAAATATTTTTTAAAATATAATTTTGATCATCTCATGTACACTTAAAAAATCGTGGTTACTTAATCTAGTATCGTGTACCAAGGATTTCTATATAGTTTCTACAAATTGAATATTCTTACAAATTTATTTGAGACACTGTTCATTGCCTACTGAGTATTCTTTCCCCATTGAATCCTTGCCAGAAAAACTCTAATTTGCTCAAGTGACTATCTCTCCCCAACATGATAGGGGAGGGTATCTTTTTGGTGTGTGTGTGTATGTGTGTTTTTTAATACCTTGGAATGGGTATCAATCAATCATACTGATCCCACTCTCATTCCATTGATTGGCTGTGGGATGCCATGTAACCCATTTATGATGAATGAGTCATAAGGGGAGTTCTATTGGTTTCCTCAGAGTTGCATTTCAAACACTTAGAATATTGCCTGGCACTTATCAGTGAACTTGAATAAGTGAACACTAAATGTTAAAGAGGTTTTCCATCCAAAATACAAATTCATTGTAATAGATAGTTCTTTTTGGACAATGCTGTGTCTGGATGTGATGCCTGGAGATGCTGCAGCCACTTTGCTACCACCAGAAGGATGAAGCCAGCCCACAAATGAGGGGGGCCAAAGAGACTCCAAGAGCAAAGCCTAAGCTGTCTTTGCAGATTCCTGACTTTTGAATACCTTGAGATAATGTTTCCTTGTCTAAAACAATTCGATTTAGGGATTTCTGTCATTTGCTGCCAAAGTAATCTTAATCGATACATGTGGAGTCTCCACATTTTTTGAGCAGTACCTTTAAAAAAATTTTTTTTTTTTTGAAACAGTATGTCCTCCATTGCCCTGATTAGAGTGCAGTGGCATCATCATAGCTCATCACAACCTCAAACTCCTAGACTGAAGTGATCCTCCTGCCTCAACCTCCCAAGTAGCTGGGGCTACAGGTGCATGCCACATATCTGGCTAATTTTTCTGGTTTTGTAAAGATGTAGTCACACTCTTGCTCAAGCTTGTCTCGAACTCCTGAACTCAAACAATCCTCCTATCTTAGTGTCCTGAAGTGTTAGGATTAGAAGTGTGCCCAGCCTAAAAGGGTTTTAAAAGCCTGCATGTGAACATCTACTATTATAAGACAAAATAATGTGTTCACTTGCTAGATTCAATGAAAAGATGGATGCTGATTTATAGGATATTATATGAATGTGAAACATTTTATAAGATTCAATAATACTTAATAAAACTTGGTTAATGTTTAAGTATAGGTACTGCAATAGTGCAAATATCAGTATTGAGGACTACATATTTCTGAATCTCAGCCTGCCCTACTTTTGAAGCCATGTATAGAACAAGATTACCCTTTGCTGCCTTTATTTCAGCAACAAGCTTCTGAAAGTCATTGTTTTGTTGTTTTGGTTGCCTTTTGTGGCATAACAAAAGATCACAACATTTAGTGACTTGAAAGAACATTCATTGCATTATACCTCGTGGTTTCTGTGGGTCAGGATTTGAGAAGGGTTCAGCTGGTGGCTCTGGCTATGGGAATCTGATTGCAGTTAGGTGGTGGCTGGAGCTAGAGGCAGGACCTCCATGTGATCCTGCCTGGGGGCTAGTTTGGACTTCCTCACAGCACCGTGGCCTCAGTAAGTCAGGCTGCTTACATGGCAGCTGAAGCTTTCTAGAAAGAATTGAGCCAGAGAGAAGCTACACTGCAGCCTTTCATGACTGATACAGTTTAGATGTTTGTCCTTTCCAGATTTTGTGTTAAAATTTGATCACCAGGGTGGCCCCTGTGGCTCAGTGAGTAGAGCGCTGGCCCCATATACCGAGGGTGACAGGTTCCCATGGGGCCCCAGCCAAACTGCAACAACAACAACAAAATAACCAGGCGTTGTGGCAGGCATTTGTAGTCCCAGCTACTCGGGAGGTTGAGGCAAGAGAATCACCTAAGTCCAGGAGTTGGAGGTTGCTGAGAGCTGTGTGATGCCACGGCACTCTACCGGGGGCAATAAAATGAAATTCTGTCTCTAAAAAAATAAAAAATTAAAATATGTATATATATATATATATAAAATAAATTTTGATCACCAGTGTTGAAGATAGAGGTGAGAGATGTTTAGGTCATGGGGGCAGGTTCCTCATGAACAGCTTGATGCCATCCTTACAGTAATGAGTGAGATTTTACTTTATGAATTCCCAAGACACAACAGATTCTTAGAAGAACCTGATACCTCCTTCCCCTGTCTGGGTTTTTTTTGTTTGTTTGTTTGTTTTTTGCTTCCTTCCATTCACCATATGACATGTGCTCGCCTTTGCTTTCAGCCATGAGTGGAAGCTTCCTGAGACCCTCATAGAAGCAGATGTTGGTGCCAGGCTTCTTATACAGGCTGCAGACCCTTGAGCCTAATAACCTTATTTTCTTTAAAACTACCCAGTCTTGGGTATTCCTTGAACAGAGATGCTTGGATGTTAGGATATGTATACTCCTGACAGAGTATACACCAACAGATTAAGACAGGGACCTAGCCTAGAAGTCACACAGCATCACTATTGCCTCATCTTACTGACTGCAAGTGAGCCAGCAGCCTTCCCAGAACGAAAGGGGAAGGAATTAGACTCTGCCTGTTGATGGCGGAGGTGTGAGGCAGTAAAAGAACATATGGGTCAAGAGATTTTGTGGTGGCCACATTTGGAAAACACAATTCGCCCCACCTATCAAAGCCCTTTATGTGTGGTTTGTCACATTTTCTGTATTTCATGTTTCTTTCTTTTATGTGACTTTGGCTATTTTCTCCCTAAGACTAAAATCTGTGAAATGACAAAAACTCGGTTACTCGGAATCAAATAAATCATTTTTCCCCCGTCCAGTTTCAGGATCATTTGGATTTTTTAACAAGGACTAAATTATGTTCAGAAAGCAAGAAAATCTGAAAAGAATAATAGAGAAGAGCTTGAGTTTGTGTTGAGAGTATATAAATAAAATAATGCACTTTAATATGTTTGACCAAAAGTGGCAGGCATATTTGATTTTAAAAAAATAGCAGAATTTAAGGTAAGTAACAAACATGGGAAGAAGTTTAAAAAGCAAATTACTTTAACTTCAGTTATTTTTTATATGCAAACTGATTAAGTCTAGTGGGGAGTATATATATCCTAACATCCGAGCATCTCTATTCAAAATGTTATGACCGATGATCACGTGATATGGTTAATGACCTGTGTTATTTAGTGCAAGAAGCTACTTATCTGACTAATGATCTAAATGTACAAAATTAAAATGTTTGATATAGTGAGAGGACAGGAGTGACTCCATTTTGTACAAAAGTTGCCATTTTGCACTTTATGTGAGCCACCTGCAGATACTAAGAAAAACCCCAGCTTGCCAGTTAGAGGCATACCTAACCACAAGCTGCCCTAGTTAAGGAAAGTACCAAATGCCCAGCCAATGAGCTAGAAGCCAAACTTGTCCTTTGAGAACTAGCTAATCCTAGAGTGGCCTCGCTGGAAACCCCCTTCCTCGCTGTAACCACAATAAAAACCCCAGACCCCGGGAGCTCGAGGCTAGGCCTGGACTCCCTGTGCCAGGGCGCCTGCGAGTCCGTGCTTGAGCTTGAATAAAGGCTCTTTTGCTTTTGCATCGGACTCGGCTTCCTGGTGGTCTTTGGGGACAACGCGATCTGGACATAACAATAGAAAATTGAGTGTACATCTTACAGAAATAAGCAAGATCCAGAAATACACAGGTTTCTTCATAAGAATCACACATTATTTTATAAGGGAGAGTATGAAACCAGATTTAGGAAAGCAATCAAATCTGTAGAAACTACTGAAAAATTAAAACAGAATGATACTCCAGCAGCTCCTAGTAACATCCAGTTTGACATGGGAGTAAAGTGCCCGTTGTGGTAGATTCTCTTCTTGCCTGGTGACTCTACTGAGGCCAGACTTACTATGTTGCCACATCTAAAAAAAAACCCACAAATACAATTCCAGAAGCATTTCTAAGGAATGTTCATCTGGGGTGGGATGGCGGGGAGGGATGCAGAAGGATGTTACGTTGTACATCTGTTTTGGATTCAGCACAACTTGGGCAACCTCTGGTTCTGGACCGGATTTTACTCTGGTTCTATTTGATCTTGTATTTCTTATTCAAGCTTTGTGCTTCACATGTGTTATGAACATAATGTGTTTAATTATCTGTCTCTCCCATTTGACTCCGTGGACATGAAAGCAGGGATTGTTTCTGTCTGGCGCACCTAGCAGAGTGAACGAGCAATGTCAGTAATGTTTTACTCAAAGAGAAAAATTGTGTATGTGTGTGTGAACAAATTGGAAGAGTAATTATGTAGAAATCGACTTGTTTTTGTAGTTCCACAGAGCAAAACTATTAATAGGACTGTTGGTGAACATATCAGCAAAACAGGTTTCAAGTCATTACATAAAAGAAAAAACAATATATTATACACAATAAAAGCACAGCATGTGATCAGTCAACTTACAAAAAAGGACTTTTAATAACAACAGCTTTCTAACAATGGTTCAGGCTGCCTCAATAGGTAACGGAGCTCCTGTCCCTAGAACACAGCTGAGGTGGCCTCACTGTCTCTCAGCTGTGTTACACAGTAGATTTGAGTCCTGCATGGACAGTGAGGTTAAATAAATTCTAAATTGCCCTCAAACACTGTGAATCTAGTCCCGGTAAGGCAGCAACTCTAAATGGAGCAGTCGATGGACTATTAACATGTATTAAGCACTTTAATAGTTCTAGCCACTGGGGATACAGCAATAAAAAAGGCAGAAAAGTACCTGTCCTCTTAGAGCTGAGAGTCTAGTGAGGGAGACAGATGATAAGCAAGTAAGAGGGAAAAAAGTAAAGTAATTTAAAATAGTTATTAGCACTATGGAAAAAGTGAGTAATGTACAGAGATTTTATCTGTCATATGATCTGTATTAATTTGGGGAGCATTTTTCTAGAAACAAATATGCATACCTAGTACTGGCACTTTGAAAGTTAACATTATCTCTGAAAGTCCTGATTCTGTGAATGTCAAGGTGGGAGGGATATCCTCCCTTGTCTGCAGAATTTACAATCATTTGCGAAAGACAACTTTATCGTGTGGAAATTGTTAAACAGTAAAACAGAATTGTTGATATCAAATGAGAAGCTGCAGAGTCAATATTGTAGCTATCATCAAAGGGGGAAGAGGGATGTGGTCAGCGACGATGGAGAAATTAGGAAGGCTTTAAAAAGATTTAATTTTACAGTAAAATCATCAGAAAACCAAGTGTTCAGGTACTGGTTAACATGATAATGGAATGCCTATTATGGGTCCACATATTTGATCTGTTACAAATTTCTGACATGCTTCTGCATGTAAAATATATCATTGCAAGCACAGGGCCCATTAATATGTGCAAATGTTCGTGCAGCAGATGGCATCTCACTGTATAAACATTATCAATGCAGATATTAGCAGCTAAAATGTTACCTATTTCATGTACCTACTTCTATAACATGGACCCCAAGGATTGCCTAATTGTGAAGCTTTCTGATATACGATTCTCATTTCTGTTTTTTTTTTTCCAAAGAAAAGACTCTTCGAAGCCTTCACACGTAATGTGGTTTTGTGTATGTTGTATCTGTATTTTCTCCCAAACATTGATAGAAGCACATTGCAAATTTGTGCTCATTTAGAAAAAAGTTACTTGATATTGGAAGGGGGGAAAGCAAAGCATTTTTGCATTTATTTATCATTGATTTATATTCAGAAAATAATGATTGAAATTCTACTATGCTATGGGCCAGGTATTGAGAAATCTAAGGTGAGCAAAAACTGATGTCATTTTTCTTCTGAGGGTCTGCCAGGCTCTTTCGAGGGAAGAACACAGGCTTTACAGCTAAAGATCCCCCAGAAAGCATATTCTGGAATGAAAATATATTCATTTTTAAGAGAAAGAAACTTTGTCTGCTTTTATAAAGAATATGAACACCAACATTTATTAATAGACACACAGTTGATTTTATTCTAATACACTATGAAATTACTTTGCATTAACTTACAGGTGTCTGCTGAAAAAGAATTCCTGTCTTCAAAGCATTTGGAGAGAGTTTTGATATATAAAGTGATCACATCAATAATTATTTATAAAGTAAGAATAAAAATAAATGTCTGTAAAGAAAAACACTTATGGTTTTTATTACTTGATAAACACTCCCAAAATAACCTGGGCTGTAAGAAGAGAGCAGTGTGAGACTCTTTTTAACTTTTCATGAATAAATTAATAGAAAATATTATGTCTTTGATTGCAGTGGTATGTTAGAGGGGAACCCCTTTCACCTTCACTACTGAGGATTCCTGAGCATCTGAAATGTCTTTCTGAAAGTTCATTCAGCAAATTCACAATAAATTAAGAATTCAATCTCCTGCATTGTATTAGTGGTATAAATGAGGAAGCCCAATAACCAACATAATATAATCATCCACGCCACACATGAATTCTATTTAAAGCTACAGGGAAATGAGGAACAACCAAATGTCGACCTTATGATATTACTGTATGTGTGCTAGTGCAAAAGGATTTCTGAAACTTCAGAGACAGAGACCCTTTCGTACGTCATCAGCGTTCTCTATTGAGTGTCCCCCTCCCTCGTGGATGAAGACATCAAACAGCTACAACCAGAAACAACAAATTTAGCACTAAGACTGTGCCTTCATATAATAAGCAAATGGGATTTGAGGCAACTACCAGGACACGTTTTGAAAATTGCCAACGATTTTCACACTGTTCCATTAAATCTTTTAGGGAAAATAAAAAAGCTTCCCCTTCTGGCTACTTTTCACTTTGAATACAGGTCAACAGATATTTTTCAAATAATAATAATAAATATGCATTTTTATAAAATTTACATATAAATATTGTAAATATATATATTTCATATGCAGAAATGCCAAATTCTGCATTAGTTTCTAGTTTGTATGTTGAAATTCAAGGGTAAACAAAAATCTTTCTGTTATTGTTATAGAGTGGTATTTTAAAAAATTATTTGAAGACCACGTTAAAATAATATAATGTATCTTAGAAAAGTCTACTTTATAAAATATTAATTTCATTGTAAAATCATTATTGTAATTTGATTACTGTAAAATTTAAGCAAGATTAATTTCACCTATTATAAACAAATTTCACTGTAGTAGGCTGTTAGTCTTAGAATACTTTGCTGTATCAATTTTGCAATTCTTTTGCACCATTTTAATAAAAAATGGTCTTATGGGTTAAAATGGTAATTACTTATCAGTAATTTGTTGCAGGAAAATATTTTAATGTTTATCAAGAACTAGAATCACCTTTCAATTTGAATGTTTAAAACATTTTTATCTTTAATAAAGGATAAGAAATGTCTAAATTTGTTAATTTTTAATTTTTCACTTGTTTATTGGGAAGATTTGGGGAAAGATTATTTTGATTCCAAGAGTATAACATAAAGCTAATTTTCTATGATCAATTTGATTTCTATTAAACTATTTCTAAATGTATGTTTATTATTTTAAAGATATCTGTTGACCAATACTTTGATCATCTTGAAAATATATCTTTAACACAAACCTATTTAGGAAATATAAATATAAAGGAAGACTTATGGTAAAATTATTAATAAACTATAAGAATTATATGTAAAATATAAGATAGAAAAAAGAGGGAGTTTACTATAATTTTAAATTTGGTTTTAATTTCCTAAAAGCTAAAAGGACTTTTACAATCACTTCCTTCTCTTCTGACACTCCCCATTTTAACCACCAGATGTCAGACTTTCACTGCAAATTTAAAATCCTTCATCGCACAGCAGTCACGGTCATCTTTTTGTTTGTAAATGCCCACTATTCTGAAATCATTTCTCTTTTCCAATTCCAGCACATGATTTAAAAACATGCCTTTGAATATTAATTTGCAGACATTGATTTTAGTTGTTTCAGGTATACATTTACAGCTACTTACAGTACTCCCAAGTTTCAATTCATGCAAAAGTCTTGTATTTGTTTTGAGTTAGCTCTGTACATTTATATATGCACGTCAATAACAGAGCTCCTTTAAAAATAAAAATGGCATACATACATGCCAAAATATGGCTATATTTGAAATAAAATATAGAAAAATTGGTAATTTAAACCTAAGAATCTCAAAATACAGTTTATTTTTGATTCTAGGAAATAAAAAACAGGTGGGAAAATATTTAAGTATTACATTTTTCACACAAAATTTAACTGCTACATTGATGCTATTTTCTCACAAATATATACAACATCTGTGGCAAAATTTTTAATTTCTCATATGAGAAGTAAGCATAATTTAGCAGATTTAACATGTTCTTCACTGGAAAAAAAATAAACATCAAAGTACTATACTTTAAAAACATTGTATACACTATGGCCCAAATGCATAAAACTTATTAAACTAAAAATTTATCTTTCACTGAGTTTTATGTGAGGTGTTGTGAATATTGAATTTAGCATAAGACTTTATTACATGTTTTGAAAGAATCGTACTTTTTATTTCTACGTGCAACTCTGGAAATGCATAAATAGAAATATAGTGTAAGAAACAGTATGTAAAGGTAATTGAAGACTTTTGGTGTTACAGCTTTTATGTGTGTTAGGATTTTAAGTTTAACATTTACTAGTTTAATTAATGTCCAATTCTATGTAATGCAGGACCTAAATCATTTCCAGAGGTTTACAACTGGAACAGGATAAGCCAGAAAAAATGTATAGATCACTCAAAAATGTTTTTTTTCAAAAACCACATAACCCTATCATATGCATTAAAATATGTTTAGAAACTTGGTAAGGATTTGTGAACATGCTACCATATTCATGTTTCTGACTTGCCTTTTACAACAGTAAGTTGTAAAATTACTAAACAACCAGTTACAGTGAATTAAGATGAGACAATCGTCTTAAAGGAAAGGAAAAGAAAGAAAAGCAAAGAGACTGTTAAAATGTGTGCACCAGGGAAATAATCTTATTTAAACAGATTCTCTTAACGCTTTTAGAATCTGCTTACCCCCTGGCAGTGTTTGAAAAATAATACAATTGACATTTTTCTGTCTTCCCTTCTATTAAAGCTTTACATACAATTGTCTTTCTCAGTTGAAAGACATCCAGTTCCAAGAATTGATAAAATAACAATGAGTAGTTATGATTTCTTTTACGATAATCCTTTGTTATTGTTATTAAAAATATAAAGAAACTATTTTGCTGTTAATAGAGTTTTCACTCATTTTATTAAATATGCTTTTAGAATCTTCCTCCTTCTAACCTAACTGCACATATTTATCATTGATTTTTATTGTTAAGCTGCTAGATGCCCTTTTCTATAAAGCTTCATTCAACCTGACCTCTTTTAATGAATATGCACGTATTCCTTAGTAAGTGAATAAAACTTTGCTTTCACTTGAAAATAGGTACTTCATTCTCATTATTGAGACTACGCAGAAACCTTGAATACTTGTCAAAGATTCGTTTTATAATTCTGAGGTTGGCTTGGCATTCCATGATTTACACGGGGGCTCTGCTTACAATAATTGATTCATTCCATACTTAAAACCCACTGATCTCATTACAATTATGGGAAGGCATTTTAGCTGTTGCGATTTAGACTTACAGCAAAGGAAAAAAGAGTCACTCTCTACCTCTTTTGTATTTCTGTAACATATGAAAGAATTAGGTCATATCATGTATCAAAATAAAATCCTGCCAGTGACCTTTCTAGACTCAAAAGGTTACCCTGGAAATATAAAATAATGAAACATTTCAATTTGAGCAATATTTGCATAGTTGAGAATGAAAATTATATCAACTATTATCCTCATGAACCTATTTTTCCATTAACAATTTTACAGTATTAAAGGGACCACAACACAGTTTTGAACTATAATTATAATTTTTAAGTCAGTTTCTACACAAGAAACTATTACTGCTAAGAAACCACAAATATGAAATGTAACATAACAAGTGTATTTTCTGAATATTATGAACGTGCTACCTCATCTTTAAAGGTATACATCATATTTCTTAATTTCATATGCTAGCCTGTGAAAATAAAAGAGACATTTTAAAAATCAATTGATCATACTAACTATACATCAGAACACTTGTCTTTTAAAAAAATTTTTGATAAAAATACAGTTGGTCCCAAGGAACACATATTATAATACTTCAGACACTTAAGAAGATAGAAAATAATTGGTGAAGTACTGGTTACTGCAGGCAAACTGAAGGACCATTTTTATGTCATAAATCATTAAAAGCCTATTAAAGAAGAAAGGGGAAGGTTGCACATCTTTTCTTGCTATGTCCTTTTCATCGAACTTTCATTATTGCAAAGATTTTACAAAACAATAATTATAGTTATTAACATTGTAATTCTGTTCACAGCAAAAAACATGTTTTATAAAGAAAAGATGATTTTTTTGACACGAAGCATTTTCAAGCACTTATGAAAAGCTATGTGAAATAAATGCAATAAAAATTAGGCTGAGTGCATTCAGTTTATTCCTAATGAAACATACTCTTTAAGCTAATATAATCACTTCTATGACTTCCCATCTCTCAGGTTGGGGAGGATATTTCTCTGGTGGGGAAAAAGAAACTTTGAGTTTTCCTGCCAACTGTGAATATTCTTGATTTGGCTGATGGGAGTCTTGATCTCCCAATCCTAATATCTTCAAGTGCGAGGAAATTTAATTCATTAACTTTTCCAAACGTTTTGAAAGTTTCTTTTCATCAGGGACCATTTTGACCTTCTTTATCCATACCACTCTAGAGATCAGAAATACAAATGACAATACCCATTAGTTAGTAGCTCAGAAGCTCATTCGGAATGTACACTCTAAAGGCAAAATTATCTTTGTACAAAAATATCCATATCTTAAAGGAACTGTTAGACACACGCTATCATGACAAATATTCCAAGATCAGTAGAGTATTTTAAATGTTTTGATCTTAAAATTGTGAGACACAAAATATTGTCTAAAATATATTTAACGGCAAAATGTATTTTTAAAAGACTCAGAAAATTGACTTGTCTCTTTTCTTCCATTTACATGTTTAAATCAAATGTTAACAGTAAAGCAAAATCCTAATAAATGACCAATTTTAAGCACAAAGGATTGTTTTTCTTCAAGTTACTTCAAAATTATGGGAGAAATAGGTCTTTCTTAAACTTGTATTTGCTTGAATAAGCGTGAGTTAAATTTACATATATGCTCTTTTAACTGAATAATCTCTTAATAGTTAGAATATTTTTAGTATTAAATGTGTTCTAAATAATCCAAAGGATAGTAGCAGATGCATTTATCAAGAATTTTTAGTCATTGCCTCAATTATTTTAAATGATTATTTTTTACTTCTGTTTAAATTAAATGTTTATAGTTCCTTTGTTATAAAATAATTATTTTATAACTCAGTGTAATATATAATGTTCATAGAAATAAATGGGGGATTTTGTGGTTCAAATTTAGACTCTATTGGAGTTTTTAGGAGACAGTAAACAAATAATTTAACCATTCCTAAACACTAAAACAAATGAAGACTATTTTTCCAGTTTATCTATGAATGGTGTTATTTAATTTTCTGGACTTTAAATGTACATTATTTTCGTTTCAGAAAGCTATATTATACCCACCAAAGGGAAGGGATGCATAAATTGAAAAGATTTTTTTTTTTACTTTTAAAATAGAAATATTAATGCAAATGATTATTATTACTTTCCTTATCTGACTAGAAGTGACTTCATTAAGATGAGGGAAATTAGTTAAATCTCAATGCTTTAAGTTTTTAAAATAAAAAAGTCAAAATTAACAAGAAAATCAATTTTGAAGTATAATAGTGAAAATAACTATAAAGATCTATCAAATACTTTCCAACTGAATCCATTAGAGGTGACTATTATGATGAGATAAATTTTCTTTAAAATTACCTGATTTTTTTATTAGCTATGCCTTTCCCTTTTGTCTCACATGGGTTAGGTTTTAGGCACTCTATCATTATATATATTTTACTGAAATTATAAAACACACAACATCATCCTTAAACAAACATGTTAAATAGACATTTCAAACTGAATTCATACCTAGATGTCCTCAGAAAAAAATAACAGAAATGATTTATTATTCTTGAAAGATTTGCATTATGATAAGCTTTTTACTGACTAAAATAATTTATTTATTACACGTTTTTATTTTCAATATTTTGTTGAAATAGAAGACTTCCATATATGGACTTTTGTTACTCACGTGGGAAAGAGTTCCCCCTTTTCAAGAATAACTAATGTCCTGAAATCACCCTCCCTTCACTTTTGTAATTGCAACCATTAATAAACATCCCTGTGGCAATGATATGACCAAGCAGCACTTAAAGTAAATACATACTTTACAAATTCTGGATTATGTTCTCAATTTGCACTCCATTTCCTCTTTCCACTTGGTTATATTTCCCTCACTTCCCTTGCTTATTTTCTTAATCACACCTTTTCCTACCTGTCCAAAGAACCATGGCGGTTATAAACACGAAGCACAGTGTTGTACCTAGGTACCAAACACTAGGTACAGAAACATTTTCCACGGCCAGTTAATAACCATGTTGACTTATTTGGGCATGCCTTTGCTTCCTACCCTACTGATTCTCTGCCATTCTCACACTTCCTCCTTATAAGGCACTCTCATTAACTCCCCCTCCACGCTCAGCTGTTGATTTCATTTCCTCCCCCCAAATATTAAACCCAAATCTCATTCTGTGGATGCTACATTAACTTTCATTTTAAAAACTGGTTTCTTGTGAAAGTTGGCTTTGTGATTTGGTGTCTTAAATTTTTCTTTGCATTGGGACAGAGCGATTTCCTTCCTATGTTTTCTTTTTCTCTCTCTACCATAATTCCAAATAAGAGGTGAATATTTTTGAGAACTTTTAAGTCCAAATAGACCTTCACGCCAACTCCCATTTCCTGAAAAGAATTTAAAATAATAATATGTAGATAGTAACCCCTAAAGATGGTTTAAAATTTTTTTCTCATTTGCATAGCAAAATTTAATTTCCATCCCTTAAATATGACGAATTGCAGAGATTTTCTCCAGTTAATGCTTTTAACAGCTCCCAATAAACTTCATTAATCAGGCAAGCTCGAGGCCCAATGTGTAGCCTGGAAGCAGCTAATTTGCTTGATGAGACCCCGACTTTAGTGAATAAACAGGTGTATAATCTGAGGGCTTTATGGCCTTAATTACAGTCTAATCAGTTCAGCGGTTGGCGGACCAAAGAAAAAGAAGAAAGGGGGTGGGAGGGGGGAACTCAAAGCCACTTTTCCTAAAATAGAAGACCTACCCTCTTTCTTAATAGACCTCAGTGACTATCTTCAATTTATTCTCCCCGTCTATTTCCTCTTTTCCGGCCCTCTCCCTCTCTTTCTCCTCGGCCTTCCTTTTCCTTAACCTCTGCGTCCCTGCTCCTTTTTTGCTGTGGTGGCGTTTCCCCTGGAACCAGCCCGCTTCCCCGTCTGGGGCTCCGCACCTCCGCGGATACTGGTTTCTGCTTTTCCCCGGGCGGTGGGGTCAGTTTGCTCCCTCCTCCCCCTCCTTTCCCGCCCTCTCTTCTCCCCGCGGCGGCTCCCGCCCCGCGCTCTCCGCCGCACATCCTCCCTGTCACCCGTGGGCCGCCTGACAAATCACTTCAAGGGCAGCCGAACTTTGAAGGACAAGACAAAGCTTCAGCATATGGTCCGATCCCCAGATGTTTGTCTTTCTTCCTCTTCCACTCCCTTCCTCCCCCCTGCTCGGGTCTGTTTGGAAACCCTGCTCGCGGCTTCCTTCCCCGTGCGCGCCGCGCCGCTCCCGGCTCCCCCACCTCCAAGTTCAGGGCCAGCTGGGAAGTAGCTTAATTTTCCTTTACGGTTTTTGTTTCGCGGGCCTCCCTTTCTAGCCGTTTAGTGGGGGCTAAGGCCAGATTCCTTTGAACCTAATGATTTCCGTTTAACTTGGCAGTTAAAGTGAGTCTCCCGGTCAGTTAACGCGACGTGGGGCGCGGAGAGGAGGGACGCGGGAAGAGGATGCGGTGGGACAGTGTAGAGCTGGGGCCCTGGGCGCGGCGTTGTCCCAGGACGCTCTTGCCTTTCGCGTCCCCGCTGGGGCGCCTGCTGGGGGCCGCTCGGGGTCCCTGCGCCGCCGAGAGCACCGAGCGCCCAGAAGGCGGCGTGGAGGGCGCGGGCCAGGTCTGCGGCTCCGAGACACCCCGCCTGCTCACCCGGGGGCGCGGGCACCTGCAGGCCCCAGTCACGGCGGAAGCGAGCTTCCCTCGCCCAGCCGACCGATTCCTGCTGTTAGGGTGCAGCGGATGCGAGGGAGGAGACACCCCAGTTTGGCAGGTGGAAGATGTCCTGAGTATCGGGGGAGGGGTCATGCGCTGCGCGCGGGTTGGGCCCTGCGTTTCCCCGGCTCGCGCCAGGGACAGTGCGGGAGTAACCCGGCGGCCGGAGTGGACTGGAACCCTCGGGGCTCACGCGGGAGCGCCCCGAAGGCTCCGTGAGGTGAGCCCCATGGGCTCAATGATCAGCTCACATCTCTCCCCAATTTCGGACCGGCCAGACCTCCCTGTTTTCTCCGTGCGGCTGATGACCAGTTGCTGACGAAAACTGCTTTGGGTTTAGAATCGCGCACATCTGGCCACAGCAGCTCTGAGTCGGACAACTGTGTTTCACTGAGCCAAACTGCCTGGCAGTTTAGTCCACCGCCTCAACCTGCTTCGCCTTAGCGGTGATTGATCCGCAAGTGCCCAGAGAAAGTCCCCCCCTTGCCCCCCACCCCTTCTTAATCAGCTGCCTCTATTTATAACCACACAACTTTACTGGCTGTAGGTCAACAAAGGCGCGGAGAGCGGTGAAGAAGATTCTCCGCAGTGCAAACAATGAAATAAACGGGACGTGTATGTTTGCATATATATTACCAAGTGAAATCCGATTGTCCTACAACAACCCAGCGCTCGAACGCTCATTTTATTTCTCCGTAATTTTCTTTGCCTACCAGGAGGGAAAGTGGAAGGTAATAATCCTGCATAGCAAAAATAAAAAGGCATCCGGTAAACCATCCCCCGATTTTTTTAGAAATCTAAGCATGTGGTAATGTCCTGGTGGTTCAGACAAAAATGCAAATTCTAATCAGGGAAACTGAGTTTATATATTCAGATGTTTTTATTGTTAATGTTCCCTTGACCCCACGCACATTTGGTAGGGAAAATTTTAAATGGTGGATTTTTTACTTTTTGTTTATTCCCTGCCCTTAACGTTGTTATTTTAACAAAAGTATTTATTTAGTAATTTTAGAAACCCGAAAATGAATTACATAAATAATGTACACCAAAAGATATATTATTAATATTTTATCTTTTACTGGTATAGGAAAACATATATACATACAATTCTGCCCAGCTTAACTAGAATAAAATAATGATTACTGTAAAATAGGCCCTTTAAATATGTTTTCACCACATATATGTTCAATAAGTGCTAAATTAGCAGAAATTTATTTAAATTGTGTACACTATAGTTGCAACTTTTAAAAACTAGCAACTATTTGAATAACTAGCAAACTATTTGAATAACTAGATCATCATAGTAAATAAAAGGTTTCAAAAAAACAGCTTAAGCAATGAAAAAAATATATATCTATATATATTTGCTGCTGTTCTAACCTAAATTAGATTATACAGTCTTTGTGGACAATAGGTAAGCCCGGAACTTTTGTTCTTTTTCTTTTATGTGATCAGAAAGGAACAAATACCTGTTTACCACCCATGAGTGAGACATCTCCAAAAAAAAAAGCGGCCATGACCAACATTGTCTACTTATCTAAACTAAATTACAGCTTTAATAATATTGCCTCTGGAGCTGCACTGGTGGTCTCACACACCTGAGTGGACTGGGGCATTTTACTGCCTAATTGCTCGTTTGTGTTATGTCTTGATAATCAAAATGCATTATTATTTCTTTTTCAGAATACAATGGGAATCTCTCCTCCCCCTCCCAAGTTCTGAAAATTCTCAAACCAGCCCTGGAGAAATACAAATGCACAAAGCGACAGGCGAAGCAGGCCCTGTGTTCAGCACTCCATCATTTCCTGTCACAGGTGCAGCCACTATGCATTATCCTGCCATGATTGATAGAGTGGGTTTGTGCAGACTGGGGGAGCCGGGGAGGCTCAGATGGGGTCCTGTCATTTGGGCTCCATTTCATACTACCTGTAGGGAAAAGGAAATTCTTTGCTGGGATTGGCTGTTTGATGAGTTTTAAGTTTTACTTCCTCATATATAATACAAAGGTCATATTTTCTAAAAGTTAGTATAGCTTTCAGCTTTAAGCATTATTGTGAAAGAAACTTCATGCTGGGGAAAACTGAAATAACTAATTGTAACACAATAGATTTCATTTAGAGTAGATGTGTTACAAAAGTATACTCACAACCTAATTTCCCATAATTACATTAAGTATGTAGAGTTATTTTTCTTAAACCTTAGTTTTTAAACAGAAAAAAATCCAAAACACGCCTCCTAATATTGAGATGGATGTCTCTATAACAAGGTGAAAAAATGCACTTACTTCGTTGTGAACCACTTTACTAGACAACAAATTATGCTATTATATACCACTCAATAATGCACTAAACATGGAGGATATAATATAAAATACAGTGGAAATCTTTATTATTTTAAATTGTGACTGTTCTTCATTTTAGCTGGGAACCAGATTTTTGAGTTTGCTTTTGCTATGATCAGTCTTACCTAATTAATGTAAGATCAAAGTTGACAAGCATCTCACCAGTGTTATGTAAAACTGTAAAATCTCTAGGTCCTTCATTTCTTTTTGAAATGGCTAAAGGCAAAATGATTTGCATAAGGAGGTCTCAGATTTTAAAATGTAAAACTTCTTTCATCGGGATTATTAAGTGGCTTTCAACGATATCCACAGATGTTCATGCACCCACTGAATGCTCTAATATGTTTCCTTGTGGTTTTTAAATACAGCCTGATAGATTGTTTAAAATGGTAGGAGTGGGGGAATGAAATGGCCCTTAAAATGTTCCAAATTTTTTTGACACCAGAACATTGTTTTATATCAATACATCTCCATTTTATAATTGCAACCAATGTTATTAAATTTCTCTGGAAAATTTGCCAACTAAATTATGTTCCC
This sequence comes from Nycticebus coucang, assembly GCF_027406575.1. NCBI lineage: Eukaryota > Metazoa > Chordata > Mammalia > Primates > Lorisidae > Nycticebus > Nycticebus coucang. The sequence goes on from NC_069789.1 coordinate 43,289,512, forward strand.
AAACATCAATTTATGCTTTGTGTATTTTTCTTAAACTGAAAGATGAGTAAACATTTTAGCTGATAAATACTTTTCTAGAATACAGGTCTACATCTATAAGGCATTTATGTTTTTTTATTTCCCCTATTATAGAAACAATCTGACAAATACAACAGTTTAAAATCTGATGGCCAAGTGAAATATCTCAGGAATGGAGAAGCAAACGCTACGTATTTTCACAAAAAGTAGATCTGAACAATGGAAACTCATGATCATAAAGTAGTGTGAAAGATTTGAGATTTGGACTCTAAGACAGGAGATGAGGGGTAGAAACTTACTCACCTATCAGGTCAACGTACACTATCTGGTGACGGGCACACTACAAGCCCTGACTTTGGCATTATCCAATTCATCAGTATAAGAAGAACCCTGGGTACCCTCTAATATTTTTAAATAAAAACTATTAAAAGAAGTGACAATCTCAGGGCCCCAGTAATCACTGGATAAATGTTTGTAAAGGAGCATTTATAAAGATACATTAATAAAAGCTAATTTATATTGCTATTTTCTCTTTTTTGCAAGAAGAATAAAAAGGGACATAAAATCTTAAACATTTTATACTAAGCTTTCCGTGGCTAGAAAATTAATGGACATTATTTAAATGAGCATAATGTTGAGTTAATGTGTAGACTGCTGTACTGGTGGATATATTGTATGTCAATAAAAACAATACCAACCGCTACTTTAAAAAAATGTTTATGTTGGTTTCATTTGGAGCAATGTTTTACAAACAGGACTTTATTACTGGAAGGGCTTTTCATTATTTTAGCTGTTAGGACAGTGCATTTTAAGATGCTAAATAGACATAACTTTAAAATACACACCACTATACTGTACCTACTGTTAGGCTATACTACATTGATAGTTAACACTGTTTTGTTTTATGTTAACCATCAAGCAAGAAGAGTAGATATAAAGTGTTCATGATACAGAATGTTCCTTTAGTGTGTCATCTATTTTTACAAAATAAAAAGTGTCCTCTCCCCTATCTTATAATACCACTGTATTATTCAAGAAAAAATAACTTATGTATAAATAGAGAGAAACTTGAGGTTTCCTTGAATACCAGTGAGTTTGCATTGAATTGCCTGTATGACTTATAAATAAAAATACAAGTTGATAGATGATTATGGTGAAAGACATACGATGGATTGGCATTGGGTACGTGTGTCTGTTCTTTCTACACTGTCTTTGTTTTTCTTTTTTTTTTTTTTTACAATCTTATTTAAATATTGACACACAAATTGACCAAGAAGCCAACTGAGTCACCCCATAGGGGCAAGTTAACCTTTTCTTTGCTTCTATGTGTATGAAATCCTCTAAAAAGCAGCAAAGCTGCCAGTGTGACCACTAGGTGGGTCAGCCCAAAAGCCAGATTCTGCAGCAGGGAACTGTTTTTTCTCATCTTCACAGCTGCTTTTTCTGAGACCATCTCAAAAGTGAATTGTGTAGACAGAAATCTACACATTTCTGTTTTTCAAACATACACCTCTAAACAATGACAGTCTGCAAAGATATCCTAATGGCACATTAGTGGGACTGAAAGATGAAAAACAATATAAAAAAATATGAAGCTGAAGCTTAAAAATACTTTTGGTTAGCTTAAATAATGTCACTTCACTTTTTTGTTTGTTTCAGTTTTTGCTTCTTTTGGGCTGCAGACCCTGACTATCAGGTTCAGCACTCTCAAATACTTTTTGGATGAAATCTAGGACAGTCCCTTTACAGACATGTCTCTAAGAGAGCTGAGTAACGCAACAAAACAGCTTAAGGAAATGACACCACGATCGAACTTTCTATCGGAAAGTCACAATTCTCGCCTTTTTACTTCTGCCTCCCCACCCCCAGTACATCTCAGTGCAGTTATTTTTAAAAACATCTTATATCTTTTGATTCATCATGGCTTACAAGGCTAGCTCTTATGTGTTTTTTTTCCCCTAAAAGGTATCATGCATGTAGCTTGCTAATGAAACTTTTGAAGTAGACCAGGATAGTAATTTATTAGTAGTAGTATTACCAATAATACACCCAATAGTATTTCTCAAATGACAGCAATATAATAGGTAATAACAAGAATACAGAAAAGATAGGACTTAAGCGCCAGTTGGAGAAAAAGACAAATAACATATAACCAAATCAGGATACAGGTAGTCATTCAACCCAATAGATGAACTCAGCACTTTAGACTTATTGCCCTTTTTTTTTTAATAGCTAAAGAGTAATCTAAAACATTACTAGAGTTGTGATGCTAAATCATGTAAACAAATTGAATAAAATAAAAAGCATTTAGATGGAAACTTGATTTTCCAATTTTATTTAATAGTTGCAACTTGCCTCAATAAAACCCTGGTTTGGCAGAAGAGATGAAAAAATATAAACTTGTCTCTATTCTGAGGGAATTCTAGCAAGTACCATTCAGAGCAATGCTACTAAATATATGGACTGTGGATCAGCAGTAGCAACCTGTCATTAACTGTGGCTCCCCCCACCCCAGACTTATGGAATAAGATTCTTTTATTTTGTGGGTGGGGCCTAGGAACCTGTACTTTTAATAGGCTTCAGAAACAATTCTTATGCATAATGAAGATTGAGAATTACTATTTTAGAGGGTTAGCAGTTGTTTTATTCTTTCTTGGGAGTATATTTTCCTGAAGTAGTTTATATTTGAAGTAGGTTTCTATTAGACGATTACTTGATGCAATAAATGAAATTAACTAGAAAGTCTTAGAAATTTAGAAACGCTTTCTAAATTATGTTTATAGACTCTGTAAAATTTGCTTAAATTGAAGTCTTTTTTTTAGAATATAAAAGTATAAGTGTATTTTATATTAGAGAAAGGGAAGGGAGTGGGGGGAAGAGATGATAGAAAAGAGAGCAGGGGCTGAGAGAGGGAAGATGGGAGGGAGAGTAAGAAAAGGGCGTGGCACGTCAAAAAAAGAGAGGAGGAATACCAGCCTAAGTAGAAGTATTTAAAGTTGATACAATGTATAAACATTTCCTGTATTAGTTTTAATGGCCTGTGGCGCCTGTGGCTCAGTCGGTAAGGCGCCAGCCCCATATACCGAGGGTGGCAGGTTCAAACCTGGCCCCTGCTGAACTGCAACCAGAAAAAAAAAAAAAAACGTTTTTTAAGAAAAAAGAAGTGTCTGCAGTAATAGGTGTTTTGTTGTTAATGACTATGATATATGTGTAGCCTTAACGGCTCTGAAAAACTAGGCATAGTCTTTTATAGTAAATGCAAATTTTATTCAGAGAAGAGGGTGATGCTCTCTTTTACAATAACAAAACCTAGCTGAAATCTAAAGAGAATACTGAGCTTGGAAAACTGAGTCAGCTCTGTGCTGCTGAAAAGGCCTAATTGAGTATCTCAGCAATTCGCAAAATGCCTTGGGTCTTTCCCTCTCTCTCACCTTACCTCCCCTACAGCACTGTCTGCCTCCTTCTAACTCATTCATAGCTCCAAGATGTTTTCCAGCAGCTCTTAGACCTACACCTGTTGTCTATGCTGTAGGAAAAGAAATCATGTCTTTGTCCCAGAAGTTTAGCAAGACCCTAATAAGTTTCTTGTGCTTATCTCTGAATCCAATATGCCATCAAGGCAATTAGGTGCCTGGGGTTAGCAATTCAAGTTCCATGTTTAGAGCTGAGGATGGAATTAGCAGCCTTGGCACAACCATGCCAAACACATCCTGGGCCTGTTAAGAATGAAGGAACGAGTCGGGTATGGTGGTAGCTTGTACCTATAATGCTAGCACTCTAGGAGGCCCAGGTGGAAGGATTGCTTCAGGTCAGGAGTTCGAGATCAGCCCCTGAACAAGAATAAGACCCCATCTCTACAAAAATTAGAAAAATCAGCTGGATGTGGTGGCATGTGCTTGGGATCCCAACTATTTGGGAGGCTGACGTAGGAGGATTGCTTAAGCCAGAAGTTTGAGATTACAGTAAGCTATGATGACTCCATTGCACTCCAGCCCAGTTGACAGAGTGAGCTGGAAAAAAAAAAAAAAGGAATGAAGAATAAGGAGGTAAACGTCTGCTATGGGGGTAAGTGAAGGCCAAAGCAATGACAGAGTACTTCTTATAAGTGATTGCACCAGGCTGGCTCTAAAAGAGCTGGTCAATAGAGAAAAAGAGGAGAACATTTCGTGTAGCGGAAAAGAAAAAGCAAGTGCAAAGTCAAACATTAGCATGGAGAATGAGAACACTGTCCTGGTGAAGCCAAAAAAATCATGTTGGACGTTAAAGAAATGAGGTTTGGTGTTTGGGGACACATTTTTCAGAGCAGACAAGTTTAGATTTAATGGGATAAGCAATAGGGAATCATCATAGGCCTAGTAAAGTCACACACAGTGAAAGGATTTGCTTAGCTGGGCACGGTGGTGTGCACCTGCAGTTCAGCTACTCAAGAGGCTGAGGACAGAAGGTCCCTCCATCGTAGGCCTGCGAGGCTGCAGTGAGCTGTAATCGTGCCACTGCACTCCAGCCAGAGTGATTAAAAAAGTAAAAGAAAATAAATGAAAAAGGTTTTCACTTAGACTAGTTTACCTATTTTATTCTTACTCAAACCATTTGCATGTATCCTAGTTTACTTTCTTTAGCAAACAATTACATGTGAGAGGCTCCCATGCTGAGAGTTTTCCCAGCCTAGTACAGAGGTGCATGTAACACACTGCATTATACAAAGCCAAACAAATTTTACATCACTAATTCATTTATTCACAATAGAAAACTATCATCTTTCACTTTGCTACACAAGAATTACATTCCTTGAATCTCTAAGTCTTTAGGTCACTATGTTCAGATTCAGGGCCTTGACTGGTCTTTTGTTTGGCCACAGGAAGACAAGCCCTAATGAGCTAAGGGTGTGAGGAAGGAATTGAGACGTCTAAGATATGAAGAGGACGCAAATTTTTTTTTTGGTGGGGGGACATAAAAACTTATAAAAGATGCCTCTACAAAGGGAGGTGCAAGGGCTGAGAGAGCGCTCCCGCGTGCTCTTCGGAGGAGCCCTCGTGTCTCCCGCGGGCCGGCCGGCGGGCCAGCCCGGGCGCTCCGTCCAGCGGGGACGGTGTCAGGTTGCTGCCGGTGTCGCTGACGGCCGGTGAGTGATTGCACCATCAGCTTCCTACCGCGATCCATCATGCGGCCCCAGCCGGTGAAGAATCACAGCCTCAGCAAGGTGCTGAGCCCAGCAACATATCATTAAACAAGGTTACCACCGGCAGATTTGTTCCCATGATCAATCTGGTCAATAACCGTTCCACCTCGCTGTACAATTTCTCCCCCGCCACCCCCACCTTAAAACATAAACAAGTATTATGAACGCACTTGCAGAACAATGTAAAGCTTCCAGAAGTCTTCATTTCTCCCGTGGCATTCCCCGAGCTTCTTTAAAAACCCTTATAAATCATGAAAAATAACCTTTACTACAGGATATATCCTCAGGCAAGCAGGCTACCCTAATTCCATATTTTATTACCTAATAATGACTGATTTTTTTCCTCCAATTGATTACTGAATAGCATTGGGACAATTTCTTTTTTTATTTCCCCTCAAGTCTGCATAGCTCACTAGTTTCTTCCCTTAGGAGGTCCCAAATGAGATAGAAGTAAAACACTTATTGCTTTTACTGCTTAACTTTAATTCTTGTGTTTTGCATTTAACTCTTCCCACGCTTTGGCGGACTTGCCTAACAAAGTTATCTTCACTTCCTTAGAGTGAAATTGAGAAAACTGAAGAGGAATCTCACAAGAAATATCTTCAATACTTTCCACTTGATTGTCTGAAACAAAAGATCTCAGTACACATGGGAATTAAAAAACAATGAACAAATATGGGAAAGTCTGTATATGCAGATGCATGCTTAGTCCAGGAAAGAATGCTTTCCAAGCATAATTTACACTTTCTAACTGGCTTTCTTGACTATTTCAGGAACTTTAACTGATCTCAGTTAGTATACTTTCAATATAAAATCGTCCTTTAAATAGTAGATAAAATATTAACCTTATTCAAATGAATATCTCTTCACTTATTCTGAAATTAAATTATTTAGTTGCTCCTATGTCTGAATTGTTTGTGATTTTAAGTTTATACCCGTATGATTGAAAGTATGTATGATTAAAAACAGACACATTCTTGGCCTTTGTAAAACCATTAGAGTTTGAAACTTAATCACCCATATACACTCAAACTCTACAACTGGGGGTTGTGGCAGCAGCTATAGTACCAGCTACTTGGGAGGCTGAGGCAAGAGGAGCTTGTAAGCCTAAAAGTTTGAGGTTGCTGTGAGCTGTGATGACACCACAGCACTCAATCCCAGGGTGATACAGTGAGACTCTGTCTCAAAACAAATGAACAAACAAAAAAACAACCCTCCAACTCTATACCAACCTCTAAAATTTCCATTAATACAAAAATAAAATTTGCTCTCTCTCACTCCTATTTTTAGGCAAGGTCCCCTTGAGGCTGTCCCAGGGAGAGAAAACAGATTTCATTTTAAAAATCTTTTCAAGGAGAGAAAACAGATTCATTTTAAAATCCCTCCAGAAAAAAGTTTCTAAAAAGTCATTGAGTAGAAAATCCACATTGAAAACTCAAGTTGCCTAACCTATTTTTCTTTATTCTTTTATTTAAATTCATTTTCTCTGTTTCTTCTTTATCTTCTTAGTGCAGATGAATTGCAGCCAGGGATTTATCTCTGTGTAGAACACCTTGTATTCTTTAGTTAAGCATGCATAGACGGGAGAGTAATTCCTTTAAATGCTCATGGTACAAAGTACATCACTGGCTCAAGTCTGAGGCTTCTTGTCAAGTAAAAATTTAGATATCTGTAAAATTCATTGTTTAAACTTCAAATATATTATTATGTCTCATTTTAAATGTATGACATATTTCCTGTTTATTAATGAAATTTACTCTTTATATTATTTCTTTAAAAATATTTATTCTTTAGTCTATTTGTAAATATTCTTGGAGTAATCCTCACCAGCAAAGCCAGTTTTAAGAAGAATGGCTAACTTATATTGATGTTACCACTGGGAAATTGATTATCTACTGGTGTAGATTAAAAGAATGCATTGTTCTTTCAGAAGACGTGTGTTAGTCTATTCTATTCTGGCTAATGTGAGTTCCAAATTCTCCTCAGGAATATCATTTCATATATCAAGGCTGATGACATGATAAAAATATTATAGATTGGTAGCTCTTAATTCATTTACAGAAGAAAAATAGGAAAGATTTGTAGTAGGTCCAGGTCATATCTTTAGTTCAACAAATATTTATTGTATGCCCATTGTGTATAAGGCAGCGTGTTTTAGTTTTCTCTTATAGTAATTACATGGTTGCAGATTACATTGCTATGTTCAGAAGATACTAAATCTGAGTCATGTAGTAGAGACTTAATTTGGTTAAAACCGAGATGACTTATAGTCTAGACACAATATTCATGGCAGCTTTGTAATGGGCTTAGGTGGCTCTTTCAGTACAATAATGCAAAAGATTGAAGGAAGCTATTGCTTCCATAATACACTATAATTTGACTTAGGCTCTGCATAGATACAGTCATCAATAACTCAGTAAAAACAATTTCACATCTAAGCATCAGCTCAAACAGCAAAAATGCCTGGACCCTTGAGAGGAAGGTGATGGAAATACAAAGCATTCTTCCTATTATCCATTATCTTTCTTTTGCTGTTGATTTACCTAATGACTTAAACTAAAATTTAGAAGAGCAAAGATGAAAAAAATAAATAAAAATATACTACTTGTGGGTGGCTTTAAAGATCATTTTCATATTGTTCAGAAAATTGTTCCCAAGCATTAGTAAATAACTAAATACTGTTAATAATTGCATTTCATTTTTAATTCAATGAAATGTTTCTTTTAATCACCTGGACTAGGGATGTTTGTCCCTATTTTAGGGCTATGTAAAACTTTCCCATTCTTGGGTTTATGTGTGTGTGTTTGTGTATTTTTTATGTTTCTTTAAGTACCTATTGTAAGCTCCCACTGAACATGCGTGTGACCCTCACAAGTTAAAAATTTTCTGAAAGAACCTCCATCCAAATCCATCTTACATAAATTTTATTCTCAGTGGAAATATTGCAGATGAGTCGAATACTTTCAAGATTATATAATGACATTTATTGTTCATTCTCCATTTAGTTCATAATTCATAAATGCTTCCTAGGAATTCCACTCACCTTGAGTCAAATGTGTTAGTCAGAATATCTTATGAATCCTGAGAGTTACTTCATGGCAGTGGCCATTTTGGTCATCTTCCATGTTTGTGTTTCTCTGGATCAATCTCTCTTTAGACAGTGTATGGTGAGCACGACACACCACATAAGCTTTCAACCTTTACCTAACAGAAGTTCACATGCTTTCTCATGTCTAGCACACGATGCAATCAGTGTGAGATTCAATGCTAACAGTTACATATTTTAGGCCATTCTGTTCTGTCATGAGTTCCAATTTCTCTGTATTAAAATTTCACACATGTTCCTAGGTATAACAAAACAAGCTCTTTTGAAAGAAAGAGAAGTGTATTTACCTAAGCAAAGGTGATGTCCTAGGTAAGGGGTGTGGAGTAGGAGTGATGTAGAGACAAGATTTTTGTTTTTATTTATTTTAAATTTCCTTCAGGGCTAGAAGTGAGCTTACCAAGGCATTGCAGGCAGCTCACTTCTAGCCCTGAAGGAAATTTAATCAGTGCTAAGAGACAAAATAATTTTTTAAAGTGTTTCAGTTGATGCCAGTAAAGGAGTGAGCCTATTTACTCTTGAAGGACTTTGTCTTAGATTTTCCAAGGGCCTGGATACCCCTTTCTGGATTCTTCCTATTGAAGCATAACTACAGTGGTCAGATAGGGAGGCCTTAGCTCCTCCAATAAGTATTATGCCAGGTTTAGGGTCCTTCGGTTGGCAATAATCATACTAATGTTGAAACGAGGGTCAGATATAATCCCTCTCCTTCTGCTAATATCAGGCAGCTGTATGGTGTTTTTGTTATCATGTCTGGATAGAGCTGTATGCACCCTGGCAAAACAAGACTAATTGAGAGTTTCCGTGTGTCCAATCAGCCATGATGCATTAAGATGGCTAAACATGAACAGCAGGAACCTGTATGTTCAGGCTCTTGCAATTCATCTCAATAGAGTAGAAAAGTTGCAGGAAATTGCCTCTACTAAAACACTAAATACACTGGATTTTGCCATCTTGTTGATGTTTTGCTTGTTTTCTTGCTTTATCCAACAAAGACACTGGGCCTTCTGCAGGCTCTGTGATGACTGGGATTTTAAAAACAGAGCTCCAGAAACTTAAGGTCTAAAGCAGTAACCAGAGAAGCAATAAGTTCCTCCCAGGATTACATGATAAGTATAATGAATGGGTATGCAGGGGGTGCTCTGAAAAGAGGCATCAGACAGCTACATTTTTACCACCATGTCAAGAAAGTCTTTGTGAAGGAGTTAATCCTCAAAAGTAGGGCCAGGCATGGTGGCTCATGCTCGTAGTCATGAGTGCCTCCCACTTTGGAAGGTAGAGGCAGGATGAGTGCTTAAAGCCAGGATTATGAGAACAATATAGGCAACATAAAAATCCAATCTCTATTTAAAAAAAAGCCCAGCACGGGGGCAGGTGCTATAGTCCCAGCTAGTTAGGAGGCTGAGGCAGAAGGATGATTTGAACCCAAGAGTTAGAGGCTGCAGTGAGCTATGGTGATGCCCCTGCATTCCAGCCTGGGTGGGCAGGGTAAGACTCTGTCTCAAAAAAAAAAAAAGAAAAAAGAAAGAAACTGTTACCTGGAAAAGCAGGCAAAATAATGTACCTGAAGACACAGATGTGTAAACACCAGTCTCTCCCTCCCAACCCCATAGGAGTGCAATTAGGCAGGGGGGCTGGATTCCTGATTGCCTGTGAAAGACCAGGCTGTATCGGGGGCAGGGCCCACCACCTCCTGAAGAGACAAGCTGGGAAGTCTAGATTAATGGTGGAAGAGAATACAGTAACTCATCAGTGGCCTTGGAAAAGAATTGCCCCTCCTCTAGGGAAGACTTCAGCTCAGAGCACCAATACATTTTTTAAATTTTAATTCTAAGGTCAAATGTGGTGGCTTACACCTGTATTCCCAGCACTTTGGGATGACGAAATAGGAGGATCATTGAAGGCCAGAAGTTCAAGACCAGCCTGGACAACATGGCGAAACCCTGTCTCTACCAAAAAAACAAACAAAACAAAATAACACTCAGCCAGGTGTGGTGGCATATCCCTGTAGTCCCAGCTACTTGGGAGACTGAAGTGGGGAGATCATTTGAGCTCAGGAGTTTGAGGCCCCAGTGGACTATGATTATGCTTCAGCCTGGGTAACAGAGTGAGACCCTGTCTCAAAAAAAATAAATGTATTCCTAATAGTATTATAATGTTAAAAGCTATTAACTCTCACTTTCAGTATAAGGCACACAAATCTCAGCTTTACAGAGGTTTATCACTGCTGTGCCCATTGAAAGCAAGATCAACTCATTATGTATAAAAGTCATCAACAGAAAGGGTAGTAAATTACAGAAATAGGCAATCATCTGAAGAGACAGAAAAGGTGAGTATTATATGAAATGAAAAGGAGCCCACACACCCAGAAAAATTAAACTAATGGGGGGAAATTGCATCCTAACTCTGCACAGATTTCTTTTTCCTTCAAGTGTTTTGGTTGATGCCAGGAAAGGAGTGAGCCTAGTTACACCTGTATTCCCAGCACTTTGGGATGCCAAAGTAGGAGGATCATTTGAGGCCAGAAGTTCAAGACCAGACTGTCAACATGCAGGAAATCAATTTGAAGTTGATTTTTGTGTTTTATATGAAGTAATGGTCAAGAAGTGTTGCTTCAAAAAGACTGTAAAAGACAAGGAAATGGGAGGTAGGGAGGAGGCTCTAAATTTCTATTTGGGAGATGTTGTAAAGGACTGTGGCTGGCTGGATTGCTGGTGATGGAAAACTAACATAATTTTCTCTGTTTGTCATCTGTCCTCCACTAATCCTATGAAGGATGAGAGTCCCCAGTTCCTGTTCTACTCTGACAGCAGAGCAGTTTTGCTTAGGAGCCTTCAGCGAGTGGCTGAGCTGGGCAGAGGCACAGTGCAGGAGACATGTGTACCTCTGAGAGGTGGAATTGCTCATTTGGTTATGCGTTCAACTTTAATGAATACTGCCAAAGTTTCTCACGTTGTATCAATTTATAGTCTTGCCAAAGTCTTGTGTTTAAATCTTTTGTTATTGGATGTCTATACTTCTCATACTGATTTGTAGGGGTTCATTTCTATTTTGGATTCAAGCAATTTGTCATATATCTATATGACGTATGTCTGCTCTGATTCTGTGGCCTTTTCATTCACTAGCTTACTGATATCTTGATGAGTAGACGTTCTTAAAATCAATAAGGATTAATTTATCAATTTTTTCCTTTGTGGTTATTGCTTTTTGTATCCTGTTTAAGAAGTCATTGCCCATCCTTCAGTCCTATACTTTTCTGAATATACTTTACTTTTCACATGTAGGAAATCAATTTGAACTTGATTTTTGTGTTTTATATGAGGTGATGGTCAAGAATTTTTTCTCTTTTCCTGCATGGACATCCATCTGGGCCCTTTCACCATTGCACTGGAATGTCACTTGTCCTTACATATGTGAGTCTGTTCTTGGACTCTGTTGGCTTCCAGTCGTCAGCCGATCAGTTCTTACACTAATACCATACTATCTTAATTACTGTAGATGTCTAAGTCTTCCGACAGTTTTACTTCTCCAATTTAGTCTTCTTCAAAGTTGTTATAGATAATATTGATCCATTTTGTTTCCTTTTTAATTTAAAAACTATTTTTTTCATTTCCACAAATCTGCTTTTTTATTGGAATTGGTTTTTCTATGGAGTAATTGGATGGAGAATTGACAACTTTACAATATTGACTCAAGCCATGAATATGGCACATCCCTCTATGTATTTGATCTTATTTAATTTCTCTCAGTAATGTTTCATAATTTTTTGTGGGATATTGCACATGTCCATTAAATTTATTACTAACTGCTTAATATTGTGATATTATTGTAGATAATCACTTGTCACTAGAACATAGAATACAATTAATTTTCATTTACTGACATTTTTATCTGATGACCTTGATAAATTCATTTAATAATTCTGATAATTGAGCCGTGCCTGTGGCTCAATGAGTAGGGTGCCAGCCCCATATACTGAGGATGGCAGGTTCAAACCCAGCCCCTGGCCAAAATACAACAACAACAACAACAACAAAAAAAATGCAACAAAAAAATAGCCGGGCATTGTGGTGAGTGCCTGTAGTCCCAGCTACTCGGGAGGCTGAGGCAAGAGAATTGTGTAAGCCCAAGAGCTGGAGGTTGTGGTGAGCTGTGATGCCACAGCACTCTACCGAGGGCAACAAAATGAGACTCTATCTCTAAAAAAATAATAATAATAATAATTCTGATAATTTATGTGATGATTTCTTTTTAAAAATATCTGTGTAAACAATCAGTTCATGTATAAATTATGGTGATATTTTTCATTCTTTTAACTTTATTTCTTTTTCTTTACTTATTGCCCTCTCAATAACCTCCAACTTTTTTTTTTTTTTTTTTTTTTGTAGAGACAGAGTCTCACTGTACCGCCCTCGGGTAGAGTGCCGTGGCATCACACGGCTCACAGCAACCTCTTAACTCTTGGGCTTACGCGATTCTCTTGCCTCAGCCTCCCGAGCAGCTGGGACTACAGGCGCCCGCCACAACGCCCGGCTATTTTTTGGTTGCAGTTTGGCCGGGTTTGGGTTTGAACCCGCCACCCTCGGCATATGGGGCTGGCGCCCTACTCACTGAGCCACAGGCGCCGCCCAACCTCCAACTTAATGTTGCTGGTGGCAAGCATTCTTACCATTTTTCTTAACTTTAAAGGGGAAAGCTTTCAAAATTTTACTAATATGAATGGAGTTCGTTGTAAGTTTTTTGGTAGCTATCCAAATCAGATTAAGTTTTCTTTTCTCTTCTTTTTCTACATGTTTTTATCATGTGTGGTGTTGAGCTTTATTCAGTGCTTTTGCTGCTTCACTTTCCTTCCTTTATTATGTTAATGTGGTCAATTACTTGATTTTCAAATATTAAGCCAATCTTGCAATTATGGAATAAATACAACTTTGTGATTATTTTCTTTTTTTAAATAAATAATCTAAAGGGTTTTTTTTTTTTTTTTGAGAGTGAGCCGTCTCACTCTGTTGACCCAGGCTAGAGTGCCATGGCATCATAGCTCACAGTAGCCTCAGACACCTGGGCTCAAGGTATCCTCTTGCCTCAGCCTCCTGAGTAGCTGGGACTACACATGCCTGCCACAACACCCAGCTAATTTTTCTACATTTTTTAGGAGAAATGGAACTTCACTCTTGCTTAGACTGTTGTCCAACTCCTGAGCTCAGGCAATCCACCTACCTTGGCCTTCCAGTGTGCTAGTATTATAGGCGTGAGTCACTGCTCTGCCACTAAAGGATTTTGTATGTAATCTAAAGAGTTGAAGCAAAAGGGCTTCCAATTGACTGTACAAAACATGGGTACTTTTTACTATTTTTACCATTGAAAGTTCCAATATATTGATGATACATTTTTTAAAAAAGGCCAAAATAGACAAATGTTTATCTATGAAATGAATGGCTATTATTTGAATTTGTCCCCACGAAAGCTCATGTTGGAATTTGATCCTCAGTGTGGGAATGTTGGCAGTGGGGCTGATAGAATCAGGTGTACCTGCCCAAATAGACCTGTCCTGCCCAGGCAGGGTCAGGTTCATGAGCCGCCCAAGAAAGGTCAGACTCATGTCCCTCCCAGGAAATAGGGATGCTGCCAATTGTTGCCCTCCCTTTGTTTAGTGTCTTGGAATAATCTTTCATCCTTAGGTCCAGAACCTTTCATCTGGTACTGTGACTCGGATGAGGAGAAACCCCTTTGGGGCACTGAAAATATACCCCACTGAACCTAACCAAACAGACCCTTATTTCCATGAGATGAAGAGGAACGGTACACTCTCTGACCTTGCCTAACATTCATCCACTTAATACTGAGGCGAGTCCCCATCTAAAAACTTTTTCTGCACTTCTTTCCTCTTTCCATTCCTACTCTACCTCCTCCTCTCCCCACCTTCTCCCTCCGCCCTTATTCGTATATGATCTCTCCACTCATTTCACCCTTCTGACTGGCGGTCCCACACAGCGGCCAGGTCCTCTCACCCCAGTCTTGCCCCCCAGGTGCCCTACTGTGGGCCCAGACCTCTCCATGGTCACATGCAGAGGCCAGGCCCTCTTTTGACTAAAGTCATACGTGGAGAGTCCAGGTAATCTCCTAACACCAGCCTTGTCAGTCCATTGCCCTACTGTGGGGCTGGATCGTTTTCGGTCGTTCAATAAACCAGGTTCACTCATCTAGAATCTTCCCAGAGGTCTAGATCACTTTTCAGCTGACAGCCACACGCAGAGGCCTGGTCTTCTCTGGCTGCAGTCTCGGTTGTTTTGTTACCCTCTTTTTTCACCTTTGAAAGTTCCCTTTATTTTTGGCTAACAGCTGCATGCGGAAGCCAAGCCCTCTCTGGCAGTTTCGGTTATTTTCCCCCTCTAAAATTCTCTTTATATCTTACCTTTAATCTCACTCATTTTCTACTGCCAGTTTTTGCTGTGGGCATCACTCAGTCACGAATTCCCCCTTCTTCATCTCTAAGCTGTCTTCTAACTCACCTGAAACCTCTGCATCTCGACCTTGACCTCAAACCTAAACGTCTCATTTTTGTCTGTAATACTGCTTGGCCTACATACAAACTTGGCAGTGGCTTACATTGACCTGAACACAGCACATTTGATCTCTCAATTCTCACTGATCTCAATAATTACTGTAAAAAATTGGGCAAATGGTCAGAGATTCCCCACATCCAGGCATTTCTCTCACTCTGAAATATTCCTTCTCTACTTTCATCTTGGGAACCCTCTCGGAGTCTCCTGGCCTATATAACACCGGCTTACCCAGACCCATCAGAATTTCTATTCTTTATTCCTACCCTGGCAAACAGCTCTTCCCCTTCTGTCCTTCCACAGCCACTCATGTTCCTCTCCAACCCCCCTCCTACATTCCCTCCATTTTCATAACCAGAACACCTGGAAAATTCCTCTGTGTGGGATTCCTCTCCTCTATCTATAACCTCCCATCAGTCACCCATTCTCATTGCCCTCCAACCCCCACATCCATGTCCTTTCCTTAAACAATGCCCCATCCCCCATCTCTCCACTGCCCCTCCCCCGCCCTCCACCACGGTGTTTGAAAAATGGCAGAATTTCCCCAGGGCCCTCAGTCCCCCCAATGAGATTTCATTGATCTCACCTTCAAGGTGTGGCAGCACTTCTCAGAGGTCTAGTTATCAGTTTCTACCATTAGGTAAAACCCAGGCTACTTCTTGAAACTCATAAGGACATTCTGAAAAAAACAAAATCTTACTGAGGATCATGCTTTAAATGAAGATCTAGTTTTAGTTTTTCAGTTGCTCCCAAGACCTAATGCCTAAGCCTAGCTGCAAAAGACTGATCACCCCTGGAAAGTCAGGATGCCCCCAGGACGCAGTCCCAGAAAGCTAAACTCTGGGTATTTTCCTAATGGAAAGTAAGCCAATTCCTTTTCTGATAAGCATGGGAGCAACTTCTTCCACACTGTCACCTTACAAAAGCTCTGTAAAAACAGGCCGAGATCTTGGTAATGTGTATTGCAACATTCTACTATTAGGTGGAAATGTTCTCTCAGGATTACTAGCGGCCCTGACAACTCCTGGTTATTGTATGTGATAGAGCCACTAATTATATTATTATTTTTTCTCACTCTCAGTTTTAGACCAGTAACCCTTCACTTCATCTCTCCATTTATTAACCAATCACTGGAAAACAACTCCTCATATCCTCACCCTACTGGATACCAACCACCTCAAACTAAAAAAGCCAAAGAGTTCCTGTAAATGCCTGTCCCCTCCCCATTGTCTTCCCCTCCCATTTTTACAGGCAGCCCACACAGCTCCTCCCCTGCAGGAAGCGGTCAAAGAGATACAACACCCACACCCTGCCTTCTTATGATAAACTAAAGAGGCTGGATGATAGAATCAGGTGTACCTGCCCGAATAGACCTGCCCCACCCAGCAGGGTCAGACTCCTGTCCCCCAGGAAATGCCACCAATTGCTGCCCTCCCTAACCCTTTAAGTCCCCATCTGCCATAACCCATGTGTGGAATTCCTTTCTTGATTTCACCACACCTGCATCCAGGTGGTAATAAAGGCCACATGATTTCTACAGAAGGGAAATTCCATTTTCCTTTGTTTTGCACCTTGGAATAATCTTTTGTCCTTGAGTCCAGAGCCTTTCAGGGGCCTAATGGGACCTGGTTAGGGTACCAGGGCAGATCCCTCATGAATGGCTCCGTGCCATGACAGTGATAGTAAATGAGTTCCAGCTCTTGTGTGAGACTGGACCAGTTCTCTTGGGAGTGGATTAATTCCCAGAGGAACAGGTTATTATAGATTGAGGCTTCAATCTCCTGTTTGGTCTATCTTTGCTCCATCTTCTTCCTCTTTGACCTTTTCTGCCATGTTATGATGCAGCATGAAAACCCTCACCAGAGGCCCGGACTACCCTCTTGAACTTCCCAGCCTGCCAAACCATGACCTAAATAACCCTCTCTTCTTTAAGAGTTACCTGGCCTCAGGTATTCTGTTACAGCAATACTAAGAAGACTAAGACAGACATATTTGCAGCACTTGTAAATGCAAAACTACACAAAGAGGCAGCCTTCCCTAGTGGAAAGCACCAACTTTGGAATCATGGCTCCAGTAAAATCTTGGCTCCACAATTTACTTGGAAGACTTTGATAAGTGACTCTGACCTCAGATTGTTTTCCTGTCTCATTCTCAGGTTTATTCTATGGTTTAAATAAAATAATGTATTTTTTAAAATCCAGTTCCTTCTACAGGACTTAAATAGATTTGGTCAATATGAACTTTTCATTAATTTTAGCTGACGCTTGCCAACTTTGCTCTTGAAAATGTGTCAGTGTACATTACTGATGCATATGAACGTAATTCTCCCCTTTCAATTCTGAGACTTCGAGGAGATAATTTTTAACTATAGGAATAGTTTTAACTATTTTTAATAATTAATAATTTTTAACTATAGGAATAACAAGCAAAGAAAAAACAATTATAAAACCAAACCAGTTATAAAACTAAAGTTTTTAGAGTTACTTCTAGCTTTGGCTGACTTCCCTTTGTGCTCCTATTAAATAAAGCAGAATTGGTTTGAGACTCATATTCTGAGAAAATTCTGCTTAGAATATTTTGTTGTTGTTATAGTCTCACTGGTTGTTGAGAAAAGCAGTGATGTTTGAACTGGTGTGCCATGTGAGAGCTTAGATGTGCCACAATAGTTTTTAAATATCATTAATTAAATTATTTTTGAAGGAAGTTCAAAGTACTCTTTTACTCTTTTTGATCGACATAATTTAAGTGTGTCCCAGAAGTTTAACTATAGGTGCAAGTGTGCTGTCAGATAAAAAGTTGAAAAACACTACTACAGAGATGAAAATATACACTTTATTGTGATCTACTTTAGGTTAATGCTGATTTATTTCCAGTTAAATACTGCAACTTTGCTTTAAGAGAGCAACATTTTCTACTCCTATTATAGGCATATATATGTATTTTATGCTGTATGTTATAAATCCAACAATATTATTTTTATTGCTTTATAAAATTTTGTCTTATAAAGAAATTAAGAAAAGAAAACAGAAAAATGTATAGAGCTTTTGTAATTATCCACATATTTGCCATTTCCAGTGCTCTTTATTTATTCCTATAAATTCAAGTTACCGTATAGTGTCAGCATTTCCTTTCAGCATGAAGAGCCTTCCTTTAGTGTACCTTTTTTTTTTTTTTTTTGCAGTTTTTGGCCGGGGCTGGGTTTGAACCCACCGCCTCCAGCATATGGGGCTGGTGACCTACTCCTTTGAGCCACAGGGGCCCTCTCCTTTAGTCTACCTTTTAAGTCAGCTATGCTAACCAGGAATTTCCTGTTCTATTAATCTGGAAATGTCTCTATTTTACCTTTTAAAGAATAGTTTTGCTGGATATACAATTCTGGTTGATATTATTTTTCTCAGCACTTTGAAAATAGCCTTCTACTTCCTTTAGGTCCCTGACATTTCTGAAGAGAAGTCAACTGTTAATCAGTCACTGGTCTGCTTTACCAGGTGAGTCCGTCTTCACTCTCTGCTTTAATTTTCTCTTTGTTTAACAGCTTGAGTATAATGTGTGGCTATCTTTTGTTTTGTATTATTCGATGTTTCATTGGCTTTCTTGGTCTGTATATTCAGATTTTTTCCATCAAATTTTGGAATATTTTAGCCCTCGTTTCTTTGTATACTTTTCCTTCTGCTTCCTCCCTCAATTTCTCCATCTCAATTTCTCTCTCTCCTCATGACTACTCAGATTTCTAGTACATGTGTTTTGTTGTGCTTGGTACTGCCCAGCATGTTGCTGTTTCTCTATTAAATTTTTTTCAATCTTTTTCTCTTTTCTTCAGATTGGATAATTTTTTTTTATTTTTTATTGTTGGGGATTCATTGAGGGTACAATAAGCCAGGTTACACTGATTGCAATTGTTAGGTAAAGTCCCTCTTGCAATCGTGTCTTGCCCCCATAAAGCGTGACACACACCAAGGCCCCGTCCCCCTCCATCCATCCCTCGTTCTTCTCCCCCCCCCATAACCTTAATTGTCATTAATTGTCCTCATATCAAAATTGAGTACATAGGATTGGTGCTTCTCCATTCTTGTGATGCTTTACTAAGAATAATGTCTTCCACTTCCATCCAGGTTAATACGAAGGATGTAAAGTCTCCATTTTTTTTAATGGCCGAATAGTATTCCATGGTATACATATACCACAGCTTGTTAATCCATTCCTGGGTTGGTGGGCATTTAGGCTGTTTCCACATTTTGGCAATTGTAAATTGAGCTGCCATAAACAGTCTAGTACAAGTGTCCTTATGATGAAAGGATTTTTTTCTTTCTGGGTAGATGCCAAGTAATGGGATTGCAGGATCAAATGGGAGGTCTAGGTTGAGTGCTTTGAGGTTTCTCCATACTTCCTTCCAGAAAGGTTGTACTAGTTTGCAGTCCCACCAGCAGTATAAAAGTGTTCCCTTCTCTCCACATCCACGCCAGCATCTGCAGTTTTGAGATTTTGTGATGTGGGCCATTCTCACTGGGGTTAGATGATATCTCAGGGTTGTTTTGATTTGCATTTCTCTAATATATAGAGATGATGAACATTTTTTCATGTCTTTGTTAGCCATTCGTCTGTCATCTTTAGAGAAAGTTCTATTCATGTCTCTTGCCCATTGATATATGGGATTGTTGGCTTTTTTCATGTGGATTAAATTGAGTTCTCTATAGATCCTAGTTATCAAGCTTTGTCTGATTGAAAATATACAAATATCTTTTCCCATTGTGTAGGTTGTCTCTTTGCTTTAGTTATTGTCTCCTTAGCTGTACAGAAGCTTTTCAGTTTAATGAAGTCCCATTTGTTTATTTTTGTTGTTGTTGCAATTGCCATGGCAGTCTTCTTCATGAAGTCTTTCCCCAGGCCAATATCTTCCACTGTTTTTCCTATGCTTTCTTTGAGGATTTTTATTATTTCAGGCCTTAAATTTAAGTCCTTTATCCATCTTGAATCAATTTTTGTGAGTGGGGAAAGGTGTAGGTCCAGTTTCAGTCTTTTACATGTAGACATCCAGTTCTCCCAACACCATTTATTGAATAGGGAGTCTTTCCCCCAAGGTATGTTCTTGTTTGGTTTATCGAAGATTAGGTGGTTGTAAGATGTTAGTTTTATTTCTTGGTTTTCAATTCGATTCCAAGTGTCTATGTCTCTATTTTTGTGCCAGTACCATACTGTCTTGACCACTATGGTTTTGTAGTACAGACTAAAATATGGTATGCTGATGCCCCCAGCTTTATTTTTATTACTAAGAACTGCCTTAGCTATACGGGGTTTTTTCCAGTTCCATACAAAACGCAGAATCATTTTTTCCAAATCTTGAAAGTACGATGTTGGTTCTTTGATAGGAATGGCGTTGAGTAGGTAGATTGCTTTGGGAAGTATAGACATTTTAACAATGTTGATTCTTCCCATCCATGAGCATGGTATGTTCTTCCATTTGTTAATATCCTCTGCTATTTCCTTTCTGAGGATTTCATAGTTTTCTTTATAGAGGTCCTTCACCTCCTTTGTTAGGTATATTCCTAGGTATTTCATTTTCCTTGAAACTATGGTGAAGGGAGTTGTGTCCTTAATTAGCTTCTCATCTTGACTGTTATTGGTGTATACAAAGGCTACTGACTTGTGGACATTGATTTTATATCCTGAAACATTACTGTATTTTTTGATGACTTCTAGGAGTCTTGTGGTTGAGTCTTTGGGGTTCTCTAAGTATAAGATCATGTCGTCAGCAAAGAGGGAGTGTTTGACCTCCTCTGGTTCCATTTGGATTCCCTTTATTTCCTTGTCTTGCCTAATTGTATTGGCTAGAACTTCCAGCACTATGTTGAATAGTAAAGGTGACAGAGGACAACCTTGTCTGGTTCCAGTTCTAAGAGGAAAAGCTTTCAGTTTTACTCCATTCAGTAAAATATTGGCTGTGGGTTTGTCATAGATAGCTTCAATCAGTTTTAGAAATGTGCCACCTATGCCTATACTCTTCAGTGTTCTAATTAGAAAAGGATGCTGGATTTTATCAAATGCTTTTTCTGCAGCTATTGAGGGGATCATGTGATCTTTATTTTTGCCTCTGTTAATATGGTGGATAACGTTTATGGACTTGTGTATGTTAAACCAGCCTTGCATCCCTGGGATAAAGCCTACTTGATCATGATGAATGACTTTTTTGATGATAAGCTGTAATCTATTGGCTAGGATTTTGTTGAGAATTTTTGCATCTATATTCATGAGTGAGATTGGTCTGAAATTCTCCTTTTTGTTTGGGTCTTTTCCTGGTTTTGGTATCAGGTTGATGTTTGCTTCATAGAATGTGTTGGGGAAGATTCCTTCTTCCTCAATTTTTTGCAATAATTTCTGCAGTACAGAAATAAGCTCTTCCTTGAAGGTTTGATAGAATTCTGGAGTGAAGCCATCTGGACCAGGGCATTTTTTGGTTGGAAGATTTTTTATTGTTTCTTTGATCTCAATGCTTGAAATTGGTCTGTTCAGGAGGTCTATTTCTTCTTGGCTGAGTTTATGGAGAGGGTGTGATTCCAAATATTGATCCATTTCCTTCACATTGTCAAATTTGTGGGCATAGAGTTTCTGGTAGTATTCAGAGATGATCTCTTGTATCTCTGTGGGATCAGTTGTTATTTCCCCTTTATCATTTCTGATTGAGGTTACTAGAGATTTTACTTTTCTATTCCTCGTTAGTCTGGCCAATGGTTTATCTATTTTATTTGTTTTTTCTAAAAACCACCTCCTTGTTTCATTAATTTTCTGAATGATTCTTTTGTTTTCAATTTCATTGATCTCTGATTTGATTTTGGAGATTTCTTTTCTTCTACTGAGTTTAGGCTTAGATTGTTCTTCTTTTTCCAGTTCCATAAGATCTCTTGTGAGATTGTTGATGCGCTCTCTTTCTGTTTTTCGAATATAGGCATCTAAAGCGATGAATTTTCCTCTCAAAACTGCTTTTGGAGTATCCCACAGGTTTTGGTAGCTTGTGTCTTCATTGTTGTTATGCTCAAGGAAGTTAATGATTTCCTGTTTTATTTCTTCCTGCACCCATCTGTTATTCAACAGAAGATTGTTTAATTTCTATGCCTTTGGGTGGGGTCGAGCATTTTTGTTAGAGTTGAGTTCCACCTTTAGTGCCTTATGGTCTGAGAAGATACAAGGTAAAATTTCAATTCTTTTAATTCTGTTCATATTTGTTTTGTGTCCCAGGATATGATCAATTTTGGAGAATGTTCCATGGGGTGATGAGAAGAATGTATATTCTTTATCTTTGGGGTTGAGTGTTCTATATGTGTCTATCAAGCACAGTTGTTCTAGGGTCTCATTTAAATCTCTTATATTTTTGTTTAATTTCTGTTTAGAGGATCTGTCCAGCTCTGTAAGAGGAGTGTTAAAGTCCCCTGTTATTATGATATTATCAGATATCATATTGCTCAGACTGAGTAAGGTCTGTTTCAAGAATCTGGGAGCATTTAAATTGGGTGCATAAATATTTAGAATTGAAACGTCTTCTTGTTGTATATTTCCCTTGACCAATATAAAGTGACCATCTTTGTCTTTTTTGACTTTAGTTGCTTTAAATCCACATGTATCTGAAAATAAGAATGCAAATCCTCTTTTCTTCTGAATTCCATTTGCCTGAAAAATTGTCTTCCAACCCTTGACTCGGAGCTTTAATTTGTCTTTTGAATCCAGGTGTGTTTCTTGCAGACAGCAAATGGATGGCTTGTGTTTTTTAATCCAGTCAGCCAATCTATGTCTCTTCAGTGGGGAATTCAAGCCATTAACATTTATTGAGATAATTGATAAGTGTGGTAGTATTCTATTCATCTTATTTTGTGAGAGTCCATTGCTTAGTTTTATCTTTTGCATCAGTGTGGAGGTTAGGTTCTGTCCTTCAATTTCTGAGTTCTTACTTCACTATTGATCCATTGTGGTGGTCAGTGTGCAGAACAGGTTGAAGTATTTCCTGTAGAGCTGGTCTTGTTGTGGCGAATTTCCTCAATGTTTGTATATCCGTAAATGATTTGATTTCTCCATCAATTTTAAAGCTTAGCTTAGCAGGGTACAGAATTCTGGGCTGGAAATTGTTCTGTTTAAGTAGATTAAAGGTAGATGACCATTATCTTCTTGCTTGGAAAGTTTCATTAGAGAAGTCTGTGGTCACTCTGATGGATTTGCCCCTGTAGGTCAACTGGCGCTTACTCCTGGCAGCTTGCAGAATCTTTTCTTTTGTCTTGACTTTGGACAGGTTCATCACAATGTGTCTTGGAGAAGCTCCGTTAGAGTTGAGGCGACCTGGGGTCTGATATCCCTCTGAAAGCAGTGTGTCAGAATCTTTGGTGATAGTTGGGAAATTTTCTTTTATAATATTCTCTAGTATGGCTTCCATTCCTCTGGGGCATTCTTCTTCCCCTTCTGGAATTCCTATAACTCGTATGTTGGAATGCTTCATAAAGTCCCATAATTCTGACAGTGAACGTTCTGCCCTCTCTCTCTTCTTTTCTGCCTCTTTTACTGTCTGAGTTATCTCAAGAACTTTGTCTTCTACCTCTGATATTCTTTATTCTGCGTGGTCTAACCTGTTGCTGATACTTTCCATTGCATCTTTAAGTTCCCTAATTGACTGTTTCAGTTCCTTCAGCTCTGCTGTATCCTTTTTATATTCTTCATATCGTTCATGTCTTATTTGATTCTGTTTTTGGATTTCCTTTTGGTTATTTTCCACTTTATTAGCAGTTTCCTTCATTGTTTCCATCATTTCTTTCATTGTTTTCAACATGTGTATTCTAAATTCCCTTTCTGTCATTCCTAACATTTCTTTACAGGTGGAATCATCTGCAGTAGCTACCTCATGGTCCCTTGGCAGGGTTGTTCTGGACTGGTTCTTCATGTTGCCTGGAGTTTTCTGCTGATTGTTCCTCATGTGTGATTTCTTTTATCTGTTTCCTTGCCCTAATTTTCCTTTCACTTCCTCTTGCTCTTTAAGTTCTCATGCCTGTGGACTAAGGGTTACAGGACCAGAATGGTGAGAAAGTTGAAGAGCAAAAAAGGGATGAAAGAAAGGAGGACCGAGTGATAAGAAAAAAAAAGAAAAATAGAGAAAGGAGATGGGGTGGGTATAAGGAATATTGACAAAAAGAAGAGAGGCACAGAAAGAGCGAGACAGAGCAATATAGGTGTACCGTTGGGTACTTTGACACAACCTTAAAAAAACCCCACCTTCTGGGGGTGCCCAGTTGGGTTATTTCCTTGAGGTCAGCAGCTCTTTGCTAACCTGATCAGACACAGTACCCCACCTCCACCAAGTAGAGAGGAAAGACAAAAATGCTATAAATCACACCAAAATAAGCAAACAGAAAACTTTACGGGGGTAAAATTGGGTGAAAAACCAAATAATAGCAGTAGAAACACTAGCAAAAATGAAGTTCTAGTTATTAAAAAAGGCAGCAATGGGAAATTATAATTAAACTAGAAAAATTGAGAAAGAAAAAGGATCTGTATGGAAAAGGTTGAAATTAAAAAAGAAAACAACATCAACAAAATCAAAATAACCAAAAAAACCCAACCAAAACAAAACAAACAAACAAAAAAAAACACAACCAAAACAAAGCAGTATGTATATGTTATTGAATATTGTCTGGGCAACACATTGTCTTCTCGGGTATGAGATGTTAATCACAGTTCTGATACGACTGGAGGCTGTTGATTTCTCAAACCCCAGCAGGTAGACACCCTAAATCTCTCTTCAGCCCACTTAAAAGGAACTTTGAACTTGTAAACTTGCTGAGCAGAAGCTTTCCCAGTAAAGTGCTTGTCACTGGAATCACTGCTGAAGTGGCTATCCACTTACCCAGTGTGCCCAAACTGGTCTCACTCTGCCCCTGAGGGTTAGGGCTGCAAGGCAGCTCAGACCCCACCCTTAGGCTACTTGGTCACTGGGTTACCAGCTCCCACCCGATTCTAGCTCTGCGACCCTGAGGGCGGAGCTTGCTGGGGCAGATCGCTCACAATGGCTCTCTGTGACCCACAGCGAAACAGTATTAGCTCCGTCTGGCTCAGTGGCTCAGACTGGGGCCCTAGACAATGGCCAAAGTTCTCCGCACTCCCGCTCAGGCTCTCCCCAAGGCAGTTCAACTGAGTGCCAAGTCCAAAGACACCAAAACAGTTCACAGGTAAGGCCTTTCCGGTTTGCAGTCTCGCTGCTACTGAACTTACAGTTGCGGGTGGGTTTAGACGGATTTAACACACGCAACCACTTGCCATTTTTCCACTGTTTTAGTCCTCCTCTTAGGGTCCAGAAGTCTCTTGCTGACTCCCTGTATCCTCATAGGGGTGATGATAGGCAGATCCCACCAGCCAGAGATGCCTGGAGTCCTATCTCCCCAGACTCACGGTGCCCAGATGCAAGGAAGCTGTTACTCGGCCGCCATCTTGCTCCGCCTCCTGCAGATTGTATAATTTTTATTAATGTGCTTCCAAGTTCATTGGTACTTTATTCTGCTGTCTCAAATGTGATCTTAAACCTATAGAGGAATGTTTTCATTTCAGTTGCTGTAATCTTAAACTTTTAATTTTTTTTTTTTTAGAATTTCTATTTCTTTAACAAAATTTTCTTTGATGTGATACATAATTTTCATCATATTCTCTCATAGCTTTTTGTTAAAATATGGACATTTTAGATAATATAGCACTTTTGGATTCAACTTTTTTCCTGTTTTTGTTTAGTTTTGTTTAGTTTTTAACAAACTGCTTATACTTGCCTCTAAAGAACCTTTCTCTCCATGGTGTATGACTGATGATTTCTCTACAATATTCCTTTTTAGAAAAATATTTTATTTTTTTGGTCTGACTTTCTAAGGGCTGGCATAGTAATCAGTAAACAATTAGTTGGAAATTGTGTTCAACTCCATCTACCAGAAAGCCTTCTTCTTTGATCACTCGGTGTGTGAGTTGGGAGATAAATTAAAAGTTCAAGAAGTTTTCAAGTCTTCTCCAGCTTTAACTTTCTGCTAGGCCCTTTTGAGTCTGCTCTGCATCTGTACATAGGCTCCTAATCCGCTAGAGAAATGTGGAAGCTGGGGCCTCTCAGCTGTTCTCTGTGAATGTGTGCAGCTTCTGACTTAGCCATGGATGTGTGGAGAGCTACTGAATGCCTCTCTAAGGCTCTCTGAGACTTCAAGGCTTTCCCTGTCAAAGCTGGGGGCAGTCTACAAGTTTTTTCTCATCCCAAGTGAGATGATAACTTCAGTACAGCAAAGCTGCAGTCTTTTGTTTCCCACCGACTTCAGGATTTTTATTGGTAATACTACTGTGGGAGGGCTCCTCTCCCTCTGCTCCAGATACAATTCCCCGCTTCAGTCAGAGAAGCTGCTGATTTCCATAGCCCAAAGCAGTGGATTTTCACACCCAGCACTGCCCTGGTAGTACTGTTGCACCAACTTGTCTGGGAATAGCCCCTGGTCAGACTCCCCCAGGGTCTCTCTATTCCTACCTAAAGTTCAGCATTTTTCATGAATTTTCATGTTTCTGAATTTTTTTGTTTTCTTTTGGTCAATTTTCAGAGCCCTGAAATGGTAGATTTTGGCAATTTTGCCCAATTCTATAATTGCTTTTGAGGGAGAGATTTAGTCAATTGCTTCACTTTGCTAGAATTGCTTTCCCATTGAGGGTGAGGGAAACTTTTTTTTTTTTTTTTTTTTTTGTGGTTTTTGGCCAGGGCTGGGTTTGAACCCGCCACCTCCAGCATATGGGAACGGTGCCCTACTCCTTGAGCTACAGGCACCACCTGAAACTTTTTTTAAAATTAATTAATTTATTTTTATTGTTAAATCATAGCTGTGTACATTAGTGCAATCAAGGGGTACAATGTGCTAGTTTCATATACAATCTGAAATATTCTCATCAAACTGTTCAACGTAGCCTTCATGGCATTTTCTTAGTTACTGTATGTAGGCATTTGTATTTTGCAGTTAGTAAGTTTCACCTGTACCCATTCACCATAGGTGTGGCCCCATCTATTACCCTCCCTTCCACTTCCTTGGCCCTTTGAGGGTGAGGGAAACTTTAATAAAACTTTCTCCATTTTTGATTGGGTATTGTTGGTTGAATCATTCCTTCTGCTCCCAGGGAGATATGTTCTAAAGCTGTAGAGGGATCAAGTTCATTTTGCATTCTAATCCAAAAATTAGCAATGCTTCATCTAAAAAGTGTTATTTTAAATAATTTAATTTCAAATAAAATTAATGTCCATACAATATGTGCTGATTTCATCCAACGCCATCCATTCCCAAGTTTGGGAAACTGTGTTAGTCAATTCAAGTAACACAACCAGTAACATCCAGGCATGGTGGCTCATGCCTGTAATTCTAGAAATCTGGGAGGCTGAGGTAGGAAGAGTGCTGGAACGCAGGTGTTTTTTTTTTTTTTTATTATTGTTAAATCATAGCTGTGTACATTAGTGCAATTGCCTGTACTCATTCTAAGATGCACCATAGATGTGGCCCCATCCGTTACCCTCCCACCACCAAAACCTCCCCCCTCCCTTCCCCTTCCTTGGCCTTTTCCCCATAGACTTGTGCTATAGTTGGGTTATAGTCTTCATGTGAAAGCTAAAATTTAGCTTCATAGTAGGGCTGAGTACATTGGATACTTTTTCTTCCATTCCTGAGATACTTTGCTAAGAAGAATATGTTCCAGCTCCATCCATGTAAACATGAAAGAGGTAAAGTCTCCATCTTTCTTTAAGGCTGCATAGTATTCCATGGTATACATGTACCACAATTTGCTAGTCCATTCATGGGTCGATGGGCACTTGGGCTTCTTCCATGACTTAGCAATTATGAATTGGGCTGCAATAAACATTCTGGTACAGATGTCTTTGTTATATTGTGACTTTTGGTCTTCTGGGTATAAACCTAGTAAAGGAATTATAGGATCGAATGGCAGGTCTATTTTTAGGTCTCTAAATATTCTCCAAACATCCTTCCAGAAGGAACGTATTAGTGGGCATTCCCACCAGCAGTGTAGAAGTGTGCCCTTTCCTCCACATCCATGCCAACATTTCAGGGTTGGGGATTTTGTTATGTGGGCTACTCTTACTGGGGTTAGGTGATATCTCAAAGTAGTTTTGATTTGCATTTCTCTGATGATTAAGGATGATGTGCTTTTTTTCATGCATTTGTAGATTTTGTGTTGGTCTTCTTTAGAGAAGTTTCTCTTTAAGTCCCTTGCCCACCCTGAAATGGCGTCACGTGTTCTTTTCTTGCTAATAAATTTGAGTTCTGGGTGGATTCTGGTTATTAGACCTTTATCAGAGGTATAACCTGCAAATATTTTCTCCCATTCTGAGGGCTGTCTGCTTGCTTTACTCACTATGTTCTTGGCTGTGCAGAAGCTTTTTAGTTTGATCAGGTCCCAGTAGTGTATTTTTGATACTGCTTCAATTGCCTGGGGGGTCCTCCTCATAAAATATTCACCCAGGCCGATTCCTTCAAGAGTTTTCCCTGCACTTTCTTCAAGTATTTTTATAGTTTCATGTCTTAAGTTTAAATCTTTTATCCAGTGACAGTCTATCTTTGTTAATGGTGAAAGGTGTGGGTCCAGTTTCAATTTTCTACAGGTTGCCAGCCAGTTCACCCAGCACCATTTGTTAAATAGGGAATCTTTTCCCCACTGAATGTTTTTAATTGGCTTGTCAAAGATCAAATAATGGTAAGTAGCTGGATCCATCTCTTGGTTCTCTATTCTGTTCCAGACATCTACTTCTCTGCTTTTGTGCCAGTACCATGCTGTTTTGATCACTATGGAATTATAGTACAGTCTCAGGTCTGGTAGCGTGATTCCTCCTGCTTTGTTTTTATTGCTCAGTATGTTTTGTCTATTCGAGGTTTTTTCTGATTCCATATAAAATGAAGTATTATTTTTTCAAGATCTTTAAAGTATGACAATGGACCTTTAATAGGAATTGCATTAAAATCATATATTGCTTTGGGCAGTATGGACATTTTAACAATGTTGATTCTTCCTAGCCATGAGCATGGTATGTTTTTCCATCTGTTAACATCTTTGGCTATTTCTTTTCTTAGAGTTTCATAGTTCTCTTTGTAGAGATCTTTCACGTCCTTTGTTAGGTATACTCCCAAATATTTCATCTTCTTTGGCACTACTGTGAAAGGAATAGAGTCCTTGACTGTTTGTTCAGCTTAGTTATTGTTGGTAAATATAAAGGCTACAGATTTATGGGTGTTGATTTTGTAGCCTGAGACATTGCTATAGTCCTTGATCACTTCTAAAAGTTTTGTAGTAGAATCCCTAGTGTTTTCCAGATATATGAGCATATAATCTGTGAAGAGTGAAAGTTTGATCTCTTCTGACCCTATGTGGATACCCTTGATTGCCTTTTCTTCCCTAATTGCAATGGCTAAAACTTCCATTACAATGTTAAAGAGCAATGGAGACAATGGGCAGCCTTGCCTGGTTCCTGATCTAAGTGGAAATGATTTCAATTTAACTCCATTCAATACGATATTGGCTGTGGGTTTGCTGTAGATGGCCTCTATTAGTTTAAGAAATGTCCCTTCTATACCAGTTTTCTTAAGTGCTCTGATCATGAAGAGATGCTGGATATTATAAAAAGCTTTTTCTGCATCAATTGAAAGAATCATATGGTCCTTATTTTTAAGTTTGTTTATGTGTTGAATTACATTTATAGATTTACGTATATTGAACCAGCCTTGAGACCCTGGGATAAATCCGACTTGGTCATGGTGTATAATTTTTTTGATGTGTTGTTGGATTCTGTTTGTTAGGATCTTATTGAGTATTTTAGCATCGATATTCATTAGTGATATTGGTCTATAATTTTCTCTTCTTGTTGGGTCTTTCCCTGGTTTGGGGATCAAGGTGATGTTTGCTTCATAGAATGTGCTGGGTAATATTCCTTCTTTTTCTACGTTTTGGAAGAGGTTTAGTAGTATAGGTACTAGTTCTTCTTTAAATGTTTGGTAGAATTCTCACATAAAGCCATCTGGTCCTGGGCTTTTCTCTTTAGGGAGTTTTTGTATAGTTGATGCTATTTCAGAACTTGATGTAAGCCTGTTCAACATTTCCACTTCATTCTGGCTAAGTCTTGGTAGGTGGCATGCTTCCATGTATTGGTCAATTTCTTTCAGATTTTCATATTTGTGAGAGTAGAGTTTCTTGTAGTATTCGTTAAGGATTTTTTGAATTTCTGAGGGGTCTGTTGTTATTTCATCATTACCATTTCTGATTGATGAAATTAGAGATTTTACTCTTTTTTTCCTGGTTAGGTTGGCCAAAGGTTTATCTGTTTTATTGATCTTTTCAAAAAACCAGCTTTTGGATTTATTGATCTGTTGTATAATTCTTTTGTTTTCAATTTCATTTAATTCTGCTCTGATTTTGGTTATTTCTTTTCTTCTGCTGCATTTGGGGTTGAAGTGTTCTTCTTTCTCCAGTAGCATGAGATGTTCCATTAAGTTATTGACTTCCTCTTTTTCCGTTTTCTTGAGGAAGGCTTGCAGTGCTATAAATTTCCCTCTTAGGACTGCCTTTGCAGTATCCCAGAGGTTCTGGTAATTCGTGTCTTGATTGTTGTTTTGTTCCAAACATATGGTGATTTCCTTCTTAATCTCATCTATAACCCATGTATCCTTCAGCATAAGGTTGTTTAGCTTCCATGTTTTTGTATGGGTATGTAGGTTCCTGTTGTTATTTAGTTCAACTTTTATTCCATGATGGTCTGAGAAGATGCAAGGAATAATTTCTATTTTTTTTAGTTTGCTGAGGTTAGATTTGTGGCCTAGGATGTGGTCGATTTTGGAGTATGTTCTGTGGGCTGATGAGAAGAATGTGTATTCAGTTTTTGGGGGATGAAATGTTCTGTAGAGTCTGTTAAGTCCAGATGTTGAATGGTTGAATTTAAATCTAAAATTTCTTTGCTTAGCTTCTTTTTGGAGGCTCTATCCAGGACTGCTAAAGGGGTGTTAAAATCTCCAACTACTATGGAACTGGGGGAAATCAAGTTGCTCATGTCTGTTAGAGTTTCTCTTATAAATTGAGGTGTGTTGTGGTCGGGTGCATAAATATTAATAATTGAGATCTCATCATAATTAGTATAACCTTTAACAAGTATGAAGTGTCCATCCTTATCCTTAATTATTTTTGTTGGTTTAAAGCCTATTGCGTCTGCGAACAGGATTGCAATGCCTGCTTTTTTCTGCTTCCATTTGCCTGCAATATAGATGACCATCCCTTCACCTTGAGTCTATATCTGTCTTTTAATGTAAGATGTGATTCTTGGATGCAGCAGATATCTGGCTTGAGTGTTTGTATCCAGTCCGCCAACCTTTGCCTCTTTAGAGGACAATTTAAACCATTCACATTAATTGAGAGTATTGATAAGCCTTTCGAGAGACCAGTGGACATTTTTAATCCTTTTGCGACTGTGGAAGTTGGAATTTGATCAAAAATTTTTTGGGTGGGTTTACTTTTGTGGTGGAGAATTACACTGGTCTTTATGTAGGATAGGTCTAAGAATGTCCTGGAGAGCTGGTTTAGTTGTGGCAAATTTCTTCCACACGTGAATGTCGTTGAAGTATTTAATTTCTTCACCATAAATGAATCTCAGTTTAGCTGGGTACAGGATCCTGGGTTGAAAGTTATTTTGTTTTAGGAGATTAAAAGTCGATGACCATCCTCTTCTAGCTTGAAATGTTTCAGCAGAGAGATCTGCAGTTATTCTGATATTCTTCCCCTTGTAGGTAATGGTTTTCTTTCGTCTGGCAGCTTTCAGAATTTTCTCCTTCATATTAACTTTAGTGAAATGGGGATGTCTTATTTGGGTTGAGTCACGCTGGAGTTCTCAAACTGTCTGCTATCTGAGTTTTGGAATCTCTTGGCATGTATGGAAAGTTCTCCTTCATAATCTCATGAAGAAGAGACTCTGTGCCTTGTGAAGCCACTTCGTCCCTTTCAGGGGTCCCTATAAAACGAATATTGGTTTTCTTCAAATTATCCGAGAGCTCTCTGAGAGAGTAGTCTGTTTTTGCTCTCCATTTCTCTTCTTCTTTGAGTGTTTGGGAGCGTTCGAAAGCTTTGTCTTCAATGTCAGAAATCCTTTCTTCTGCTTGCTCCATTCTGTTACTGAGGGATTCTACTGTGTTTCTCAGATCTTTGAGGGATGCAACTTCTTGTCTCAATTTGTCGAAATCTTTGGTCATTTGGTCTTTGAATCCATTGAATTCTTGAGAGAACTTTTGGAATTCTAATTCGATCTATTTGCTATCCAGATCCTGAATTCAATTTCTGACATCTCAGCTATTTTTTTGTGCATGGGATCTTGTGCTGTTTCTGCCCCATTGATCCTTGGGGGAGTTGATCTACTCTGATTATTCATATTGCCAGAGTTTTTCTGTTGATTTTGACTCATGATTGTTTTTCACCACTGCCTCTGGCTGTCCTCAGAGTTGGGGAGGTGTCTCTCCAAGATTAGACGCCAGCGGGATCACTCTATTGTTGCTGGATCTTTGTAGGGAGTGATCCTGTGTAGTTCCTCTGGGGCTGCTCTAGCTAGGGAGTTCTGGTTGTGGAAGCAGCTCCAGTTTGTGACACACCTGGATCCAGCAACAGGGCTGGGGGTGGTGCACACAGTTCTGGGAGTGCCAGTCGCCCAGTGACTTTGGCACAGAGAGCCCAAGGCTCCAGCAGTCTCTGGCCAGGAGAAGAGCTCTGCGCAGAGGCAGGGAGGGCTCCAAAGGGCACGCAGCTCCCAGAGTCCCTGTCCAGATGAACGGGCTAGTGTGGAAGCTGGGAGGACACAGGAGGCAGGACGCAGGGTTGAGTGGCTCCCGCAGTTACTGGTCAGGGAATGCAGAGGCCCAGTGGGTGCGGGTCACCGGTTGGGGGTCGCTGCACAGCTCTTATGGAGGTCTGGGCAGTGCCAAGCCTAGGAGTTTGAGGTTGCTATGAGCTGTGACATCACGGCACTCTACCCAGGGCAACAGCCCAAGGCTCCAGTGTGCCAAAACCATCTCACTCTGCCCCTAAGGATTAAGGCTGTAACGCAGCTCAGTCCCCGCCTTTAGGCTGCTCAGTTAGTAGGTTACTTTGACCCTCCCAATCCTTGCTCTGAGACCCTGAGGGCGGAGCTTGCCGGGGCAGTTCTTTCACAATGGCTTCCTGCGCCCAGCTCAGTGGCTCAGTCTGGGGCCCCAGACAATGCCCAAAGTTTTCCACACTCCTGCTCCAGCTCTCCCTAAGGCAGTTCAACTGAGTGCCAAGTCCAAGAACACCAAAACAGTTCACAGGTAAGGCCTTTCCGGTTTGCAGTCTCACTGCTGCTTGTACTTATGGTTGCCGGGGTGATTAGGTTGATCGAACACATGCAACCACTTGCCAGTTTTCCACTGTTTTTTTCCTCCTCTTGGGGTTCAGAAGTCCCTTGCTGGCTCCCTGTATCCTCAAAGGGATGATTATAGGCAGATCCCACCAGCAAGAGATGCCTGGATTCTTGTCTCCCCAGACTCGCTGTTCCCAGTTGCAGGGAAAGTGTTACTCGGCCGCCATCTTTAATCTCTCCCTGAACTCAGGTGTTTGAGACCAACCTGAGCAATAGCAAGACTCGTCTCTACCAAAAATAGAAAACATTAGCCAGGCATAGGCCTGTAGTCCCAGTTACTCAGGAGCCTGAGTCAGGAGAATCACCTGAACCCAGGAGTTTGAGGTGGCTGTGAACTAGGCTGATGCCACAGGACTCTAGTCTGGGCAAGAGAGTGAGATTCTATGTCAAAAAAATAAAAATAAATAAGAGAGAGAGAGATAGACAAGCAGCAATGGCAATAGCATTTTACTATAATGCTGGCTTTTAAGATGTGCTTACAATTGATTGGAGAATGCATCATTCCTTATCAGAAGTGTTAAAGTGGGAGAAACTATGATTTTTGATGAAGTGGTGGAGGTCTGTACTAGTATAGTAGCTCGAAGAATAGGAGCCAAACAGGAACTTCAACTCCTTATCTCTAAAATCTATTTACTTATTTTTCAATTTTAGATTAATGTATGGGTACAAATGATTAGGTTACATTGTTCGCATTTGTTAGGTAAAAGTCCAAGTTATAGTTGAGCCCTTTACCCAGGAGGTTTGCCATACACACCTACCTACATTGCACACCATAGATGAGAGCTTTTTAAATCCCCTCCTCCCTTCCCTTTCCCCCTTCCTCCTCCCTCTCCCCCACCATTGAATTTAATTGTGCTTTTGTTTCATGAGGGGGCATGTACTTTTCTACTCATATTAGTATTGAGTACATTGGATGGTTGTTTTTCCTCCTTTTGATACTTTACTTAGGAGGATGTTCTCCAAATCCATTCAGGTAAATACAAAAGATGTGAAGTCTCCATCTTTCTTTATGATTGAATAGTATTTCAACCATGGTGTACATACACCATAGTTTATCTATTCAGGAGTTGACGGGCACTTGGGTTGTTTCCACATCTTGGTGATTGTAAATTGAACTGCACTACACATTCTAGTGGAATGTCCTCGTGGTAAAATGGTTGTTTTCTTCAGGGGAGATACCTAGTCATGGGATTGTGGGATCAAATGGAAGGTCTGCCTTTGGCTCTTTGAGAATCCTCCATACTTCTCTCCATGGACGTTGTATTAGTGTGCCAACTCACCAACCCTGTACAAGTGTTCCCTTCTTTCCACACCCACACCAGCATCTGCGCCGTTGGGACTTTGTGGGCTAATTTCACTGGAGTTAAGTGATATTTGAAGGTGATTTTGATTTGAATTTCTCTGATGATTAGGGACAATGAGCATTTTTTATTGACCATACATTTGTCTGTCTTCTTGGGAGAGGGTTCTTTTCTCTTGCCCAGTCAAAATAATATGTTTTTTAAAAATTTACTTTACACTTACTAAAATGTTTCTGTTTTAAGTTTGACTATTTTTAACAAAAGTATACATCCATGTAATCACTATTCAATAAAGATAATGAATATTTTCATCATCTCAGGATCATTCATTCCCTTTTCAGTTAATCTCCCCATCCAGCCCTGGCCCCAGGCAACCACAGATCTACTTTCTGTCTCTATATAGTAATTTTTCTTTTCTACAGCTTTATGTAAATAAAATCCCCAGTTCATAATCTTGTTTCAGCAAAACAGGATTCTTTTATTCAGCAAAACCTTTTTGATATTCATCCATGCTGCTTTGTGTATCAATAATTTATGTCTATTATTACTGAGTCATATTTTATTGTATGGATATTCTATGTAGATCTAGACAGTCCCTTACTTATGATGGTTAGACTTACAATTTTTCATCTTGACAATGGTGTGAAAATAATATGCATTTATGCATATTTTGAATTTTGAATAATATAATTTATGCATATTTCAAATTTTGATTTCTTTCTGGCCTAGTAATAATATGGTAAGATTCTCTTTGATGATACTGTGCAGCAGCAGTGAGCTGCAGCTGTCAGTCAACTATATGATCAAAAGGATAAACAATCACTACTCTGCAGTATACTGTGTTGCCACATGATTCTGCCCAGCTTCAGGCTAATGTGTTTCTGAGCACATTTAAGGTAGGCTAGGCTAAGCTATGATGTTATATAGGTTAGATGTATTAAATATATTTTCAACTTATATTTCCAACTTATGATAGGTTTATCAGGATATACCTCCATCTTAAGTCAAGTTAGCATCTGTAATTTGTTTCTACATTCACTGTCATTTGTTTATACATTCACCTGTGATAGGCATTTGGGTTATTTCTGATTTTGGCTACTATAAATTAAGCTGCTCTGAATATTTTTAATGCCTAATAATATTGAGCATATTTTCATGAATATTGGTAATTCACGTATAGTCTTTTAAAGAATCTGTTCAACTCTTGTCAATTTTTTTTAAGACTAAGCTTTTGTCTTCTTATTCTTGAGTTGTAAGAGCTCTTTACAAATTTCAGTGTTGCCTCACACATAGCTCCAATATAATCTCTGGATGCAAGTGTCTTTGTCGAATGTTTTCTCTAAGAGGCTTTTCATTTTTTTAATGGTGTACTTGGGCAGCAGAAGTTGTTACTTTGGGTGAAGTTCATCTTATCAATTTTTG